>NC_085868.1:32790628-32793128 GCF_034702125.1 Engraulis encrasicolus
ACACATACAGTACCCATACAATACACATCTTAGACAACAGAAGAAATATAGAGAACATATATTAAAAAGAGGTTAGTTGTTGTGCATTTTCAGTAATGTCCTGGTGTGACAATTCTCACATAGTAACATTGTTTGTTTTTGCTCTGGTTTTTACATTACTGACTTTTTCACAATTTAGACTTTTTCCCCCCATTTATACAGTACCTGTACTTTAGGTACATTTTGTTGTCTGCACATTGGCCTTCAATATGTTTGTCTTTGACTTGTCCTCATGGCCTCATTTTTGATGTATATTCAACTTCAAATTCTTTATTGGAGGAGATGAACATCCTGTTTTCGAGAGGGTCCTCAAAGTTCAGACATCACACACATATCCATACACACTGAAACTTTTCCTCACTACCACCAACCCCACATTTCCCATCTCTTAGCCAAAAATAGATGTCCAAGTTAATACCATGGATGAAAAGCAAGTGCTGCATATTTCAGGAGAGAAAGTAAATACGATGTTAGAACAAAAACATACATGTCAACTTGGTAATTCACGTGTAATGTATGCATCAAATGCATAAGCAAACACATTCATATGTGCAGACACATGTTAGCCTGTACATTTGTAGCTGTACATACAGCCGTAAACACATAGACATAATGAAAAAGAATGACACTCTAAGGAATATGCAGTATATATATACGTACAGTGCCCTCCATAATTATTGGCACCCCTGGTTGAGATGTGTTTTTTAGCTTCCAATTATTTTATTTTTTTTCTAAATAATATGGGACCTTAATGGAAAAAAAGAGAAAAATCCAACCTTCAATACAAGTCCATTTATTCAGTGGGGAAAAAATCCCACTTAAAGAAATAATTATTTGACATCAAATAATGTGTGTCACAATTATTAGCACCCCTGGTGTTAATATTTTGTACAACCCCCTTTTGCCAACAAAACAGCACCTAATCTTCTCCTATAATGTTTCACAAGATGGGAAAAGACAGAAAGAGGGATCTTCAGCCATTCCTCTTTGCAGAATCTCTCTAAATCATCCAGAGACCTGGGTCCTCTCCTCTGTACTCTCCTCTTCAGCTCACCCCACAGGTTCTCAATGGGGTTGAGGTCAGGGGACTGAGATGGCCATGGGAGGAGCTTGATTTTGTGTCTGGTGAACCATTTCTGTGTAGATTTGGCCATATGTTTTAGGGTCATTGTCTTGCTGAAAGACCCAGTGACGACCCAGCTTCAGCTTTCGGGCAGAGGGCAACAGATTTTGATTTAAAATGTCCTGGTATTTCAAAGCATTCATGATGCCATGCACCCTAACAAGGTTCCCAGGGCCTTTGGAAGCGAAACAGCCCCACAGCATCACTGACCCACCCCCATACTTCACAGTGGGTATGAGGTGCTTTTCAGCATGCGCATCTTTCGTGGTACGCCAGACCCACTTAGAGTGTTTGTTGCCAAAAAGCTCAATCTTGGTCTCATCTGACCAAAGCACACGGTCCCAGTTGAAGCCCCAATACCGCTTGGCGAACTCCAGACGCTTGCGTTTATGATTGTGAGTGAGGAAAGGTTTTCTCCGTGCATGCCTCCCAAACAGCTTGTTGGCGTGTAGACAGCGCCTGATGGTTGATTTGGAGACTTTGTGACCCCAGGATGCTACCATTTGTTGTAATTCTGTTAACAGTGAGCTTTGGAGATCTTTTGATTTCTCTTACCATCCTCCTCACTGTGCGTGGTGGCAAAATAAACTTGGGTCCTCGTCCAGGCTTGTTTACCACTGTTCCAGTTGTTTTGAACTTCTTAATTATTCCTCTCACAGTGGATATGGGCAGATGCAGTTGAGTGGCAATCTTCTTGTAGCCTCTGCCTGACCTGTGAAGGTCGACGCACATCTGCCTCACTTGTATGCTGTGTTCCTTTGTCTTTCCCATGTTTAAGAGTGGATAAGAGAAATGGCCTCGGTGTCACGTCATATTTATACCCCAGGGAAACAGGAAGTGATGAATTACTAATTAAATGTTCCTACATACTCTGGTAAACTTTGTAAACTGCTGTAGAAATGACAGAAATGCTTCAATTATATTTATTTCTTGGGAATTGTTAAGGGTGCCAATAATTGTGGAACAGGTGATTTAATGAAAAATATTTTTTTTTAGTCAGGGATTTTTTTATTTTCTTACAATTCATTTGAGTTGAAGGCTACATTTTCCTACAATTTTCAGTGTGACAGTATTCTTCTGCAATAAACACTGAATTTATTTTAAGGCTTTTAACACATCTCAACCAGGGGTGCCAATAATTATGGAGGGCACTGTACATACTCACACATTGTTTTTATCTGAAGACAAAGCATAAAGCATTAAGCTTCTATGTCAACACGCAGACTGTTGCACATTCAGGACAGTGTGGCTTCCTCATATTTATGCATGTTGTTCTTTATTTGGTCTGTGTTGTTTATGTCTCTCCATGATACTTTCTTCTGCATTTCCCTTTTTCTT
>NC_085868.1:32795628-32843128 GCF_034702125.1 Engraulis encrasicolus
ACCCAAAAGAATGGGCATTCTAAACAAATCGGCGTAATTATAATTTCAAGTTCAGCTGTTTTTCACCATGTAATGGCTTGGGGGCCCCAAAGCCTACCCTGGTGACAAGGTTTGCCTCTGGTGACATCAAATGGAATCAATTTTTGTTTGTTGCTTGAACGACTACCGGTCTCAGGCAGAAAACCCAAAACAGTGCATGCGTTTATGTCTATGCCACCAGATGCACTTTATACCTGCTTGTAATCCAATGCATGAAATCCATTGAAGGCGCCTGACGTCACATCAAAAAGGCTCATCAAGGAGGCTTGCTAACTGTCCCTTGAAATACAGAATCGTCCTTTATTTTTAAATAAAAGTATGGGTTCCGTATTGAGCTGAAACGGGACACAGGACGTTAAAGTTAGTTAAATTGCAGGAAATTACTTTTTTTTTTTTTAAATCCACATTTTTCTGGTGGAGGACCCCGTAACTCCTGCCAAAATGAACTGTGCCGTATTTTATTCATTGACAGTTGGCAACCCTATCATCAAGTAGTAGCCTATCATGATGAAGCACTAGCTCTGGTGTGCTCCTGTCCTGGCTTGGCCCAGATCTGGCCTAGAACTTAGATGTGACTCTGATCCAGTTCCTGACTGCCTGGTCTGTTTTCCGGAACTCTTTCCTGGGTCTCTTTGTGAACCAGTGTTGGCTAATGGAATATGATACTGTATGAAAGCCATATCTTTCAGAGAATGCAAGGGATAGAGAGAGAGAGGGAGAGAGAGAGGGGAAGATAGGGCCCCCCTTTTCCTCCTCAGAGCTGCCTAGCTTTTGCTTTGAAGCCATCAGAGCTTTCACACTTTTTAAAAAACTTTTTTGTGGCTTTTTCATTTTGTGCCAAATGTGTGTGATTTTGTTGTTTGCAATAAAATTTCAACCACCTCATGAATGGGGACTTTGTGTGTCCGTGATTCAAGTACATCGTTTTGCATTCACTCTGAATGGCTAGACATATGTACATCAATAAGGTGTGTCTTTGAAACTGAAACTAAATGTGTCTACACAATTGCAGTAGCAGTAAACACAATTTACAAAAGGATCATGTGTAGGCCTACTAATTCTCAATCTGCTCTTCATGCGTGCAACGCAACTTATAAACCCCTCAGACTTCAAGGCTACTAAAGGGTGTGGAAAGGGCTTTCTCTGACACTCCGACTGGTGGTGGTAATGGAGTGAAATAGCCTTTAAGAGCGGCTCACGCAGTCCCACACAAGTGTAGTTTCACAGATGTGGCTCTGGCAGCGCACACTTTTACACTGTTGAACCTCTGCGCGCCAGGCCCACATCTGGAAACGTTGCATCACAGCAGCAGCAAATGTCCCGGATCGAAGGGAGAAGCTGAGACGGATTTTTTTTCTATCGGCAGAGGCAAACAAAACTCGGCAGCAAAAAAAGAGGATAGAGCTGCGACGCTGTCACTTAAATCGCTTTGGTGAAATCTGCGAGTAGATTGTGATGGGATCTGAAGAATAGACGGGAGCATTGTCAAACTGTTTGGTAAGTGGAAAATTACTTCGGAAGAGCACATCGTGGAAAGTAAGAACCAAAAGCGGAAAACAAAAAGTCATATTGCTGTGACCGCGAAGGAGTGGCACACGGCATCGACCCTGCGACAGAGGGTGATGAAGGCTTTAGAAGAGGTAACAGTTATCTCAATGATTTTAAGTTTTGCCTTTTTTATTCCGATGAGTTGCTGGTTTTGGAGCTTGAGAGGCGTAGTTTTCCATCCCTCTCCAGTTGGCGATTGCGTTACATTTGGACTGATGTCAAGTTCAGGTCATGATCTGCTACTTTTTAAATAGCTGTTGCATTTTATCCACTCGGTTTGTTACAATTCTACAAACTGTTAACATGTAGCTTCATAGGGTCTCAGTTCGAGAATGTGCCAAGTTTTAGAGGAAGCGACACCCTGCGGGTATTTCCTGGGTATCTGCTGAGAATTAGCGTTTGTAGACTCGTGTCTTTTCAGCCATTGATGTGCGCAGCTATTCTGGACTTTACGGTCCCATTCACTTCAATTCATTTTTTTTGGCGTTTTACATATTTCGGACCGTGCGGACGCCGCTGTACTCGTGCGAGGAAAACAACAATTGTCTCGGGTGCTAAACATGGTCATGGAACGGCTTCCTTAACCAGAATGGTGTGTGTTGTGTTATTTCGAAGATAATTAAAGAAAATCTTATTACAATGGGATTTCTCATAGGCATGGTTTTGCATGTCTCTTATCTCTTTTCATGTTGACTGAGCGATCACCGTTACAAGTTTACAAGGTGCCCAGCGCACATATGTATGCATACAAAAAGGAAGAATACATTTCACAGTGTAATTCTGCAAATAATTCACTTCAAAGTTAAGTGTTATTACATAGGCACCATGGTCATCAATATGTGTGTAAGAACAAGTGAAAAAACAAATCGGTCAGTTTGTCAAAGAGGAGATGGTAGATATGCACCATAATACACAGTATTCATCGAAATATGCTCATGAGTTGTATGCTGAAGAAATACTGTACGCACAAATATCTATTTACTGAATTAGACTAATCATGGCCTATCAGAAGTGAGGTAACATACACGAGTGTAAAAATTGTCCTTTGATGGGCCTTGAACCCACAACCTGTGGAATGGTAGGCATGACTCCATCCACTAAGCTACCACAGTTTCAGTAGAATTTGTTTGACCAGAAAACTTCTTGTTGTGCACATTATCACAGCACTAAAAAATCATATAGGCCTACAATCATTTCTTCATCATACTTCAGACAATGAGGTAATGGTGCAGGGAAAATATATTTTATATGATTTATTGTGTTAAAATGCACAACGATCATATCTTTCTGGTCTTAACATTTCTTATGAAACTGTGGTAGCTTAGTGGATGAAGTCATGCTGTCCATACCATAAGTTGTGGGTTCAAGGCCACTCAGCATTCAACTTTTACTCACGTGTATGTAACCTCACTCCTGATATAGGCCTACATTATAAGGCTTATTGGGAAAATAAATATTTGTGCCTTCAGTATGTCTTCAGCATATCTTTCAGGAGCACATAGCGACACATACTGTGTATTATGCTACATATCATCCACAGTGTCTGCTTTGAGAAATTAATCATTCTCAATTTGCACTACTTATTACATATGTGGTATGATCTGTTAACTTCAGAGTTACTTATTTTCAGAATTACAGAAAGTTCTGATCATTCTGCACATTGTAAGATGAAATGGTGATGACGCAGTGAACATGCTAAGAGATATGAAACCTGTCCAATCATGCAAATGACATCCCACTATAATAACTTAAGATTTTATTCAATTTTCTTCAAAACAACACAACACATTGCAGAAATTCTTGTAGCCATCATATGTAGGCCTATAGGATGTAATGGAAGCATTTACACATTGTCAGCAGCGCAAGCACCCTTTTCTCACAGACCCTTGATGTGCCCTACAGACAGACTTGAAGTACTTTGTACATGGGCCCATCTAAAACATGCAGTACAATGTTAAAGGGACAGTTTGATCAATTTCAACATGCAGTTGTAATGCTCACACTGGACTTGTCAGTGCCTGAGATTTTTTTTTCTTTCTTCAGCCGATCCTGGTCATTGTAATGGGGGCAGCTCTTTGTTTACATTTCAAAAAAACATTTTTATTTATTCCCAAAAACATCCAAAAGGTTATAAAACATCAGCAGACAACTAGCAAGCAGCAGTACCTTTTTGGGAAAATATTTGGAGTTGGCCTATGTTTTATTTTTTTAAAATGTAAACAAACGCTGCCCCCATTAGAATTGCTCATATCTCGGAAAGGGCTGAGCCGAAAAATGTGGCATCACCAGGTACTGACAAGTCAAGGGTAGCGTGAGCAATACAACTGCATGTTGAAATTGACCAAACTGTCCCTTTAAGATTTTGTTTGTTAATTCTTAACCTACAAACATAGAAAAGACAGAGGAGATGGACATAGAAAGACATTGGAAACTTCTTGAATGTAGCAATCCCATTACAATAGAAACAACATGAATTGTTTGCCAATTAATGACTATATGTAGTAGCCTAGCCCAGTGGTTCCCAACCTTTTTCTTCAGGGACCCATGTTTTTACTATTGTAAGGTTTGGTGACCCAGCGCCCGCATGAGAGGAAGTCACTCGATACGCTCTGTCTCCTACGAAAACTCATTTTAGTCATCATTTTATTCCTCAATTCGTCTTTGTTCAAAAACAGAATAAATGTTTAATGTAGCACTTAAATTTTGTTGCTTCTATGCATTTGTCATTTATTCAACATGGGCTACATATGGTATTAAAATGAAACCCCTTAAACTCAAGAGGGCTTCGCGACCCCCTGTGGATCTTTGGCGACCCATAGGTTGGGAATCACTGGCCTAGCCTATAATGCAACCTTTGTTATATAGCCTAATAGTGAGTTAAATTGAATCCGAATGTCTCAGCGTGCCCTACAATATCGCCCCCCTGTGGCCACATTAGCTAATGAAGATAATGTTGCTTGAGTGATATGTGGCATGTGCATTATTGAGGAAAGAGGCTATGTGCCGTCAGTATTTTTCCTTCATATCATTCAGAAGCATGGTGTGATGCATACTTTGTACTATGTTGCGCATATCTACCATCTCCTCTTTGACAAACTGACCGATTTGTTTTTTCACTTGTTCTTACACACATATTGATGACCATGGTGCCTATGTAATAACACTTAACTTTGAAGTGAATTATTTGCAGAATTACACTGTGAAATGTATTCTTCCTTTTTGTATGCATACATATGTGCGCTGGGCACCTTGTAAACTTGTAACGGTGATCGCTCAGTCAACATGAAAAGAGATAAGAGACATGCAAAACCATGCCTATGAGAAATCCCATTGTAATAAGATTTTCTTTAATTATCTTCGAAATAACACAACACACACCATTCTGGTTAAGCAAGCCGTTCCATGACCATGTTTAGCACCCGAGACTATTGTTGTTTTCCTCGCACGAGTACAGCGGCGTCCGCACGGTCCGAAATATGTAAAACGCCAAAAAAATGAATTGAAGTGAATGGGACCGTAAAGTCCAGAATAGCTGCGCACATCAATGGCTGAAAAGACACGAGTCGTTTGTAGGCACATAACCCAGTGCTCGTAGCGGTGTGTGTGTATGTGTGTGTGTGTTGTTGCTTAGCTTAAGACCGACCCTAGGGAAACAGAGACGAATTGTCTTTGGTTGAGAGCTCTGCTCTGCATGTCCTGAACTCGGCGCAAAGCAAAGCGCACGTCGTCGTCTCTGAGCTGAGGTAAGTTCTAAGGTGACATTTCTCGTCATGTAGCCTACTCGTTTTCGTGGCTGCTGATGGCTGGCCCACATGTGGTCATTAGTCAGCTCTTGAACTGTGTGGTTCCGCGTTGGTGCAAAAGCAAGCAGGCTTTGTAGACTGCCTGTCACCTCTTCAGAAAAAAATTTCATCACAGTAAGTTATGTTGCTGTACAGTAGGTCTGCTCTTTTAAATCTTGCTCTAACTTTATGACTGGCTAAGCCTGCTTGTGTGCCTTGACGAGAGAGAGAGAGAGAGAGAGAGAGAGAGATGTGGCGTTTGGAGAGAAAGCAAAACGTTCTATCCATCTCAAGGACAGACAAAGTTTAGTAAACAGGTGGACCAGCATGCTGGTAGGCTGGGCTCATCATACAGTGTAAATAGCCTATCTCAACCCAGTGGGTGAGGCAGTGGCAGTTGTGGCAGTTTCCTCTTTCAAGCTCAGGGACAGACAGCTAAATTAGCAGTCGATTATGGAATAAGACTATGGAATAATTGTGTGTGTGTGTGTGTGTGTGAGAGAGAGAGAGAGAGAGAGAGAGAGAGAGAGAGAGAGAGAGAGAGAGAGAGAGAGAGAGAGAGAGAGAGAGAGATTGGCCAACCGTCAGCAAGATTATTCCGCCGGTATGTGGTTGTTTATATGGATTCAGCTGTGCAGGGTCTGCTGACACACTTGTTGACTTTTTACCTCGGGACGTTTGGGGCAGGCCAAGCGGGCCGGGCCTGGGGCAGTCAGTCATCCGGGGAATGATGATGATGATGAGTCTAGGGCCTCAGGCCTCAGGCTTGAGGGTGGCCAGGCTGGTGCTGGTGCTGGCTCTCCTCCCCTGGCTCTCAAAACTAGGTCACCTTCTCACTTCACCAGAGTTGGGCTGGGTTTGGGATGGGCCGTGCTGGTCTAAGGGCTATGGGATATGACTGGGCTTGGCCAAGCTGGGATGGGTCTGGGCTATGGGTTGGGTCGGGTGGTCAATATGGGCAATGGGCTGGGCTAAGTGCTATGAATGGGCTGGGATGGGATGGGTCTGGGCTATGGGTTGGGTCGGGTCTTGGATATGGACAGTGGGCCGTGCTGGTCTAAGTGTTATATGGGATATGACTGGGCTTGGACGGGTCGGGATGGGATGGGTCTGGGCTACCGTTTGGGTCGGGTCTTGGATATGGGCAATGGACTGGGCTGGTTACATTACATTTAGATTACATTTGATTGCACTTAGCTGACGCTTTCATTTATTCAAAGCGACTTAAAACTATTATTTTTCAGGGTATTGGTTTCAGTCCCTGGAGCAATGTGGGGTTAGGTGCCTTGCTCAAGGGCACTTCAGCCATGGATGGAGATGTAGGGAGAGGTCAGGGGGGATTCGAACCAGCAAGCCCTAGATTGAAAGGCCAACTCTCTAACCACTAGGCCACGGCTGCCCCTGTTTCTGAGCAATGGGCTGGGCTAGGTAGAGGCTATGCTGGGCTGGGCTGGTCCATGGCCTGGGCTGGCCTGGATGTGGGTCTACAGTAGGGCTAGTGCTAGGGATGGGATAGGGATGAGATAGGATGGGGTAAGCACCCTGCACTCCCATCACGCATCAGCGCAGTAGACAAACTTCACCTCTGAGAAGCACACACGCACACATGCACACACACACACTGGATGCATGAGGGTAAATGAACATGTTAACATTTGTTAACATAATGTTAACATTTCTCATTCCATACTTTCTCAGGCTTTGGGGTGTGTGGGGGGGTGGGGGTCTAATGTCTTTCAGTAAATCACTGTATCCTGCTGTATATTACATTTTAAATTTCCATTCTTTATTTCTAATACCTCGATGAAGGCAAACATTAAGCCTAGATGTTGCCTGGATAAGACCCACTACTTCAGTAAGCCTGTCTTTAATGCATTATCCCATTTGAAAAGCCTAAATAATTAATTGCATTCAGCAAATTGCACATGCACAAGTTTCAGGGAATTGTTCTTGTGACGGGAAAGGACTGGTGTGTGCATTGCAATTAATCGCAGCCCAAATGGGAATGAGATTACACTGAAGATGTAAATTGATGATGCACGCCACAAATGCATCCTTCAGATGCACATAAAGTATACGAATGCACACTCAAGATGTAAATACATGAGACGCACACTACAGATGTACACTACAAAGAAACACTTGCGAGACACACTAAATATACACATCAAAGTTACGTAGTTGAAGCAGGACTGCTGTCACTTTTTGTTGGGTAAAGACACTGAAAGTGAATGGAGCATAATGTCACATGTGTCAACACAGCCTTGTCACTAGGAGCCAGGGCCAGATTAGGATGACCCAGGGCCCCTTGGTTACAGGTTGCTGTGGGCCTCCCTGGAAGACAAATTTCACAACAAAATTACATAGACAGTGTCATTATTTTTTTTTTTTAAACTAGAAATTAAGGATAACATGCCTGCTAACTGTGGAGAGGAGTAAGACTATTTCAAACTGCACTCAACATTACAGATTCATGTCTTTCAACTTTTGGACAATTGGGGGGGGGGGGGGGGGTTAGCAGGTGGGGGCCCCTATAAACTGCAGCGATATCTAGACTGTGCGTTAATCCGGCCCTGCCAGCAGCAGTCTGACTATGTCTGTCTGAATATGATCTGTTGCGCAAGGAGCTGATCTCATACATACTGTAAGCATTATCATTGTCAGATATGAAGGATGTGTGTTTTGGTGTTAACCGTTGACCTTCCATCTCAATGCCAGGAATCTCGGACTGCTTTAGTGGCATGCAGCACTTTGTTTGTTTTGCATGTTAGTTGGTCGTTTTGATTCCTCATCTTTGCTAAGTGTCTGAATCAGTTGAAGGTAAAATATTCATACACAGTATGAAGCATGCATATACAGTACTGTATGCATTTTCATGAGTCGCCATGAAGGGGGAAGCGATAAATATTCTTTACCGTTCTGTTCTGTGAGAAGAAGAAGAAAAATAGCGATAGCCACATCTTGTTTGTTTGTGTCCACTGTCGAGGCTTATTTATGTCTTGTTTTGTAAGGCATGCTGGGTCTCTGCTAAGTGCAGTGTGCTGCAATGTAAAGCAGACTGCAGGTGAAACAGTTATGGAGACTAGACACTAGATATTAGACCAAGGCATCTTTTCTACATTCTCTGTCTTCACGCACGCACGCACACACGCACACACACTGAGAAAGGCTACTAGACCAAAGAAAAGAAATTCAAAAAGGAAGAGTGTCTTCAAGCTCTATGTTTTACACATTGTCTTTAGAGAGAGAGAGAGAGAGAGAGAGAGAGAGAGAGAGAGAGGAGATGAGAGAGAGAGAGAGAGAGAGAGAGAGAGAGAGAGAGAGAGAGAGAGAGAGAGAGAGAGAGAGAGAGAGAGAGAGAGAGATGAAGAAATGCAAACAAGAGAGAGATTATTAGTATACAAGCGCTGTGTTTTATACAGAGAGAGAGAGAGAGAGACGCACAGAGAAAGAGACTAGACCAAAACAAAGAAATGCAAACAAAAGAGAGATTATTCGTATACAAGCTATGTGTTTCATACATTCTCTTTCTTTTTAGAGAGAGAGAGCGAGAGAGAGACAGAGAGAGACAGAGAGAGACAGAGAGAGAGAGAGAGAGAGAGAGAGAGAGAGAGAGAAGAGAGAGAGAAAGAGAAAGAGAGAGAGAGAGAGAGAGAGAGAGAGAGAGAGAGAGAGAGAGAGAGAGAGACGCCACATCACATCACATGCTGCTGGAGAGGATGTTCCCCCCACTTCCCCTCTGCTCAGCAGGTCATGTGACCAGTGATCTTGCACATCAGCAACCAAATATACGACACAGAGGAACAGTGAGAAGGAACGCCGCAGCAGCAAGGTGGACACTGAGGTCATAGAGAGAGAGAGAGAGAGAGAGAGTTTTACCAGTTTTACTCAGCAGAGTTGCTGTTATTTTCTATTTTTTTGGTAAGTTCTGGTGAGGTAACAACAAAAGTGGCGTGTGTGTGTGTGTGTGTGTGTGTGTGTGTGTGTGCGTGTGCGTGTGCGTGTGCGTGTGCGTGTGCGTGTGTGTGTGTGTGCAGTGGTGTGTGTGTTCAGTGAATGTGAGTGTATTTCGGGTTATTTTAGGAGGCTGAATAACATCAGTCAGCTCAGCCGCCACTAGGCCCCGACCGCTGACGATGCTCTTACTGAGGCCACACACACACGCACACACGCACACACCCACACAGACTTCCTCCAGCATACTGAAGCACTTGTCTTGCTGATGCACTCTTCATCAACATCCAGAGCAAAATCAGAGTGACATTTTGCTGAGTCTCTCTCGCTCTCTCACTCTCTCCCGCTCTCACTCTCTTCCTCTCTCTCTCTCTCTCTCTCTCTCTCTCTCTCTCTCTCTCGCTATATCTGTGAGCTCTCTCTCTCTCACACACACACACATACTCATCCACTGCAAATCATGACAAACTTTTCTGAACTTCATAACAAAACAAGGATCACTGATGAGTGCAAAGTTAGATGTACAGATGAGTAGTGTGAGAGATGCAGAGAGGCCAAATATGAGGGAGAGGGACAGAGACAGAATATGTTGTACAAGTTTGTGTGTGTGAGTGTGTACTAGGGGTGGTACGGTTCACAAAATTCACGGTTCGGTTCACATCACGGTGTCAAGGTCATGGTTTTCGGTTCTCTACGGTTCTTTTTTTTTGTTCATGATAAATGATGCACTGGGAATATTAAACAATATTTATATAACTGCAGTTATAAAGTGATGTATAGGCTTATAATAGGCTTATTGTATAGGCTCATAATGTGAAAATGGTGTGATTTTAATTGTGTCATCCTCTGATTGGTCTTATACGCAAATGTTTTAATCAGAGAGACTGGATAAGATACTCCTAGAATGTCTGTTTTACATATTTTTCTGGGCAGTACATGAATTGCGGTTTGCGACAGATGGCACGGTTCAGTTCGGTATGTGTGTGAATTGTACGGTTTCGGCTTTCGGTGCGGTTTGTGCCATCCCTAGTGTGTACACTGTTGGATGAGACAGGCAGAATATGAACGTGTGACAGAGAAAGTAGTGCAGTTTCTCCACAGCATGTCACTGAGTTCGCCATGTGGCCTGAGAAGGCAAGTGTTAAGAGCTAATGAGGAAGTTGACGAGAGAGAGAGAGAGAGAGAGAGAGAGAGAGAGAGAGAGAGGGAGAGAGGGAGAGAGGGAGAGAGAGAGACAGAGACAGAGAGAGAGAGAGAGAAATAGAGCGAGAGAGAGAGAGAGAGAGAGAGAGAGAGAGAGAGAGAGAGAGAGAGAGAGAGAGAGAGCGCAGACACACACACACACACACACACACCGGGTGACAGAGGCATAGGACCTCAAGAGACCACAAGAACAGAAAAGCGAGAGAGACCAGATAGACTGAGTTGCTAAAGAGACAGAGCGGGAGCAAGAGTGAGAGACAGAGAGAGGTAGAGGACTTTAAGAGATCACCATAGTACAGAAGACCAGAGAGACTGCAGCTATCAAATAGACAGACAGCTGTGGGGACTGAGATCTGTGGGCAACACAGCTCCTGAGTGACTTAACTGTTCGGGCAAACGGGAGAGTTTGAAGGCTTGGAACGTGGCGGATATGTAATTGACTTTGTATAGAGTGGGCTCAAGTTTGATCTCCCAAGGGGGCGTTGTCCTCTCCTTCTCTTTTTGTGACGTTTGGTGGTGGCTTGCACAAGATGTGCGCTACCGCCATCTACAGCGCTAAGGGGAGTAGGGGACTCCATTTATTCTCAACCGTTAGACTAACAAGGTATCGTAACCGAAGGTCTCCTAAAGGGGCGTTCAGTTCACCTGACATCACATGCATCCTGAAATAGTCAGAGCCTGAAGTATCTGTCTCTAATCTACCCTCTCTGGTTTGGGTATCACTGAAGTAGAGAGACCAGAATGAGGCAAACATGAGAGAGACCAGAGAGACTGAGATGAATAAATCTACAGCTCTGGAGACCTGAGATCTGAGGGGAACGCAAGTGAGTGTCTTGGCCACTAGTCCTGGGTGTTTAGGCCACTGGTCCTCCGTCCTCCTGAGTGTCTAGGCCACTGGTCCTGAGTGTCTAGGCCACTGGTCCTGAGTGTCTAGGCCACTGATCCTGAGTGTCTAGGCCAGTGGTTCCCAACCTTTTTCTTCAGGGACCCATATTTTTACCATTGTAAGCTTTGATGACCCAACCGCGCGAGCGCTCACACGAGAGGAAGTCTCATGATACTCTGTTTCCTGCGAAAACTCATTTTAGTTATAATTTTATTCCTCAATTAGTCTTCAGTCAAATATAGAATAAATGTTTAATGTAGCACTTACATTTTGTTGCTTCTATGCATATGTTAGTTTAAATGCTTTGCCATTTATGAACATGGGCTATATATGGTATAGGGTGCGTTGCAATATGCGGCCTCCTCCACTTGCCTCCTCCACTTGCGTCTCTCCTCGTACCAGGAAGTAATATGCCATGATGACGTCACTGACAACAGCATTGCATTTCAATATCTTGCAAAAGCTCAATAGACCAAATAATATACAACCATCACAAAGATAAAATCTCATGCACAAAAGTTTGAGAAGTCCATGAACAACAATGCACTGCAGGGAAATGTTTGTATTGGTGCGAACGGCATGTCATGCGTTCAATGGCGTCTGAGATTTCAGATGCCGTGAGGATGCGCTGGCAGGTCGCATCATCACACTTTTTCTCATTTGCAATTGGGATGGTGAATGAAAAACAGTCCCTCAAAAGTTGTTGTGGCTAGGCTGACAGCTGGGAAACTTTATCGTTTTCTCCACGGAGGAGGGGCCAGGAGGCGGGTCGAGGAGACAAGCGCAAGTGGAGGAGGCAAGGTCGCATATTGCAACGCACTCATAGCTTCACGATTCGCGACACTCTGTGGGTCTTTGGCGACCCATAGATTGGGCCCCGACCCATAGGTTGGGAACCACTGGTCTAGGCCACTAGTCCTGAATAGTGTCTAGGCCACTGGGCCTGAGTGTCTAGACCACTGGTCCTGAGTGTCTCTAGTAACTGGTCCTGAGTGTCTAGGCCACTGGTCCTGAGTGTCTAGGCCACTGGTCCTGAGTGTCTAGGCCACTGGTCCTGAGTGTTTAGGCCACTGGTCCTGAGTGTCTCTAGCAACTGGTCCTGAGTGTCTAGGCTGCCCATGAGCTAGCCTCATTGTTTAGTTTTCATGAAGAATGACTTGGAGGTCAACTTCCTGCTGCTTGCTATTCAGTAAGCAAGTAAGTCTGAGGCATCTTGCTCACAATTTGTGTGTGTGTGTTTGTGTATATTACCTAATTTATCCGCGGCACCCCAGGGTGCCCCGGCACCCCTGTTGAGAAACACTGGTCTAGACCACTGGTCCTGAGTGTCTCTAGTAACTGGTCCTGAATGTCTAGGCCACTGCTCCTACATGTGTTTAGGCCACTGGTCCTGAGTGTCTAGGCCACTGGTCCTACATGTGTTTAGGCCACTGGTCCTACATGTGTTTAGGCCACTGGTCCTGGTTGTCTAGGCTGCCCCTGAGCTTGCTTCATTGTTTAGTTTTCATGAAGAATGACTTGGTGGTCAACTTCCTACTGCTTGCTATTCAGTAATCAATAAGTCTGAGGCATCTTGCTCACAATTTCCGTATGTGTGTGTGTGTGTGTGTGTGTGTGTGTGTGTGTGTGTGTGTGTGTGTGTGTGTGTGTGTGTGTGTGTGTGTGTGTGTGTGTGTGTGTGTGTGTGTGTGTGTGTGTGTGTGTGTGTGTGCACGTGCACGCACGTGGTGCCATTGTGCACGTTAGGCTTCAGGTGACAAGAGGAAGTACAGTACTTCACCCTCAAATCTAAATCTCCTTGTTTTAACGGAAACTGTGTGTGCACTGTGCATGTGCGTGTCTGTGCGTGCAAACGTGTGTGTGTGTGTGTTTAAGTGTAAGAGAGACTATTTTCTTGTAATTTTCGCACATAGTACCCTTAAAGTGGCCTAAAAGCACAGGTTCAGAAGCCCTGTCAGCTAAATGCATGTTTGCGGTGGCAGGTAAGGGAAGATGAATTCAACACACAACAGAAAGGGTTAATAAGAACTAGAATTAGAAAAAAAAATACATCCGTCCATCTCCTGCAGGTTACTTTACCAATGTAGATTGCAGTTTGGCAGAACTGTAGATGGCAGTTCACATTCAGTGGTTTCCATAGGTTCCTTATATTCTGCAGGTTCTACCAGAGGCAGGATTTCCCTTGGTCCATTTCGATATCTAATCTCCTGTCCTCCCTTTGTGCTTGTGGCCTTGTGATGACGTTGCAAGACTTAATTGACAATTGAAAGGTAATTTTCTCATTTTCAGTCAGGATGTTGAAAGGAGAAAAGCCCCCCGAAAGTTGTGCCTAGGCTGCAACGTAAAAATTAAGCGTAAACATTATTGTTTTCTCCAGTTAGTGAAGCTCAAGGCCACAAGCCCAAGGTAAGGATGGGAGGTTAGATAATGAGATGTACTGAGTCGCTAGGCATTCAGGGCTTGTATTAGGCACAGTTTTGATATCAGCTGTTTTTCTTTTTCTACCATGATGCTCTACATCTAAGCTCAGTAGATGAAGTGCTAAAGCAAGGCCAGTGTTACTAACATGCCTTCCCATATGAGAACTGACATGACAAACCACAACTAGGAAATCAAGCTTTTTCTGAAACGTGAGCCAGGGCAGGGCCGTGTGACTTGTGTTTTGAAAGGTTACCAGTAGACGTCTTTCTCACTACCACGAAACGCTTACCTCATCAGAGGAAAAGAAACTTCCTCAAATGAAACAGGCTACTGGTCAGAGCTTCCTCTTCCAGCAGACTTCATGCCTCTCCATGCCCACCGTCCCTCTCTATCTGTCAGTGCAGTGTTGGACATTTACAGACCAATGGAGAGTGCTTTGAGTCATAAATGCATGCTGGGGCTGAATGTGTTACATCAGGGGTGGGGAAACTACATCCCTTGAGGCTGCCTTTTCCGGCCCCTGATATAATTCTAATGTTATGCAGTTTCACATGAACTATGGTATGTATTAGGGCTGCACAATTAATCGAAAATAATAGAAAATCGTGATAAATTAGTGCAATCAAAGTCGAAATTTTAATCGTGATTTAATCGTGGCAATGGTGACCTACCTTTAAGAGCGTCCTTGAAGCCAGAACATACTGACAGGCTGATGTTTCTGGACAGAAATCTGTCCACCTAAGTTTCATGCTATTGCCTTTACATAATTATCACAATTCATTTTATTTTGCTCATCCCGTATATAATTCATTCTTAGTTATATTTCATCTTGTTGTAATTTTCAAAAAAATTCAGCAAAAAATCAATAATCGTGATTAATAATCGTGATTATGATTTTGACCAAAATAATCGTGATTATGATTTTTTTCCATAATCGTGCAGCCCTAGTATGTATTGTAAAGGAATCTCTGAAATTACATTTACAATATAATTTAAGTTATATTTTCAGGGGACCTAGTGAAGGTGGGGTGTGTTGTAAAGGCGGCTACCTTCAATATAGACCTAAAGTACAAGAGGATATCCTGGTTTGAGTTCATAGTACGGCCCTTGGAGGGCTTTATAAAAATTGAAGTGGTCCCCGAATTAAAACGGTTCCCCACTCCTGTTACATGGTGTCTATAGAATAGGACATATTGTGTTACAGTTTCGTAAAAGGTATGAATATGTCATCCAAATGCAAACACATCATATGACTTCATAAGTGAAGGGAGCAAGAGGCCTACAAGTCATTGCAGTAAGTAGACCGGGATGGAGAACCAAGAGACTACGTATGGTCGTCAGTGCATAAAGGTGAGACTGTAGAATCCTAAAATCGGCCGTATTGGCAACATACACTTAAATCAGGGATGTCAAACTCAGGCCCAGGGGCCAAATCTGGCCCACATAGTCATTTTATCCGGCCCGCGAGATCATTTTTTTCAAAGTGTATTACTGTTGAGCCACACCTACACTATTAATGCATAGCATATCAAGACTTGAACATGAAATTTGGTGTGTCAATATCCCATTTATTTAGCAGTAAGCATAAAGCACAATATACAGGACAGTACAATTGTCAAGACTCCAGTTGTACAATTCAATTGTAATCGGAGTAGACGTAAATTTAGTTGTAATCTAAGTAATTTATACATTGCTACGTTTTGCAAAGTTCTACTACCTGATGCTCTAATGTTCCAAGGCAGCAGAACTCCTAATGGGATGGGAGCAACCTTTGCATTCTGTAGTTTACACTGTAGATGAAAAGCCCCCAGTTGGTTCCATGTGGTGCCTGTGCTGAACTATGCATGTTTACAGTGTGATGTCAGAGCAGAGGGCTAATGCTAAACAGCAGTGCTGCCAAGCATGTTCTGTAGCTAGTATATGGATCTGGGTCAATGACGTTTTTTAGGGCTCAGACGTCAAGTGGTATACCACAGCTAATGCCCATGAATTAATTAGCAATTGGTAATGAATGTACTGCAATGAATATGCTTCTTATATAATTCACTAAAAACAAAGCAAAAAATACTGTACCATGGTGGCATTATCTGTGGATGCACCACCCTGACCTGTGCTACTACTAAAACGTCATTGACCCATCTCTGTTGGGTTACCATGAGTTTTAACAAATTGTAATCTGGAGTACCATCATCTGACACGTTCTGCTGCAGAACCCTAAATACTATAATGTTCCACAGCAGCAGAACCCCTGATGAGAGGGGAGCAACCTTCACATTACAGCAGGTTTAGATCAAAGGCCCTCAGTGGTTCCACATGCTGCCTGTGCTGCATGGATAGCGGAGGGCAAAGAGGTCACTTTTCCAAGGCCCAGGGAGAGAGTGGGGGGCCCAGAATTTACTCCCCATTCAGAGTGGGGCCTTTTCAAACGGCTTTGCCCCTGGGTGAGCTGTGAGCGGCCCGGCTGTACTATACATGTGCTGAGTGATGTCAGCTAACGCTAAATAGCAATGCCAGGCATGTGCATGTATCTGTGTTGGGTTACAGTCAATATTGGCTTCTTGGCCTTAGCCGGAATACCGAAACAGCATCTCCAGACTTCAGACAGTGATTGAAAACGTATTGATTAGATGCTGTGGGCAAATGGGGATTGTAAAATCACTAGGGTGTTTGAAATAAATGGTTATTGGTGGATTGGTCGATTATGGTCGGTTATTTAGTTTGCGTTGGTAAATGGTGCTTAGTTGGCAAGTGATTAGTGTCGCGCAGTCATCAATCTGGTACCACACACACACACACACACACACACACACACACACACACACACACACACACACACACACACACACACACACACACACACACACACACACACACACACCTTGTCTTGTCACGCTTGTCACTCTCTATCTACACACTTAAAGACTGTCTTACTGGGGACATTTGGTTACCCACATTGATAGTTATATGAACACACACCTAGCTTCTCACTATATATTCACGTTGCCTTCCTCACCCCCCCCTCTCTTTTTCACTGTCATCCCTTTAACTTCTTTCCTGCCACTCACCCTTAAAGGGACAGTTTGGTCAATTTCAACATGCAGTTGTAATGCTCACACTACCCTGGACTTGTCAGTGCCTGAGATTTTTTTTTCTTCTTCTTCAACCGTTTCCGAGATCCTGGTCATTGTAATGGGGGCAGCTCTTTGTTTACATTTCAAAACAAAATTTTTATTTATTCCCAAAAACATCCAAAAGGTTATAAAACTTCAGCAGACAACTAGCAAACAGCAGTACCTTTTGGGAAAATATTTGGAGTTGGCCTATGTTTCATTTTTTAAAAATGTAAACAAACGCTGCCCCCATTAGAATTGCTCATATCTCGGAAAGGGCTGAGCCGAAAAATGTGGCATCACCAGGTACTGACAAGTCAAGGGTAGCATGAGCAATACAACTGCATGTTGAAATTGACCAAACTGTCCCTTTAACACCATTTCTCCGTCACATACCACACACACACACACACACACACACACACACACACACACACACACACACACACACACACACACACACACACACATGCTCTGACACAGACACGTGCTGCAGACACACAAGCATACACATGCACACACATGCAACACATCAAGGGGTGTTGAAAAAAATGCTTTGTCTCTAGCTCACCCAACTCAACACTGACTGACACTTCATCACAGATAGGCCTACATATTGACCTGTGTGTGTGTGTGTGTGTGTGTGTGTGTGTGTGTGTGTGTGTGTGTGTGTGTGTGTGTGTGTGTGTGTGTGTGTGTGTGTGTGTGTGTGTGTGTGTGTTTGTGTGTGTGTGTTTATTTGCATGCCATTTGAACGACTTCCTTTTGCTGTGTCAGCTGCTGCATGTCAAACGGTGCCATGACAGGATGCACATTTAACTACTCACCGTGTGTGTGTGTGTGTGTGTGTGTGTGTGTGTGTGTGTGTGTGTGTCTGTCTGTCTGTCTGTCTGTCTGTCTGTCTGTCTGTCTGTCTGTCTGTCTGTCTGTCTGTCTGTCTGTCTGTCTGTCTGTCTGTCTGTCTGTCTGTCTGTCTGTCTGTCTGTGCTTACGTTTGTGTTTGTGCATGTGTATGTGTGCGCAAGCACTATAGGGTCATTCTACGCCAAATCAACAAGAGCCCGCCCACTTAGGTCTCAAAAAATTCTGAAAATATTGCCAAGTGTACCCGTGGTACTTAAGAGAAACACTGTAAATTTATTTGAATGAAAAATGTATACTCTCCGTGTTACAGCCAATTTTACTGGGGGAGGGGGGTGCCCATTTTGTTCACACTCTTTTTTTTGTCAAAGTTCACAAGCCCGTAGCTCAATAACTGAACCATGTAGGAAGCTCAAATTTGGCAAGCTGGTACATAGATAGGAATAATTTGTTGCTAAACTGTCAGTTTTGGTCTGTATGATCCTGCATCGTCATAGCATTCCCTCAAAGATGATACAAATTGTACTGGAGTTTTTGGCTGTGCTCTGTTTAGGCCTTCAGAAGACATATTTGTGCCCAACATAGCCTCTTGATTTTTTCCCCTTGTAGAGACAAGTAGGAACACTCTCATAAAAAGCTATAAATAGAAAGGAAACCCCATCAGTGTTTGACCAGAAGACCTCACAAGTCTGACAAATCATTTTGGGTGTCGTTTTCAGAGCTCCAGAACCTCTTGTGGGATTGTCCACAGATTTTTATTTTATTTTTTTCTTCATTCTCCATGAAGTCTTCTTTTTAAAAATGCCAATGAGACTTGTCTTATGTGATGTTTTCTTTTTTAATTTCCACCCTGAACATGGGCAAAATGCAAAAAGAGAGCAACATGATTTTGATAACATTTAATGTAAATACTAAATAATCAAATGCAAATTTTGCCCGGACATGATCACCCGAGAGTCCCTGTGCAGGGGTGCAGGTATCCCTTTTAATTTCAATGATTTCAGGAGCGTTCAATGTGGGAGAAGGTTCGCACACCAAAAGAGACAGTAGGTCAGGCACAAAGAGTCATGTTGTTACTTTTTTTGACCAGCAGATGGCAGCGGAAGAAACGCATAGAAAACATATTGCTCTCAATGTGCATGTTGCCCATGTTCAGGTTGGAAATTACAGAAGAAAACATCACATAAGACAAGTCTCACTGGCATTTTTAAAAAGAAGAATTCATGGAGAATGAAGAAAAAAATAAAATAAAAATCTGTGGACAATCCCACAAGGGGTTCTGGAGCTCTGAAAATGACACCCAAAATGATTTGTCAGACTTGTGTGGTCTTCTGTTCAAACACTGATGGGGTTTCCTTTCAATTTATAGCTTTTTATGAGAGTGTTCCCACTTGTCTCTACAAGGGGAAAAAATCAAGAGGCTATGTTGGGCACAAATATGTCTTCTGAAGGCCTAAACAGAGCACAGCCAAAAACTCCAGTACAATTTGTATCATCTTTGAGGGAATGCTTTGACGATGCAGGATCATACAGACCAAAACTGACAGTTTAGCAACGAATTATTCCTATCTATGTACCAGCATGCCAAATGTGAACTTCCTACATGGTTTAGTTATTGCGCTACGGGCTTGTGAACTTTGAAAAAAAAAATTGTGTGAACAAAATGGGCACCCCCCTCCCCCAGTAAAATTGGCTGTAACACGGAGAGTATACATTTTTCATTCAAATAAATTTACAGTGTTTCTCTTAAGTACCACGGGTACACTTGGTAATATTTTCAGAATTTTTTGAGACCTAAGTGCGCGGGCTCTTGTTGATTTGGCATGGAATGACCCTATACAAAATTCATGCATTATTATGTGTGTGCGTACTGTGTAAGTGTGTGCGTTTGTGCAGCATGCACATGTCGGTGTACGCCTATTGCCTACACATTGTGCATTAACAGTCACATGCAGAAGTTCAGTAGGTCTACTTCTGCTTTTTATTCTCTTTTTAAATATATTTTTAGGGGCTTTTTAGGCCTTTATTGAACAGGACAGTAGAAGATGGTGACAGGAAGTGAGTGGGGGAGAGAGATGGGGAGGTTCGGGAGATGACCTCGGGCTGGAATCGAACCCAGGTCCCCGGTGTAGCAGTGCAGTGCCCTACTGTTTGAGCCACAGCAGGGCCGGCCTACTTCTGCTTATGTGTGTGTGCATGTGTTGTGTTGTGTTGTGTTGTGTTGTGTTGATATGTTTTGTTTTGCACTGCTGTGTTGTGTTGTGTTGTGTTGTGTTGTTTTGTGTTGTGTTGTGTTGTGTTGTGTTGTGTTGTGTTGTGTTGTGTTGTGTTGTGTTGTGTTGTGTTGTTATGTTTTGCACTGCTGTGTTGTGCTAGTGTATTGCGTTGTGTTGTGTTGTGTTGTGTTGTGTTGTGTTGTGTTGTGTTGTTGTGTTTTGTTTTGCACTGCTGTGTTGTGCTAGTGTGTTGTGTTGTGTTGTGTTGTGTTGTGTTGTGTTGTGTTGATATGTTTTGTTTTGCACTGCTGTGTTGTGCTAGTGTGTTGTGTTGTGTTGTGTTGTGTTGTGTTGTGTTGTGTTGTGTTGTGTTGTGTTGATATGTTTTGTTTTGCACTGCTGTGTTGTGCTAGTGTGTTGTGTTGTGTTGTGTTGTGTTGTGTTGTGTTGTGTTGTTCTGTTTTGCACTGCTGTGTTGTGCTAGTGTATTGTGTTGTGATGTTGTGTTGTGTTGGGTGGTGGTGATTTGTTTTCTTTTTTGGTGTTGTGCTGTGTTGTCTTGTGCTCATGTGATTGCAATGCTAAATGCAGGTCAGTGTATTGGGAAGTAAGTTCTTTAACCGCTTGCTGCGTCTACGTAGCGCAGGGGAACTGCAGAGCGTTCATCCTCTGTCGAAAAGCGCGCTGCAGCGGGTACATACTGTACCGTGCTGCACTAGGACTTTGTCGGTTTGTGTGATGTTTAATTTGGGTGTTAGGGAGGGTTTGAGTAAGTGTCAAATGAGTTGGTGGGTTGACTTCTGCAGTGTGTGTGTGTGTGTGTGTGTGTGTGTGTGTGTGTCTCCTGTGTCTGTCTGTGTCGTCTGTGTCTGTGTCTGTGTCTGTGTTTGTGTTTGTGTCTCTCTGTGACTGTGTGTGTGGCTGTGTGTGTTTTAAGTTTGAAAGATTTAAAGAGCCAATGATTTTAACTGACGTGGAGGGGGGCGGAGAAAGGATGAAAGCCCAGACTGTTTAAGAGTCTGTAAATGTGTGTGCGTGCGTCCGTGGGTGCGTCCGTGGGTGCGTGTGCGTGTGTGTGTGTGTGTTGAGTACTTCAAAGGTTGCCACTGCTCTGCACATGGGCTGAGAAGAATGCTAGTGAATTTGGATGTCCTGGGCTCTGCTCCCAGGCTGCTCTCCCTACTTCCCTTCAGCCCTTCAGGATGAGAAGCAGCAACCCTGCTCAGCCGCTCTAGACTCTAGGCAGGGGCAGTTTGGAACTGAATTAGAAAAGATTAGAATGAATTAAAACCACATTGAACACATAGAATAGAACAGAATAGAATAGAATAGAATCGAATGCGGGTAGAGTTGAAGGCGAGCTGAGTTGAATGCTGTTTGGAACTGAATTAGAATAGATTAGCATGAATTAAAACCACATTTAACAAGTAGAATAGAATAAAATGGAATAGAATGCAAAAGAGTAGAGTTGAATGCATTTACTGTCCTTAAGTTATGCACATGGCAAATGTAAATGTAAATTCCTGCAATGATTACATGTCGCTAATTGTGTATGAGGCGACATTAAATAAACACAAATGAGAAGATTTCTTTCAAGCAAGAGTCAGCAGTTCATTTTCACAACCTTACTAATTTCCCAAACTGTAGGGGTGACCCTTTATTGCTTCAAAGAAGTCCATGAATAGTCCACTGTAAACGATTCACTGCACTGTATAAATCCTCAATGAAGGTCACCAAGAGACTAACCATCATGAATAGAGTGTCAGGCCTTCCATCTATATCTGTGTGTTTGCGTGCGCACGCATGCGTGTGTGCTCGTGTGTGTATTCGTGATCCAGAGAGACCTCTTGCTGTGCGTGCGTGCGTGCGTGCATGCGTGCGTGCGTGCGTGCGATCCAGAGAGAGAGGGAGATTGAGATCTCCTGAGAGCTCCTCCAGTACTCTGTGTCATATTGTTTGAATGGCTCCTTTGTGGGAAGTTCTGGCCTAATATTAGCTGCCAGCGCGACCCCAAGACCAGTTTGGCTGGACTCTTGCCCCCAACTAACTCCCAGTGAAAGCAATGTCCCTGCCTGTGTGGGTGTGTGTGTGTGTATGTATATCTTTCTTTGTCTTAGTATGTGTTTATTTGTCGATGTGGTTGTGTTCTTTTTTTTATTTTTAACATTTGTCAGTGACTTGAAATTTAAGTTTTTGTCAGTTTTTGCTTTGGACTTGTAAAACCCTCTGTAATATCCATGGAGGGAGCGTTTCTGTGTGCACTTGTTTTTTGTGTGTCTGTGTCTGTGTCTGTGTCTGTGTCTTTGTGCATGCGGGTGTGTGTGTGTGTGTGTGTGTGTGTGTGTGCGTGTGCGTGTGCGTGTGCGTGTGCGTGCGTGTGCGTGTGCGTGTGCGTGTGCGTGTGCGTGTGCGTGTGCGTGTGCGTGTGCGTGTGCGTGTGCGTGTGCGCGCACTCTCTCGCGCGCACGTGTGCGTGTGCACGCAGGCTTACATGCATGCCTCGTGTTTTGTGTGAATGTAATGTTGTGTATTAATGCTGCAGCACTACTGCATTAGGTAGACTACTGTACATTTTAAGGAAGGAAGTTCTCTTGCAATGTGAAGGCAACAGAATCTTGTGTTTGGGTTCGTGGCCCGGGGCAACCATGGCTGGAGTTTGTCAAAAAAAGGGCAGGACGCCAAGGCACTCTTCTTAGATAAAACCGCTTTATTATAAAGGCTAGTTCATGTTTGAACTTAAATAATTAAAAATACTGCCACTGCCAACATGTTTCGGCCGCTACAGGGCCTTCATCAGGGCACAAGGTGAATCAAGCAGTGCTTGATTCACCTTGTGCCCTGATGAAGGCCCTGTAGCGGCCGAAACATGTTGGCAGTGGCAGTATTTTTAATTATTTAAGTTCAAACATGAACTAGCCTTTATAATAAAGCGGTTTTATCTAAGAAGAGTGCCTTGGCGTCCTGCCCTTTTTTTGATATTTTCTACGTCTTGGCCAAAGAGCACCTTCTAACCACCACCAGTTTTACCACTTGAACGCCGCAGCCCTCCAGCCCTCTACTTTTTCATGGCTGGAGTTTCTACAGGTCAGTACAGGCAGGCTAAAATGTTTGGACAGTCATTTAGCTTAGCTGACACCGTGTACTGCACTGTGTAGCTGACATGTACTGTACTGTGTGCAAGTGCTTTGCCGTTAGTTTTTGTTAGTCAGTTGGTGAGTGTGTGTGCATGTATGCGTGTGTGTGTGTGTATGTGTGTGTGTGTGTGCCTGCGTGTATGCATGTGTGTGTGTACATTCTCTCCCTCTCTCTCTCTCGCTCTCTCGCTCGCTCTCTCTCTCTCTCTCTCTCTCTCTCTCTCTATCTCTCTATCTCTATCTCTCTATCTCTCTCTCTCTCTCTCTCTCTCTCTCTCTCTCTCTCTCTCTCTCTCTCTCTCTCTGTGAAAAGGTTAGCTGAGAGTGTTAGTGACAGTCCCCTAAGGGAGTGCATGGGCCACACATGGTCATCATTGTCTCCACGTGTCATCCACAAATTAAAGAGACGGCCTGCCTGGCTTCTGGCCGCTTATGGCGGGCTGTGTGTGTGCTTGTGTGTGTGCTTGTATGTGTGCTTGTGTCTGTGTGTGTGTGTGTGTGTACTCACGTCTGCTGGAGGATGCTAAAGAAGTACACTAACTGTGTGTATGCGTGTGTGTGAGTGTGTGCTTATGTGTGTGTGTGTGTGTGTGTGTACTCCCATGTGTACTGGAGGGCGCTAAAGAAGTACATTATATGTGTGTGTGCGTGTGTGTGTGTGTGTGTGCGTGTGTGTGTGAAAGAGTTGCTGTTGTGGTTTTTAGCACTTCCTGTTGATGGCCTGTACAGGAAGTGAGGGCCTCAGCAACACACTTCGTTCTGCTTTCTGTGCGCATTCATTTCTCTCTCTCTCTCACTCTCTCTCTCTCTCTCTCTCTCTCTCTCTCTCTCTCTCTCTCTCACTCTCTCTCTCTCTCTCTCTCTCTCACTCCCCCCTTCCTTCTTTCAGCCCCTCTCTTTCTCTTTCTGTCTATTCTTCCGTCTCTCTCTCTCTGTCCTTCCCTTTCTTTCTCTCTCGCCTTCTCGCTCAATTGCGCCCCTCTCTCTCTCTCTCTCTCTTTCGTTCTTTCTCTCATTCTCTCTCTCTCTCTCTCTCTCTCTCTCTCTCTCTCTCTCTCTCTCTCTCTCTCTCTCGCCCACCCCCTTCTCTCTCTCTGACTGGCTCTGTCGCTAGGCACAGATGTGTCTAAATTAAACCTGTCCCCTTGGGGTTAGTCAGTCTGTTGCACAAGAACAATATTCTGCTTAGAATTGTATTTCTAATTTTATATTTATGCTTATAGTGTACTATGTGCACAGTATTGTGCACAATTCATGTTGCCACATTTGTAGAACACAATGCTTTTACAGCACAATGACAATGGCTACTAATCGTGTTGTTAGTTTGACATGCACTTTAAAGGCTTTATCCTTTGGCGCAAACAGTAATGGACGGTTGATGTATTTAAGTGTTGTTTGTTATCATCTAAATGTAATCAAATGGCACTGCTTGGACTTCATGGTATTGTGGTCTGTTTAGCTATTAACTGAACTATGCCCATACGGCCCAGTGGCAAATTATAAAATAATGTCAAGCATGGTTACTTTCATTTTTTACTTTTACTTTTAAGTTCGAAGTTACTTGCACAGATTGAGACCTAAATGTAAATATTTAAGTGCAGTCAACTCAAACTCTGCATTTTTGTGTGAAAACTGTATGCACAGATCTTGAACAGGATGTGAAACTTAAGTGCTCTTCAGGTCCACGGTATTTCTACTAAACATCTTATTTAGCCGGCACTAGTATAAACGTATCCAGAAAGCCGCACAAATTGGTAAATAACTTGTGCTTGTTATTAACAGCTGTTGTGTAGTGCTTACACAGTGTGTAAATAAAGCAAGGCATTATCGGTACTTCTGTATTGAACTTGCTGATCAACAGTTCTGCTCCTCGTTTTAGCTGTGCTGTGGTGGTCATGGTTTCCTTGTCGCAGACAGGGGCGTAAAGTATACCCCTGGGCCACAGCCCCCGCGAGGCAGGGGGGCCCATACGAGGCAGGGGGCCCACATGGGCCCTTGACTTGAAGAAACGGATCCCCTCCACATGATATTAGGTCCGCTTTTTTCGTTCGGGGGCCCATTCCTGGTAGCTTGCATGGGGGCCTGAAGTACTTGTGTTACGCCAGTGGTTGCAGAGTAGCACCACAGTTTCAACAATGCTTGAAGGATGTTCTTAGCATCCGGCGTCTATTTCTATTTCTCTGTTGCTCTCAAAGTCTTTGTGTTTTAAAGTGATACTGTCCCATTTTTGGAAATAAGCTTATTCTACACCTCCCCTTGAGTTAAATAATAGGGTTTTGTCCTTCTCCTGTACTTTCAACCGTTCTCTGGATATGGCTGTGAATTTTTTACCTCCATGCTAGCAGTTAACATTGAGTCCTATGAGACCAGCCGACGGCTAACTGGTCTCATAGAACTCAATGTTAACTGCTAGCTTGGAGGTAAAATTTGCACTGCCATACTCAGAGAAAGGTTGAAAGTATAGAGGAATGGTAAAACCCTATTATTCAACTCAAGGGGAGGTGTACAATAACATTATTTCCAGAAATGGGACAGTATCACTTTAAGGCTTAAGACTTGGTCTATGAAATGTTATTACATTACATTA
Organism: Engraulis encrasicolus; assembly: GCF_034702125.1. Taxonomy (NCBI): domain Eukaryota; kingdom Metazoa; phylum Chordata; class Actinopteri; order Clupeiformes; family Engraulidae; genus Engraulis; species Engraulis encrasicolus. The sequence goes on from NC_085868.1 coordinate 32,821,370, forward strand.
CGTCTAGCTGATGCTTTTATTCAAAGCGACTTGCAGCTACAGTATGTAGATACAGTACAGGGTGTTGGTTACAGTCCCTTGAGTGATGCGGGTGTGTGCCTTGCTCAAGGGCACTTAAGCCATGGAGGAAGGGAGGGGTTGTGAAGGCTACGGATTGAACCTGCAACCCTGCGATCCACAGTCTAACCCCCTAACCATTACACACCATGGCTGCCCATTACAACCTACTTCTCATAATGTCCCTGAGTTCCTGAGCAGGGTTTGGGGATCTTGAGTAGGCTTGGGCGATGTCCCCCTAATTGGCAGCTGACGATGTTTACAGTGAGACGATGCGATGGACGATGACATCGTTGTCGTTGTTGGGGGGGGGGATTTATTATTATTTTTTTTTTTTTTTAAAATTATCATATGTTTCGTTTTTTTGGCTTTCGCTAAGCTATTATTTTAATATATTTGCTTTAAGAGTAGGCCTAAGTCAAATATATTAACAGTTTTTAAATTCTTACAATTTTTTTTAAACCTCCTACAGCTGCGCTACTGTCTGAAACAGAGATGGTCGCTCCTCTGCTGTCTGTGAGAGCGACTCTCCCCGACCGACCCCTCCCCATCGCCCTTCTTGTCTCTCGTGTCACCATCAGCTGCTTCAAGCCCGCTCTTCCAAACTCCACCGCGTGGAAACTTATTTTCAGTAAATTTCGCGATGCAGCCTACTGCAGGCTGCTACTAGAGTGTGTTATTTAACGGCGTAGTTCTATTTCAAGACCAGCTGTGTCACGGCGTTTTTTGCATACCGGTACATAACTTTAGCCATGCAGGGAAGCCCAGAACGTTTGTCAAATGGAAGAGATGAGAACCCACGCGTGCCATCTCGAGGTTTTGCAATGGATTTTAGCCCGAGTTAGCAAATTACCCGACGCGAATGTTTCTTAAGCACACGGCGAGACTTTTTAATTCATCAATGGAAACAATTGCGGTGAAGCCACAAAGACGCGGGCAGACATGGAATCGCTTGCGCTCCCTCTTGGCAGTGGGCTAATCAGTGTAGCCTACAATCTTGTGTGGCTACTTCACAAGACATCTCCATCGCGGAGAGATTAAACATTTCCGTTAAACATGAAATGGTAAACTGTCGCAATTTCTGAACGATTTGTTGCTTTCACTTTAGGCTACTCCGGAGGGAGGACCATCTCATGACTCTCCGTTGTAGAAACTTGGGTTACATAAATGAATGTAGGCAATTAGACACTTACTTGAACTCATATGCAGCAAACAATAGTAGGGCTTAGTTCACAAGTTTTTTTTTATTCCATTGCGTTTTTTTTCGTAGCTATAAAATTCACTCTGCTTGAGGCTTGTGTTGACAACCTCGGTCCGTTCAGTCCTGCTATCTGCGCAGTCCGCTACTACTTAGGATTTTACGGTAATGTTTCAGTTTATTGCAATGCCAAGCACCGTAATGATGGCAATAGCAGCGTCTTCAAAAATACAAATTCCTTGGCATCACGATGTTGGCTGTCCATCGTGATGCCAGCTGTCCATCGCCGATGGACGATGACATCGTCTATCGGCACAACCCTAATCTTGAGTCTTGGTCACAGTCACAGTTCCCGCCCCCCACAGGTGACCTCACAGAGTAGCTGGTCTGCTTTTCTTAAGTTTGTATAGCGTGTGTGTGTGTGTGTGCTTGTGCATGCGCGTGTGCTGCTTGGGCGTGCATCGTGCGTGTGTGTATGTATATTCAGATGCTAACCGTGTGTGTGTGCTTGTGCTTGTTGTGTTTCAGTCTGCATTGAATGAACAGAGCTGAGCGTTGAAGAGAGATGCCGGTGCCCCCACCACCACCACCTGCACCCCCTCCCCCTCCCCCACCCCCCACCTTTTCTGTGGTAAGACACACACACACACACACACAGACACACACAGACACACACAGACACACACAGACACACACAGACACACACAGACACACACAGACACACACAGACACACACACACACACACACACACACACACACACACACACACACACACACACACACACACACACACACACACACACACACACACACATTCACACAGGGATTGTAAGACACACACACACACACACACACACACACACACACACACACACACACACACACACACACACACAGGAATCGTGAGACACACACACACACACACACACACACACACAGGGATCGTAAGACACACACACACACACACACACACACACACACACACACACACACACACACACACACACACACACACACACACACACACACACACACAGGGATCTTCTTAGACACACAGATCAATCCATTGTATGCATATACAGACATTCATTCACATGCATTCATGCACACCCAGATAACATGCACACAAACCTGCAGGCATACATTGTATGTGGTAGTACACTCAACAGTAGTGTACAAGTGGGGGATAGTTGAAAGTAAAATATTTTTGTCACGTCATGGACTCTATACTGCTCCCCTGTGGCCAGAAGTATGAACAACCGCAACCTGACAGCAATAGAGTTCTGAGGGACGATCCAAGAATCTCAGATGTTTGCAGGACTATTCAACTATTCAAGACAGCTCCTCCTAGGCGATGGCTTACATTTAATATGGACGGCCATCGCTAACTAGCCTTGAAGGGGCACTGTGTAATATTTGTAGTAGTTTATTACCTTTATTAGTAGTGTGTTACCTATTTAATAAATACCACCACCATGAAATTAAAAGTATTCATTATGACTGGGAAAATTGCAGTCATACATGAAAAGGGGGATCTTCTCCATTATCTGTGATTTTGTCTTTTTTTTTTACTTTATTTATGATGGGACAGTGAAGGTGGTGACAGGAAGCGAATGGGACACAGAGACATGGGAGGATCGGGAAATGACCCCGGCCGGACTCGAACCGGGGTCCCCGTGGGTGGGCATGCAAGCCCAAATGTGGGGGGCTTAGCGCGCTGCGCCACAGCGTCCCCCGTTATCTGTCATTTTGATTTTTCAGAAATAGTCTGACTACGTGGCCATGGCGAAAGAACTCTAGACACTGAAAAGAAAATATTCACTTCCTTCCCCCTCACACCGTTGAGTAACTGAACATTTTGCATTTTGTTATCTGTATCTGTAGGTATCTGAGTTCTACCATTTGTGCTCTCTAGTTATTGTTCATTGTGTGTGTTCGTGCGTGCATGTGTGTGTGTGTGTGCGTTCGTGCGTGTGTGTGTGTGTGTGTGTGTGTGTTCAATGTGTGTGTGTGCGCTCGTGTGCATGTGTGCGTGCTACACAGGCAAACACAGAGAAGCCTAGTCTGAACAGAGGAGAGCAGCAGGGGAGGAACGCTCTCCTCTCCGACATCCACAAGGGAGCGCGACTCAAGAAGACCGTCACCAATGACAAGAGTGCACCCGTCCTGGACAGTGAGTGCAGAAATACACAAACATCCCCCTAGTCGTAAAAATCATATCAAACAGAACATTGTTCTAATAGAGCCATAACAATCAATAAATCATTGAAACGTATTTATATTGAACATTGTCATACGTGTTGGTTATTCAGTGTGCTTGAGAAAGAGAAAGAAATTATATGGATTGTATTATCTTAAGAGAATGTAAATAATAATGAGATTATACTGTTGGGGCAGTTCATGTTAAAACATGAACATATTCCTGGAATAAAGTATCTCATCTTATTAGTAGCAATCTTATCAAACGTATCATTATCGTAAGACGCATATGATGATATTGAATATGGATCTAGTCCTCACACACAAGCAAGCACACAGACAACCAAAACAGTGATTTGACTTAATTGTTCTCGGGGGAACATCCCCTTGAGATATAATATCTCGTTTTGGAGGGGGTCCGCATAACACGACAGCACAATACAATACAGAACACTGAAAGGACGACATTGATGCACACACGTACAATACATTCACTCAGAGTTTGATCACACAAACAACATGCCAGTGGCAGGACTGAATTGCATTGTTGTTTGGGGTAACTTGTACAGTATACCCTATGCACGATTAGATGCACAACAAGCACACCATAACCACTCTGAATCCATTAGAATTTACAGGACGCCACTCACGAGATGAGAGGCTAGGCATTAAAAATATCATTACTCAGCCTGAACGTTTAGAGTTGTTATACTGAAGCTATATGGCCCTCATTATCTTTATAGCTCACGGAGCCAGGAGGCCTTAACTGAACTCAAAAGCAAAGGCTTTGCCATGGCATTTTTTCAAGAGCTTTGTTTCTGTAGTTGTAGATAGCTCTGAAAAGACATGGGGATATTTTTTTATGTTGTTATGGGTTAACGGAACACTGAAGGAACACTTTTCATTTTTCCAAACTGGTCTCCTCTTGTGTATATTTTATTTGTGACCATTTACTTTACTTTACTGACTGAACTCAGAACAAGCAAGGTGCTGCCATGCCATTTAAAGAGCTTTGTTTCTGTAATTTTAGTCAGCTCTGGGAAAAGATGGGGCTCTTTTGTATTAGGAGGTTCTCTACACAGGTGTGCGTTTCTCGAAAGCATAGTTGTTAGCATTTAGCAACTTGGGTAGTTACCAATGGCACATTGCATTGCAAACAACAAAGTAGCTAACATACTGTAGTTGTAGAACTGCACCCCAGAGTTGTAGGAACACCAATTAGTTTGGTCAACTTTTTAAAATAGTTGTCCCTAAATTGTCTCTACTCGAGTCGTGCATAATCTATTTGTTGACATTTACTTGCCTCATTGCTGTGGCCTTAACCTTAGTTGGTCTTGCCATACCCTCGTAGGCAAATGATAATCGAGCGGAAGTTTACGGCTAAGGTCAGGCTGCCTTAACCCTGGCTTTCATACAAGACAAAGAGGGTACTATAGACAATTTTACACAAAGCAAAGGAGGATGCAGCCATTTGAAATGTCAGTGTCTATCTATTGTTATGCCCCTGGGTGTGTGTACGTGCTTCAGCCTTCTACAGGTTGGGTCAGGTTTGTTTTGCTATGGCCCTAGGCTTGCATGCTACAGTACAGTATAGTCTGTCAATTGGCTTGTGTTTCAAGTTTGCATGCACTCTACGTATCTATTTGGGATTGCTTACAGTATGTCTATTGACTTTGCATGTATTCCCTCAGTTCTCCCCATATCACTTGGCTTTGCATGTGTCTTTTAGCTTTGGGTGTATTTATTAGGTTTTGCATTTGTCCAACGGCTTTGCATGTGCCCAATGGCTTAGCATCTATTTATTGGATGTGTGTGAGGCCCTCTCAATCGATTGCCCATTGCAGACTATATTGTTTATCAGAGATGTTCAGAGGTAAGAGAAGGCTCCCACACTGCAAAAGAAACTAAAGCTTAAGCACAAGGTTTCTTTCACTATTTTTCTGAGAACAGAGTAGTGCAGACGTGTCAGGGTTCTGCCTTCATCAGTGCTCTCTGTGCTCACCAGAGATGTCGCCCATAGCTGTGGCCATAGCTCAAATGGTTAGGGCACCGTACTGTTATTCTGGCCCGAGGTCATTTCCCAAACCTTTCCCATCATTCTCTCCCTCTCATTTCCTGTCACCTCGTCACTATCACCATCAAAATAAAGGCGTAAAAAGCCCAAAAACTACTTTAGAGATGTCAACAAAATCCCAGAAGGCTTTGCCTCATGCCGAAGCAATGCAATTTGTCCACTTTAAATATCCTTTTCACAGCAATCATAAACATGTTAGGGTTCAATGAAACCAGACCCATATCTGATATCCTTATTGATTCAAACTATATATGGCAGTGGGTGACAGACCCTGTGGTATCATTTCAGAACCGGACACTTCAGAGCTGTGCAATACCGTAGTAGGATTTAGTTCAGCTTCTATGTAAAAAGGAAAATAAAACATCTGCAAACTTCAGATATGGACTCAAAAGCATTGTTGCTAACCAGTTAGCAATTTACTAGGTTTCCAATGAAAAATTGCATTGCAACCAAGTAAGTTACTAACTAAGTTAGCGACGATGTCAAGAAATGCACACCTGTGCAATAAATGGCTTTACCGATTGTTCTGCAAGCTTTCGTTCTCTTGACCCCCATCGGGCACTCTGCATTGTACTCTGCTAGAGGCTGAAAGCTTGAAGCTTTCTTGCACAGATCTGAAAGCTTGAAGCTTTCTTGCACAGATCTGAAGTCGGCAGATATTTTTTTCCTTTTTATATGTTGAACTAAATTCTATTATTGCACAGATCTGAAGTGTCCGGTTCTGAAATGATAGCAGAGGGTCGACAACACAACAGTTACCCACTCCCATATATAGTTTTAATCAGTAAGGACGGAGATATCGGACATGGGTCTGGTTTCATTGCAGATTCCCCCCCCCTTTTCCATAGAAGTTGAATAACATCCTGCACCTTCACAGCAAATGAGTTTTGACCCTTGTCTACTGTACTTATCATTTCAGAACCGAAAGGAGGTGGAGGAGGAGGAGGAGGAGGTGGCGGAGGAGGAGGAGGTGGAGGAGGAGGATTTGGGGGAGGAGGAGGAGGAGGAGGAGGAGGACTGGGAGGTCTCTTCCAGGGCGGGATGCCCAAACTGCGCTCGGCAAACAGAGATGGCAATGGTGAGACACATCACACAACACATGGATAACACATAGGGGGAAAGTGTGTGTGCATATAGGGAAGGAATACCACTACTGCAGAGGATAGAACATAATCTCCTTGATGAACATTTCATTAGCTTTTCTCATCCTGCCTTCTGCAATTCACGTAGGGTGTCCTTGAGAGTAAAAACATCTTTGAGTGGCAGCCTGTTCTAGTTGTTCCTGATCTCCTTGAGTCCTCATGAAAGTCAGGGACTCGTCTCTCCGTTCTCAGCGTATCTCAGCATATCTCGGTAAACCTGATAATGATATTTAATTACACATCACATTAAACTGCCGTGTCATCAAGCTGTGGCCTCAGATGCCATGTGCACCATGTCATCAGCTTTTCTCAAACCGGTCTGTAAAGAAGTGTGCGTGTGTGTGTGCGTGCGTGCGTGCGTGCGAGTTGTTAAACCGATCTGGAGGAAGTCCTCTTGTGTCTGCTGGTGAGATGTGAGAGAGACAAGAGTGACAGAGTGGGAGTTTGAATGAGTCATTGTGAGAGAGTGAAGGAAGGCAGAACTAACGGGCCATATGTAATGTGCAGTGCAACATGAACTGCAGAGGCAGAGAGCCCTTGGTTGGAATGGGGTCCCCATCACATTGAATCTACTTACTGAGTGGGGAGGCCTTTCAGATGACTTCAGCGGGCAAGCGGCTAATATCTTAACTTCCGTCCTCCCTTGCTCCCTTGTGATGACATCACTGACGACAGAAGTGTGTTTCAATATTGCAATTCTAATGTCATTTTCTCATTTGCTATCGGATTGGTGAATGAAGAATAGTCCCCTCAAAGTTGTTTTGGCTAGGCTCACAGTGGGGAAACGTTATTGATTTCTCCACAGACGCGGGCCGTCAGCGAAACGCGAGGCCACAAGCCTCACAGGTCGAGGACGGGAGACCGCACATTGGAAAGAAGCTATTCTTAGGGCTGATAGTATTCTGGCTCCATGCGTGATTTCAGGCTTGACAGAGTTCGCAAATATAAAAACATTGATAATAATAATTAGCCATTAGGTTATTCTTATCTCAGAAAATGTTACAGGTTCAGGGTTTTTCTTCTACTATCAGGCTTGAATAATGGTCATACACAGGCTATTAATGTTTGAATAATGTGTCAAAATAGGCCTACGTTATGTCTCTATGCAGTATCTTGTCATCGTTAGAGCAGGGGGAAAAGTTCAGGCTCAGGATTTTTTTTCACTATCACCCCTGTATTCTCTCGGTCTCCTAGCAGCGCCCCTGTGGTAACATCATGTGTGACCTTAGGTGTCCAAACCATTGTGTGCAACAATCTTAACCGACAACAGAGTGCTTTTCCATATTGTGTGACATACGTGTGGCTACACCACCTCCCACTCGCACACTCAGGATATCCCCCCTCCAGAGTTTTTGGACCAGGTTCAGAGCGTAGGTCTTTCCTCTTTAAGAACACCGGCCGGCAAAAAAAGTCCAACAGCATTATGGAACAGCAGGATTAAGGGCTTAATAAGAATACAGCCACACAAGCTCTTATGTGTAAAGTGGGATTTCCTGGTGTGTGGTGCCAGAAGCAGATTATCGAGTGAAAAGCTGAACTTACCCCTCGGTGAAGGTGTGTGGTAGCCTGGGAACTCCCATACTGCCTTTAGTTCTACACAATCATTTCGATCTGAAAGACACTCACTTGTGATTAGGTCCAGTGGTAACCAGGCAAAGTGTGTGGTGGTGTCGAGGGGGTTGATGATCTAATGAATTTATTGATCAGTTCCTCGAAGAAGCTTCGGTTTGCGGCTGTGGAGAACTGTTAAAGTTTCTCAGAGGAACAAATCAGTTCTTGGAAGAACCCTGAAATCTTCCAGAATGTTCCTCAGAGAACCTTTAGGGGGTCAAACTGAAGTTTTCTGTGGAACTGGGAACTAATTTGTTCCTCAGAGAATGTTAAGGTTTCCCCAAACAAGATGGCAAACAATATTCTTGGAGGAACTTGTAATTTTTTTACCGTGTAACAGTGAGATGTCCAGCGGTGAACTACAGTCGGTCCCCCTACAATGCACACCCTTTACCGAGGTAATGCCACGTCATCCACCTCGGTACGTACCGGGCCTAGCTGCAGTGTACCCAAACAACCGCTGGGTGGCACTTGGGAGCGCTCGCTCAATACCCATTCACTCACACGCACACACGGGCGCGCACACATACACATACACATACACATACACACACACACTCTCTCTCTTTCTCTCTCTCACTCTCTCTCTCTTGTTCATATCAGATAACCATAGCACAGAGTGGTGAAGAAGCGCAAATGTGTTGGCAACATTTATTACCATATGGAATATTTTAGACGATGTTGACGGCATATTAATATGCTCATATTCACCAGCACGCACCGATTCAGCGGATAACGACATGCCTAATTAAATTGTGTGAGAACACCTCCAGGAAGTAAGAAGAGTCATAAAAAGAATAAATAGCCTAATGAATTTTCTTTTCTTTTTTTTTATGATGATCGGATGAATTGCCATTAATGTGCAAGCTCTAGGCTATGTGTAGACCTAAATTGAAGCCACAAGCCCCTGAGCCCTATCTCGCGCCAGTCGTAAAGTCTTCACGAAAAAAATGGGGGAATTTCTGGGGGAAATTCTGGGGGAAATTCTAGGCAGAATGTACAAGGACGTGGTGAATTCACGATATTGCCCGTGTTTCGTGGTTGATTTACGGTTTCAGTCTCGTGGTTGATTTACGATATGCATTGAAAACTAGGTGGTTGGCAGGAACCGATATCGATATGCACCGGAATTCGGCTATATTTGATTTACCCCACTGTACGGCAGGAACCGAATTGTTACACAGGTAGGCTATATTTGATTTACCCCACTGTACGGCAGGAACCGAATTGTTACACAGGTAGGCTATATTTGATTTACCCCACTGTACCCTGTACAAGGCGGATGAGAATTCCGGTGCATATCACAAAATTGTTACACAGGTAGGCCATATTTGATTTACCCCACTGTACGGCAGGAACCGAATTGTTACACAGGTAGGCTATATTTGATTTACCCCACTGTACCCTGTACAAGGCGGATGAGAATTCCGGTGCATATCACAAAAGCTGCCGTTCCCTGGTTCTGGTTCTGTCGCGGCCGGTCCCCGCCCCTGTGCAAAAATGCCAACGCAAATGCCAACGCATGCATATCGTAAATCAACCACGTAGTTTTCAATGCATATCGTAAATCAACCACGAGACTGAAACCGTAAATCAACCACGAAACACGGGCAATATCGTGAATTCACCACGTCCTTGTACATTCTGCCTAGAATTTCCCCCAGAATTTCCCCCAGAAATTCCCCCATTTTTTTTGTGAAGACTTTACGACTGGCGCGTGATACGGTTGGAGCCCCTATACCGATTCTCGCATCGCAAGATTTGAAACGTCTAATATTGCAACTTCAAACTTGTTATCTGGATGTGGATACTTTTTTCGTTCGGTAAAAATTATGGAGAGTGCAATAGGGGGCCTAAACCTCACTGCAGTAACCTACAGCGCCGCGTTTGAGTGTTTAAGCGTTGGCTATTTATCTTACATCGCCAACAGCTGGGGCGATAACCTAACCTACACTTCCGTAATCAATGCTTAATTTGTAAATCACAAGGTACCGGAACGCAAAAAGCATATGACATCACAGCGACGGTGAGTTGGACAGAGGTCCCGGAACGCACAGAAAAACTATAATTACGCAAACGAATACAAAAGGGAAAAAAAACAGATGCAATTCCCTGCATTTGAAGGACATTGAGTCCCATGTCAGCTCATATCCATACGTTTGTTTCTTAATACAAGGGACGGTTGGCAATCCAATGGCTATTTTAAACAACAGCCATAGCATAGGCTATTAAATGCTGTAATGACAACAACCAATATTTTTTGTTTGATCGCTAACTTTATGCTTAGTAGTTTCGTGCAGTGCATGGAAATTATGCTTTCCCCATGAGGTGAAAAGAAACCGAAGCGGTCTTATACCTATTATTCTACTATACCTATTGAAAGGACAGTGCATGGCTGTCCAATTCCCGTATTCACACAACGTTGGCATAGGCCTATTAAACGTTAAATCCTCGCTTTGTTGGCGACTTTGTTGCATATGATTTGGCTGATCCGCATGTGCTGTTGCGATATGCCACTTCACTGTTTCGAGAGCTCGCGCACTGATGGTAAGCGAGCTGCGATTTTCAGGGCTCGCGCACTGATGGTAAGCGAGCGGCGATTTTCCCGGTAGAGTTGGCTTTTCACACTGACTGTCTGCTCGTGCTGCGGTCCGGTTGAAAATCCCTCCGACCAATGTTTTATTTGGAGTGTGTAGGCCCTATTTGAATGAAATATCACATTGTCTTTGCTGTTTTCGTGCTCAAATTGACTTGTAAGCAACTGTCGGGTCTTGGGAGAGAAGATAACGCGCGGGCACACATGCTGAGCGCTCGCCAGCCGAGGAAGATCTCATCCTCTCACCCAGGCTGTCTTTTTCGCTAGGCAACATGACTGATCAATGCACCAAACGCAGCCCAGGTGCCACTAGAAATTAGTATGTCCAAAACCTTGTGTGCCGACCAAAATTTGATAAAAACTTTTAAACAATGTTTGGCACAGCCAGTGTCGTGCCGAAAAGCGAGTCCCTGCCAGAACAAGAGTGCCCTCATTGAAACCAATGTCATTTTTTGAGAGAAAAATATACTCATTTTTGCAGAATGAATTACATAATATACAGTCCAAGGAAAAAGTTTGTACACCCTTTGAAATTTCTTACATTTCTGTCAAAATTGGTCATAAAGCATGGTCTGATCTTCCCGGAAATCACCAGAAGGAACAACCAGAGTCTGCTTTAAATAATTCAACCCAAACATTTACAAGTTTACATATTTTCATTGGCCATAAGATTTAAACATTCACAGGACAGAAAGGCATAAGTAAGTACACCCTTGCATTCAATAGGTTTTAACCCTAAGTTTGTCGCAATAACCTCAACCAGATGTTTCCTGTAGTTGCAGATCAGATTAACAAAAAATCTGGATGTATCTTGACTCCCTCTTCTTTAGAAAACTGCCCTTCTTCAGCAAGGTGTCTGGGATATCTGGAGTGAATAGCTTTCTTGACTTTATGCCATATCATCTCAAATGTTTTTTGTCAGAGCTGTCAGAATGTGTATTCCGTTGTTATGATGCAATTCTAAAGTCAACTTGCTTCTAAAACATGGGTTGTTGTCCCATTTCAGCACGCATCTTCTTGTTTGTTTCATCGGTGTGACAGACTACCTCATGTTTTGTTCTTTAAAATATCTCAATTAACCTCTGAGTTCATTGTTCTACTGATGATGGCAAACTGACAAGGGCCTGAGGCACCAAGGTAGCTGCATATAATGATGCTCCCGCCACCATACTCAAAGGTGGAGATGATGTTTTGGTGAAGGTGTGGTTCTCCAGTTCTCCTCCAAACATGATACTATGTGTTCCCCTGAAAAATTCAACTTTGGTTTCAACGTTGGTCTACAGAATATTTAGCAGTCATTTTATGAAGCATATAAATGCGCAATTTCGCAAACCTCAAAGGTGCAGCAATATTTTTTTGGACAGAAACCCCATTAATTTTAGATTGGCAGAATGAACCCCATTTTTAGTTATTCTTGGTTACATCTCCACTTCTGAGTATGGTGGCGGGAGCATCATTATATGCGGCTACCTTGCTGCCTCAGGCCTTTGAAAGTTTGCTATTATCAGTGGAGCAATGAACTCAAGTTTATTGTGATATTTTACAGAAAAAAAACGTGAGGAAGTCTGTCACACAGTTGAAGCACATAAGAGGATGGGTGCTGAAATGTGACAACAACCCATACTTTAGCAGCAAATCAACATTAGAATGGCTTCATAACAATGAAATACACATTCTGGAATAGTCCAGTCAAAGCCCTGACTAAAAACAATTGAGATTATATGGCATTAAGTCAATAAAGCTATGCACTCCAGACATCCCAGAAACCTTGCTGACGAGAGGCAGTTCTCTAAAGAAGAGGGAGACAAGATACATCCAGATTGTTTTGTTAATCTGATCTGCAACTACAGGACAAGTCTGGTTGAGGATATTGCAACTAACTGAGGGTTAAAACCTATTTAATGCAAGGGTGTACTTACTTATGCCTTGCTGTCCTGTGAATGTTATAGCCTTATGGCCAATAAAAATATGATAACATGTAAATGTTTGTGTGGAATTAGTTAAAACAGACTCTGGTTGTTCCTTCTTGAGATTTCCGGAAAGATCAGACCTTGTTTTATGATCAATTTTGACTGAAATGTAAGAAATTTCAAAGGGTGTACAAACTTTTTCTTGGGACTGTATGAACTAAAATATGCTTATGAAATATTACTCGTCCTCCACTTAATATGAGCTATTTGACTGAAACTGCAACTTTTGTTATGACAATTAGGCTATTCGATTCCTTTATGGAAATAATAGCCTACTGAAATTGTAACCAGCTCTTTGTAGCCTAATTCTTCCAGAAGGAATGCAGATGCTTTATGGATATGCTTTCCATCCATGCACTCTCCGTGCAGGGGTGGTGGAAAGACACCAAACGTGCCATCACCACCCCCCCCGGACCCACGAAACCCACTGCGCTCCGAAGTTGAATTCCTTTTACTACTTTATTGCTATGTGTGCATAAAGCGCATGTTCGATTTGCTGTAATAGGCTACGACCAGTAGCCTCGACGTGTCTGTCTTTTCTTTTCCTTCTTTCAATATTTAGTAGGCTAAAATATAATAAATAAATAGAAATAATTTGGTATCCATGTCTGGTTAGCGTCTGGGCATTTGTGGTCTTTACCTGGTTCTCCGCACCATCTTATGACAATGTTGAATAATGTTGAACAAAAAAACGGATGCACACACGTCATACTCTTTTATTACCTCATATTGTTTTTATTGTATTGATTTTTAATTCTGTGTATAAACAAATAAACGTAGGCTAAACTTGAAATTTCAGCAAGAGTGTAAATTTATTTCACAAGTAGGCCTACAGAGTTTTAGTAGACAATGCCTACACAGCAGCCTTTACAAGTTGCCTAATGTAGGCTACACTGCAGATAAAGACAGCAGAAAACATCCTTTCTGCCCGGCTTAACCAGAATTGCGTTCCGTCCCTTTCGCTGTGTCTCCTGCGACTCGGCCTGTTGTTTGTGCAGTAGTGCGCTGTTTCCCTTCACCTACCAGTGGGCTCACCACCTAGATCGATGATTTGGTCGATGACTGTATCCAGGTGATCAATGTACCAATGTGTGTGTGTGTGTGTGTGTGTGTGTGTGTGTGTGTGTGTGTGTGTGTGTGTGTGTGTGTGTGTGCGTGCGCGCGCTCGTGGAAAAAAAAACTCTTGGCCGCAAACTGTTAAACTCACACGGCTTGGAGGGGCACTTACATAAATTTCAACTGACTACAGCCTTCAACTGTGTGACGCTATGAATGTTTGTCTGTGGGGGAGGGGGTGATTAAACCCCTACACGCACACAAAAGAGCTCGTGGTGTGACAGGTTATCCAGCCTCCGAAGAAGGAGTCATAGTTCACAAGTGTCCACAAGCACTAATAATAATAATAATAATTAAAAAAAACCCCGTCTTTTTTATTTTATTTAACTGTAGGTAGGCCTATGCAAACTGGATTGGGAGATGGTGAATGAAAGACAGAAAAAAGTCGAGTTTAAATTCACATGGTGGTCTTGTTTAGGGCTCACACTTGTTATGTTGTTGTGTTATTATCAAATGCCCTATCAAATGCCCAATGCTAAATAAAACATGCAATTTGCTGACTGTATTTCTACTACTACTAAAACTTGGGGATGGACAAGCACGGAAGCACAAACACAGGCAGACGCTTGGAGGGGCGCTTACATAGATGTCAACTAACTACAGTCTTCAACTGTGTGACGGAGTGAATGTTTGTCTGTGGGGGAGGGGGTGATTAAACCCCCACACGCACACAAAAGAGCTCTCTCTCTCTCCAACAACACAAGAGGGAGTATTCGCATTGGACGCACTTGTTTAGTCCCTCACAATGTGTAGGGCCTATGCTTGGTTGCCATATTAAAATCAGGTTTTAAGAAGAGCACACACAATCGAATCGAAAGTAGCCTATAGCCAAATATTTTAATTAAATTCGGGCGGTTGGTTGAATCATTCAAATAGCCTAATTAAAAATAGCCTATATAGTAGCCTATATAGGCTTACCACCAACAAAAATTATGAAATAATGAAAACAAATTAAGGTAAGCGTACCCATTAAGCCCATGTACCCTTTAAGCCCACTTTCAACTTTGAGGTCAATTTAAAGAAAGGGAAAAGGTGAATTTTGTTGTTCATCACCCTATCCAATTAAAGGGTTTAGTAACTGACAAAATGTTTTTTATTGCAAACAAATCACATTTTTCATCGTCGAGTTATTCCCGTCCAAGTGAATCCAGTCTCAGGACTACTGACAAGAAGTTGCCTCAAAACTTTGCTGTTTTGGGACATGTCAGAAATCATAGAATATCAGCTAGTTTAAGTCAAATGTTTTGAAAATATTTTCATATTTAGTAAACTAAGAGGTAAATGTAATGATATTTATATATATACATGCAGTGTTTTACTAAAATATAGCATTTCCCTTCAAATGGAAAGATGTGTTTTATGAGCGAGCACACGCCGATATTTTCTTGATACAACCACACACCATCTTCATCTTACTCTACCGTAAGACTTAAGGTGGTTAGGTATGAATTCTAAGCATATTCCAGTTTGTTTGGCATTGGTCTTTAAAGAAATGCATCATGAAATGTTTTGTGGAGTTGATTATTTCCATAAAATAGCTTTTTGTATAGGCGGGCTTAATGGGTACAAGGTGGGCTTAAATGGTACACCCCATTGAAATGCATGCAAGTTTGCATGCATGCTTATGAAAAATGCCTTTGAGGGACATAAAAAGTGCTGTACAATCCCAAGTTGTTGGTTTAAAAGGCGTAATGTAATGAACTAACAATAATCAATAAGAAAAAATACATTTCTCTGTTTGGATGAAGAATTTTATGAAGTATATGAAGTAAAAGATGCCGTAATATTTAATTAGGTTTTATGCACTATGTTTTGAGCAAATCTTACATTTTTGGTCTGAAACCATTTAAACAACAAAATATTTCACAAAAAAATTATGTGAAGATGATTGAAAAATAAAGAAATTTAGATTTTGGTGGGCTTAATGGGTACGCTTACCTTATACTCTGTAGCCGCCTTAACAATAGAAGTAATTAGGCCTATTAATGAATTCGTTTGCCAAAAAAATAGGCCTAAGCAAAAAAAAAAAAAAAGAATTTCACACTTATCTTAACACTTATCATACTGTCACAGGTGGGGGGTGCGCGTTTGACAGCGGCACCCCCACTTAATACCAACTACCCCGAGGAGCATTGTACACATCAGGAAACACCAAGACAACAAAGTCATTTAAATCAAGTATTTATTTTCTATTTGGAGACATAGTTCTGTATGCATGCGTGTGTGTGTGTGCGTGCGCGTGTGTGGATGTGTAACCAGTTCTCTGTCCGCGGGGTCCTTAATGGTCCAATGTCTCTGATCAGCACCTCAAACCTCTCACTCGGTCCGTGCGCATCGTAGCCTCCGACAGGTTGGGCAGGGCCACCTGGCTCGTCTGGGCACGCGGAGGCGGATCAGCTGGTGGAGATAGGAGAAGGGTAAACAGGCTTCCAGTCTCTGAATTCGTATGAATAACGCACAGGGGGATGCTAACTCCCATCACCAATTGTGAATAAAATAGGCCTACACAGCACGAGTAACTAAGCTACTTATTTAAAGGAGCACACGTGAGCAGCACAGCAACCAACACAGCACACATAAAACGATGGTGTAGGGGTGGCCATCCTCGCTGCGCAAAAAGTCTTTTCCGATCGTGCATTCGCTGGGTCCGGGAGTGAGAGAGTGAGTGAGTGACAGACAGAGCGGCCCAGGGGCAGCGCACACAGCGGGGAGGAGGCTTCAAGGTGAAGGCTATGGTGACCAGGCGTGGCACTTAACTTCGGTGGTGAGCGTCCTCCACCACCAGCTTTCCAACGCAACCTCTTCGTGACTCTGGCCGCAAACCTCGTTCAGGCAATATGCCGTCCGCGCCATTCGTAGTCGTCTGTTGCTTGTGTCGTCCAAAGGACCGAACGCGTGCCCCATCTTCTCCTGGCCCCATCCGGATACCGGCGTGCAGCTCACCCCCCTCCCAAGGCTGCCCCCCGGCCGCGCGGTAGTCTCTCCGACCCTTCTCTCGTGCGGTAGCTGTGCGTCTCGTCCTCCTCCGGATCCTCCTCGCCATCTTGCCACCTGCATTCAAAAAGCCCATACCCACCCCGTACACCCAATCACCTTTCTCCCTCTTCCCATTGGCACCTGCAAACATTTGCAATCAGTGAGAATAACAGTTAGTCCAAGTTTGTCACCCCCGTGACAATACGACTGCTGTGTTTAAAAAAAAAAATTTAAAAAAAGGCAGTGCACAGCCTTTTGTGACACGTCGTGGTGTGACACAGGGTTTGCCCCAGCACTTTATTGCGAAGGCGGCCACCTTGACAAGAGCCACCTACCACCTTGACTAGGTCCCCTGAAAAGATAAAGATTTCATGTTGTGAATGTAATTTCTGTAGTTGCTTAATCCAAAAATATGTACTTTTAACGCCCCACCACCTTGACTAACAAAAATTATGTGGGAAACGCTGGTGTGACAGGTTATCCAGCCTCCAAAGAAGCAGTCATAAGTGTTCACAATCCGTTCCTGGCATGAATGCAGAATAATAAAAACAAAACACCGTCGACTGGCGGTCTTGTTTAGGGCTCGCGCGTGGGTTATTATCAAATGCCCAATGTTACGTGCAACACAATGTCGTCGCCAAATTTAAAATTCGATCTCTCTCATGCTGGCGTTACGGGACACACTTAATTACAATGGTGTTCCTGTCTGATTGAGTCGGTTTTAATTGTCTTTACCGGTTCAAATTGTAGTATGTATGCAAACTCTGTATCCTGAGGATACCCGTTCCTGGCTTGAATAGTGCTGAAATAAGTTAGAGACGGATTGGGAGACGGTGAATGCAAGACAGAAAAAAGTCGAGTTTAAATTCACATTGTGGTCTTGTTTAGGGCTCACACTTGTGTTATTATCAAATGCCCTATCAAATGCCCAATGCTAAATAAAACATGCAATTTGCTGACTGTATTTCTACTACTACTAAAACTGGGGGACGGGCAAGGACGGAAGCACAAACAGACCACAGACACAGGCAGACGCTGCTCTGCAAAAGCGGTGCTATACTGCCCCCCGCATTCCGAATGGCCACAGGGTGTAATGATCACGGTACGCTGCCGCGGCCCGGCACGGTAATGAGCAGATTGAAGTTACACCATCTGTACAGCACTTGCCGCAATGAAAGCCCATGGCCATCATTATAATTTAGAGCCTTAAGCGCTCTGGAATCTGAATCAGAGTCATCAGCCAAGTATGCCGTCTCACTGAAGGAATTTGGTTCCGGCTGTTGTTGTTGGTCACTGAAAAACAAGACAATACATAGACAATGTACATATTATACACAAGACAATACACACACACCATGCAAGGTCACTAAATCCATAGGGTCATAAAATGTGAAACATTTCGTTGTTGTTTTCCCACTGTTGTTGTCAGACACATATCCACATGCCCTGCAACCATTAGGAGTGAGCTCTGTATGGTAGAGTCAGGCCGACGTCATTAGGGTAGATATCGATGAAATTAGAATTATGGTTTTGTCTGAAACCTCCACAATTCTGGTTCGCAAGCCGATTGTAGCACCCTCTGTTGGTGGGGGACTTCTAACACCTCTCCAATGACTAGTAATGTAATATCCTTCGTTGTCAGTTAAATTCAAGTCCAACTTATGAGTAATGTGGTAGATTTGTGTGAGTGCCTTAAATTAAGTGTGAAATAAGATTTTTGCTCTTCCTCTCAACCTTTTGTTTCCTTCAATAACTTCTTCGCTTTGTCCCTCCATTTCTGACCCCATCCTTCTCTCTCTGCCCCATCCTTTACCCCCTCTCTCACTCCCTCTCTTTCCCTCCCTCCCTCCCCCTCTCTCTCTACCTCCCCCCTCTTTCTCTGAAACCCTTCCTCTTTTTTGCCCCTTTGCCTCTTTATCTCTCACTGCCTCTCTTTTCCTCTGTCTCTCCACCCCCATGTCTCTCTATCTCTCTCCCTCTCTCTCTCTCTCCCTCTCTCTCTCTCAGACTCTGGTGGTTCTGCGCGCCCTCCTCTGCTGCCCCCTGGTGGCCGTTCAGCAGGCCCGCGGCCGTTTGGAGGAGGTGGAGGTGGCGGAGGAGGCGACAGTGACATCAGCCACGCCCCTCGCCTGCCCGTCCCCAAGAGCAGCGTGATGGACACCCCTCGCTCCCGTGGTATCCCTCCACCCCACCCCGGTGGTGGCGCTGGCCCTCCGCCCGTGCCCAATACCCCACGCCCCGGTGCCGGAGGAGGGGGCATGGGGGGCAGGGGACCCCCTCCGTTACCCGGAGGTGGACGCCCCACTTCCTCAGCTCCCACCCCCCCGCCACCCGGCCGACACGGCGGGGGCCCACCGCCCCCCGTTCCAGCCTCGACAGGTTTCGGCCGCCAGCCCTCCAGCCCTGCGCCACCCCCCTCCAGTCGACCCCCCTTACCCCCAGCGCCAAGACCCGGGTCCGAGGACCGGCCCCCGCCTGTTCCCTTGGGCAACAGACCATCTCTGCCCCTCCCACCGGACGCGCCGCCACCTCCCCCGCCCGCCTTCAACAACAAGCCCGCCCCGCCGCCCTCGTCGTCACGCCCCAGTCCCGGAGGAGGAGGTGGGGGTGCGCCGCCTCTGCCCCCCGGGCGGCCCGGACCCCCTCCGCTGCCCCCGACACCCGGGGGGCCTGCTGATGATGTCACGCCGCGGCTGCCGCAGAGGAACCTGTCCCTCAACTCCGCTCCCGCGCCCCCTCCTGCCCGCTCGGGCCCCCTGCCACCGCCCCCCAGCGAGAGGCCACCACCCCTGGGCAGGAACTCCTCCGCACGCACAGGTAGGGGATGGTCAAATCATGACAACTAGTGTTCTGTATGCTGTACACATACAGTGTACCATGCCAGCTACTGTGAATAAGGTGATGTGCATATACCAGGGTAATTATAGTATTATACATATATTATCCATTAATTATCCATTAAAAAAAAATTATGTTACGTGTGTAATCCATAACATGCGTAACTTTCTGACTTTCACTCTGAGAGACACGTGGCTTGTTTTCTTGTGGTGAGTCACAATTTCCAACTCTCACAGTATTTTTACAGTATTTTAGAACTATACAACTTTCAACCACTTCCTGTGTGAGAGTCTGAGCAGGCCCGCTGACAGGGGGGGAGACAAAGGCATATGTTGTCCCGGGCCCAGTTAGATAGGGGGCGCAGAATTAGGTCTCCATTACATTGTATGTATTGGGTAGGGGCCCTTTCAGAAGACTTTGTCCACTTAATGGACATGTCATAATAATAAAGACATTTTTAATTTTGGAGTGCCTTGGTGAAGAAAAGTTTTTTCTCTTTTCAAGCAACTTTTTCCACATATACTGTATTTCAAATAGCGACACAGAAACTGAAGAGAAAGAATAAACCTTTATGACTATCATATTTTAAAACAGTTTCTTAAGTGTCATCAAAAGGCTACAAAATGTTCTCACAAACAACATCTCACAAACCCTCTTCCTCGGTCTTAGGATTGCTAAAAGCTCAGTGATATGCTTTGGTATGAAAAAAGGCTGTGGCTTCGAGACCCTGTCCTTGGAACTCCATATGTTGCAAAATATTGCTACAACTGAAAAATATTGCCAACAGTTTGTTTGCTGTAGAGATGAAAGGCAGCTGTGAATTCTTCCCATTGATCACTGGGTGTGTAGATCATTTGGGGCTTCTTATTGCATTGCATCGCATCAGAGACTAAATCAGTTCTGCTGTGGACATCTCTGCCTCCCAGAGTTCAGCAACCCTTCCACTGTCTAAGTAAGAAGCAATTGGAAACACAATATGGTATCATAAAAGTAAGATAACACTCAGATTTCAATTATCTACAGTATCTCGTTTGTGCACTCCACCTTTGCAAGCTAACTCTTGCTGCCCAACGCCTTGTGACCGGTTAGGTTTTAGGGATGGTTTTGGTCTGGGTTCAATTTGGCAACAAATTTGCAATTTCCCTTGCTTGTTTCGCTGTTCTCTGCAAAAGTAAAGCAGCAGAAACGTTGCTTTACCGACAGGTCAGGGGTAGGCATGGTTTTGGTCAGGGCACAGCAGAGCATTTTTGTGTAAGAAATTTGGGTGAAATGGGGTAACATTCTTCTCTGAAGATTACATCAACTGGGTCTCGGTTCCCACGAGCTTGTGGAGAGTTCAAAGCAGAAGTAAGACTACACAGAAATAAACACGGCCTAATCCCTTTCTTATTTTAAAGAGTGTTGCTGGCATGAAATTCAAAATGGGCAGACTATTTTTCTAAAGAACTAGACACATTTCCACAGAACAGAGCTTGCTGAGCTGTGTTTTGTTGTTGTTGCACTGTACATAATTATTAATTTTGTTTGCTGCACTGGAAAAAGGGTTGTAGACTAGCAATGTTCATACATATTTGGTTTTATTACATTTGTTATAAGATAATACATTTGCATGAAATGTGTTTCAGAAACGGGAGTTGTCCCACAGAGTATATAGTTTTGTTGATGACTGAAGAAAAGGTTTCAAAGGGTATTTCTTTAATTCATCGGAACTCTGTTAGCTTCCTGTTTAGAACTTCCTGTTAAAGTTGAGTTCCATTTTATTGTAGCCTCTTTGTGCAGAATCACTTATTTGCTTAAGACTCAACTACATCATAACAATATCCCTGACATTATTGAGAGTCACACATAACAAATTTAGACTTGGTCATTAAACATTTCGGTGACAATAAGGTTATAACAGGCTCTTACAAAGGGGTTATTCAACTATCAAACTGCAGGGTCTGTAAAATCTCTTTTGTGACCTGGTTATGGACAGTGGCTT
>NC_085868.1:32848128-32855628 GCF_034702125.1 Engraulis encrasicolus
TACTCCCTGACTGTTCCTTTCTGTTTGTGAAACTGGGGACAGGAAGCCTTGCATTTCTGGTTGGTATACTACATGGTTGAGTGATAAACCAGGCTTTCTTTACCTACAGGAAGTTGGAAACCTGCTAATAGATGCACCTTCAGGCATCATGTTGTTAAGAAAATGAGGACTCCAGGCTCTTCTATTAGACGATTTACCTCTACTTCAAGGTTAAATTAATCTGGTTTAGTACTGAACCAGCTTCTTAGAGTACATTCCAATATGCAACCTTGAGTCCTCCACTTGTGCTTGTTGCCTCAAGAGAAAATGACTTTACAATTGAGCTTTTGTGATATATTGAAATATAATTCTGTTGTCAGTGATGTCATCATGACATATTACTTCCTGGAACGAGGCCACAAGCACAAGTGGAGGACGCATATCCTTTCATCTGTCCTCTAGCCTCATCGTCGCCCTGGGTAAAATCAGTTTTATGTTGTTAGCCATTTATTTTTTTAACATTTGAAATACAACTTTGTTATCTTAAAAAATAACACTTGTCAAACTATCTTCAAACATTGTCAAACATTGATAACTGTCACAGGCAGGGCTCTAAATTAACACCAGCCAACTGGCCAAAGAAAATACAGAGTTACTAGCCACTTTGGCTTATTAGTGAGTGTGTGTTAAGCTAGTAAGAATAACATCCAGCCATTTTGGCTCATGATGAAAAAAAAGTTAACTTATAGCCCTGGTCACAAGCCTCATTTCCTTCTCCAGTTTTAATACGCTTGTTTGAAATGTTTAACGAAATGTCCATCTTAAAACTGACTTTACACAAGTAGATAACAAGGACAGAGGACGCAGGGCAGAGGAGAGGATGCAAGTGTGTTGAAATGACAGGTACCCGCAGTCTTTAATAAGAGTATCCCCTCACAGGGGCGTAACGTATACCCCCACAGCCCCCGCGAGGCAGGGGGGCCCTTACGAGGTGGGGGGCCCACTCGGGCCCTTGACTTGAAGAAACGGGCCCTCCACATGATATTAGGCCCTCTTTCTTCGTTCGGGGGCCCATTCTTGGTAGCTTGCATGGGGGCCTGAAGTACTTGCGTTACGCCAGTGTCCCCTCAGTTGGTTCTGCTGCCTGTGTGCATATCAATATTCTTTGAGCTGCCCCTTATTATTATTCTGGAACAATATTATTCTTTTAGCTGCCCCCTTAGGGATCCTCCTTATACAAATGAGGAGGGGGACAAATCCAACTGGGGCAGACCTCACTAAAAGGTACCGAAGGCTGTTGCTGCAGAGGAAGAGTTGTGTGCAAAGAAAATATGAATTTTGTTATTTTGTCACCTGTTTGTATTTCGCTGCTTTGTTTGTTTTGTTTATTTTTTTTAAATAAATAAATGGCTTTTGGTTGTATTGTGTTGTTACAGAATAGAAGACCCGATGTATCAAAGCAATGTTTTTTTTCTTTTTCTAAATAAAATAATGTAAAAAAAAATCTGATATCATACCCCTTTTTGTGTGCTGCTTACTTGTCATCTGTTGAGTTTGCACTGGGCTTTCCACTGCAGTGTCTAAGTACAAGTTCATGTTTAAAGATGGTTTGTAGACCCAAGGGGATAGCTGTCATAGACAGTAGGGACCTACATCCTAGACCTTGACAAACATCCTGCACATTTGAAAGACAGACAGGCTACTCCAAATAATACTGGGCTGTTTATGAAAATGCAAGTGATGTTCCAAACGACAGCCACACCCAAATCAAAGCATA
Organism: Engraulis encrasicolus; assembly: GCF_034702125.1. Taxonomy (NCBI): domain Eukaryota; kingdom Metazoa; phylum Chordata; class Actinopteri; order Clupeiformes; family Engraulidae; genus Engraulis; species Engraulis encrasicolus. Next base: position 32,849,885 of record NC_085868.1, read on the forward strand.
CCTACAGACAGCGCACGACAACAGCTTTGCGCAACTCAAAAGGAATGGCACGCTGCATATGTTTGTTTCAACGCGGAGAGAAGAAGAACAATGGCCTCCCTGTGTCTTGGCGGGCTGTTGTTTATGAGCTTGCAGTATCTCGAGCGCATTAATTTAATGCAATAGAAAAAATACACCACGTGAGAGGGGGGCATGCGAACGTCAGTGACAGCTCGCTGCCCTATCAGCGTCATTAGTGGGAGTGGCCGCGGATCAGGGCTGTGCTACGACTGGACGTTGTGCCAATCATTTAAACACTTCTCATGGTTTCCAGGGTCAAAATGTAAGTTCTAGCATAGATAAACAACCCCTGTGAATCTTGATGAACATAAGCAAAGTGCCGGGAGCACAAATAATGTCGAATTTACCATGGCATAAACAAACGACCTTACTGCGCATTGTAACAAGGCACGAATGGTAAGTTCACCATATCCATATCTTCCGTTACATGTTTCAGAAAAAAGACCACAGGCACATGTCACTGGTATGCCCGCTGCGTCCGAATTCGTTACATTGTATGTATTAGGCCTATTTCAAAACCAATCATTTCATGTGCGTGAGCTGAGAACCGTTGGGAGATCAGCGCTGTAGATAGTGTCTATCTACGCTCTGGGAGAAACTATAGCCTTTGTTACCAGTGGACTTCCATATTAGTAAGAATCACCGAAATGGCATATTTAGGCTACATATCGTAATTTACGCATCAGTGGCTAACCTTATCCTCTACATCAGACATGGTATAAGTACATTTGACAATGTAGCTAGAACGTGAATGCCTTTTGCTTGATATGGTGCGCTTTGTAGGGTGACGTGATTGTGACATTTGACAGCTGACTTCCTGGTCGGAATTGGGTTGGTTTGATCTGCTGTCAGGTGCTGATGTGATAAACGACAGCTATCAAACCCGCCGCCAGTTTCACTCTACATCTCCTGCATCCTGTCTTATTCTATCACAGCAGGTGAAGAAGGAGGCTCATTCCTCATATCCTCAGACCATCAACCTTTCCATCTTGACACTACCATCATCATGGCAGCAGCAGACCGCTACGTCCCCATACACGGGCTCAACATCACCCACAGCCCGCTGTCCGCCAGCCCGACCATGTCCATCGACAAGCTCTTCCCCGCGCTCCTGGAGTGCTTTGGCATCATCCTGTGCGGCTATATGGCTGGACGAACGGACATAATCTCCCCAGCTCAGGCCAAGGGACTCGGGAACTTCGTCTCCCGGTTCGCTCTTCCGGCGCTCCTCTTCAAGAACATGGTCCAGCTGGACTTCGGGAACGTGATCTGGTCGTTTCTGTGGAGCGTGCTGATTGCCAAGGTGGCCGTGTTTGCGATGGTGTGCTCCCTCACGCTCTTGGTCGCTGGCCCGGAAAGTCGATATGGCAAAGCCGGGCTCTACGCTATCTTCGCCACACAAAGTAATGACTTTGCGCTCGGATACCCAATTGGTGAGATTTTAGCTATATATTTTTCCCCACTGCCACCATGTGCCAATAGACAAACTTATACAAAACAAAACACTGTGTCCACTCACCTATCTGTCTTTACTTACTCGTTTCATCACTCTGTGTATCTTTATTTGTTTTACTGTCTTATCCTGTCTATTTGATGATCTATCTAGAATGGCTGTCTATCTATGTGGCTGTCTGTCTGCCTTTCTGTCTACCGATTTTGCTGTCATTTTACTTTCTCCTTCCCTGTCTATCTGTTCACACACCTGTCTATCTGAATCTTTCACTTGCCTTCTCACTTAATTGCCACCCTTCTCTCTCTTTCTCTTTCTCTCTCTCTCTCTCTCTCTCTCTCTCTCTCTCTCTCTCTCTCTCTCTCTCTCTCTCTCTCTCTCCCCTCCGCATAGTGGATGCGCTGTACAAGAGCACGTATCCAGAGTACCTGCAGTATATCTACCTGGTGGCCCCCGTCTCCCTGATGCTGCTGAACCCCATCGGCTTCGCCCTGTGTGAGATGCAGCGCTGGAAGCAGTCGCCCGACCCCAGCAAGAGCAGACTGCTCATCGTCTTCACCGTGCTGCTGCAGGTGTGTGTGTGTGTGTGTGTGTGTGTGTGTGTGTGTGTGTGTGTGTGTGTGTGTGTGTGTGTGTGTGTGTGTGTGTGTGTGTGTGTGTGTGTGTGTGACAGAGAGAGTATGTGTGACAGAGAGATCCATCCATTTATGTACTGTTGCTGTGTATGTGTGTGTGTGTGTGTGTGTGTGTGTGTGTGTGTGTGTGTGTGTGTGTGTGTGTGTGTGTGTGTGTGTGTGTATGTGTGTGTTGTGCTTGCTAGGCTCGGTGTGTGTGTGTGTGTTGTGTGTGTGTGTGTGTGTGTGTGTGCGTGTGCGTGTGTGTGTGAGACAGAGATCCATCCAATTATGTACTGTTGCTTTGGGAGCGTGTGTGTGTGAGAGTGTTTGAGGGAACGAGAGAGACAGACAAAGAGAAGCGTGTGGGTATGTGTGTCCACAAGGAGCCTATCTCTTGAGTAACAATTTGATCTTGATAGCATATCTCCTCCTGCTTGTGAAATTGTGAGAGTGAAGATAGCTTCCAGCTTTTGGTAGCATTTTGTTGTGCTCGCTGGGCTCCATGTGTGTGTAGAATAGAGTAGAGTAGTGTAGAGTAGGGTAGGGTAGGGTACAGTAATGTAACTTCATTGACCTCTAGAGGGAAATTGAGGTGTCAAGTTGTTCAAATAAATGCACATAATGCCCACATCGACATTTCAAGACACATGCAACACAGGGAATAGCCAGGCAGGGAAAATAAAAACTACAGAATAAATAAATGAATCAATAAATAACGTTTGTAGCATGTGTGCAAGCAGACTCTGCTTTTATGGCCAGCCATTTCCGATACAACGACTTGGGAATGCCCACTATGTATAGTGTGGTTATGACGATGGCCATCACCCCTCATATCCTATGGTTTTGGACCTATACATTAATCTTATTACTGTGTGTGTGTGTGTGTGTGTGTGTGTGTGTGTGTGTGTGTGTGTGTGTGTGTGTGTGTGTGTGTGTGTGTGTGTGTGTGTGTGTGTGTGTGTGTGTGTGTGGTTCGCCAATTAAACCAGTTAAACCACCATTGTGAGGACTACAACTTGACATTTCACCTTTGCTGTGAGGACTTTTGTGGTTAAATTGAGGACATTTTGATCGGTCCTCACAGCCATTTGACATGTTTTTCTCAGTTGTTTTGTTGTTGTTTGTTGGTGAAAAAACTAAAAGTGCAGAAACATTTTCTTACTGTCAGGGTAGGGCTAGGGATTGTTTTGGTCAGGGCACGATTTTAGCATTCATTAGTTTTGTTTTCATGGGAGTCAATGGAAGGTCCTCACAACGATGCAAATACATGTAAAAACGCGTTTGTGTATGAGTATGAATGCGAGTGTGTGTGTGTGTTTGTGTGTGTGTGCATGTTTGTACTGTGCCTGTGTGTGCTTATTTCTCTCTGGTGTTTATCTTTATGTATAGTGTACAGTATGTGTGTGTGCTCAGGGGCGTAAAGTATACCCCCGCAACCCCCACAAGGCAGGGGGGCCCATACAAGTTGGGGGGCCCACATGGGCCCTTGACTTGAAGAACCCCCTCCAAAAGATAGTAGGCCCTCTTTTTTAATTCGGGGGCCCTTTCTTGGTAGCTTGCAGGGGGGCCTGAAGTACTTGCGTTACGCCAGTGTGTGTGCTTCTTTCTCCATGTGTGTGTGTTTATCTTTGTGTGTGTGTGTGTGTGTGTGTAGGTGATGAAGAATCCCATCGTGTTTATGGTGATGGTGGGAATCATCTCTCACTTCCTGCTGGGTGGGCGTGTCCCGGAGCTGCTGGGGGAGTTTGTGGACGGATTGGCCGACTCGTTCGGGGGGGCGGCGCTCTTCTACCTGGGCCTCTCCATGGTTGGCCAGCTCAGGAGATTGACACGCTCCACTGGGGTGGCCCTCATACTGCTCATCACTGCCAAACTGTGAGTGAGAGAGAGAGAGAGAGCGATATTGTGCGTGTGCATATACACTGGATGAGAGAGAGAGAGTGAGAGAGAGAGAGAGAGAGCGATAGCTCATGCGTCTCGCGCATATATACTGGATGTGTGAGTGAGTGAGTTAGTGAGAGAGTAAGTGAGTGAATTAGTGAAGGGGAGTTTGAATAGAGAGAGAGAGGGGGAGATAGAATGATTGAACGAATAAGTCAGAGAGAGAGAGAGGTGCAGTGAGAGATGGATGAAGTGGAAGAGTGAAAAAAGTAAACGCAAAAGAAATGTAAAACAACAAATAAATGATATACGAAGGGAGAGAGATGAGGTGATAGAATACATACGATGGACAGAGTGAGTGGGACATATTCAAGAAGTAAATAAGTGACTGTATGAGGCAAAAAGAGAGGGATGCATGAAGGGAGGGTGTGAAAGGTAAATATGGAATGGAGAACAAGAGTGAACAAGTCTGGTAATAAACAAATGAGGTGGGGGAGGGGAGAGAGACAAAAGTATGTATGAACAGAGGGAAAAGAGGAAACAATGAAAAACAAATGGGACTGAACGCAGTAACATTACATTACATTACATTACATTGCATTTGGCAGACGCTTTATAACCAAAGCGACTTTCAAAAGAGGACATAATCAAGCCAACATCACAAGCAAATACAAAGTGCACAGGAGATATACAGAACAACAAGTGCAGTTGCAAAGAGGGGTTAGTTTTTTGTTTGTTTTTTTTAAAGAGTAAATAACGAGTACACATGCACAGCACATGCAAATGCACATGCACAGAGCATTCCCGTTTCAAACAGAATATCGTCGGTATTCGGTTCAAAACCAATTCCTGAATATTACGTTTACATGTGTGGAACCGCTTTCTGCAACCAGAATATTCCTGGAACACATTCGGAATGACTTAAGTCTGAGTTTACATGACTCATGTACAAATGGAATACCATCACCATTGTGTTTAAAATGGGAATTTTCGCCACCTAACTACATGATATCCATTATTATGTAACTGCACTCTATCCAAGCAGGTGAGAGAGAAGTAGCAAATTGAAGTGTGTATGAAAGTGAACCTGAAAGCGCACCTGTAAAACTCCCACTCCCGTTGTCATTGTGACACAGCACTCCACAGCACACAAGTGCACACACTACACAAAACGAAATTGCATTTATGCTTCACCTATGCAAGGGCACGTTACGTTACGTTAATCCTTTTCGTCCCTGATGGGACATAAGGCTTCGACGATATGCCTCCACTATGCAAGGGGGCAGCCCCCAATGGCGCCCCAAGGGAGCAGTGCGGTGGAACGGTACCATGCTCAGGGTACCTCAGCCATGGAGGAGGATGGGGGAGAGCACTGGATAATTAGTCCCCCCACCAACCTGGCAGGTTGGGAGTCAAACCGTCAAACTTTGGACTACAAGTCTGACTCCCTAACCAATTACGCATGACTGCCCACTGCTTACCCATGACTTGCCGGTGGAGTTCTGACCGTGTGAACAAGCGGGAGAGGATGAAAGGTAGAACAGAGTAACTGGATTCAAGAGAAGGTGGGGGAGAACACATTTGATGTGCTGAGGTGGGAGTGGGGGATGAGAAGTAGCCAGGTGTTGGAAGAGAAGAGAGTCAATAGAGTTCTAACTGAGTAAACGAGACCGGAGGAAAAGAAAATATTTGATTGCTGTATTTGAGTGAGCGATTAGGTAAGTAACTGAATTGTA
>NC_085868.1:32860628-32880628 GCF_034702125.1 Engraulis encrasicolus
ATGAAATGATGGCGAGGGGAGTACGGAACTTTTATTCTTCTTCTACGGTCAGTATTGGACGCATCAGGGAAGCATGCAATGCCACTTCCGCGAGGGTCGGAGTGTGGAACAGGTCATAGGACAGCGTATATGTTTGTCAGCTGTCCTTAATTACCCCCAGCAATTACTGCTGACCAACAGCTGCAGTTAATTTGGCCACAAATTATCCATCATGGTGTCGCCCCCACTGACCATGCGCAAGGGAGTACGGAGATTGTATCCATCGCACCCACTGACCGATGACCATGCGCAAGGGAGTTAATTTTCCATCCACTCGTGTCCTCAGGCAACGCCCCCGTACTACACCGTGGCCAATGCATTTCCCCCTGAGAGATTGTTCTTCTGTCGAGTTTCTTTGCTTCAAACCCACCTTTTTAAGACCAAGCAGATCTCGTTTTTATCTCAAAAATATTTGCTTGATTGCGAACGCACCTATTATCCCCACCACTTCAAGGAGTGGCTCTCAACCTTGCCCCCTTGATCTCATCATGAGCATCCCAACGCCCCCTTGACCTCATCATTATCCTTCCAACGCCCACCTTAGTGTTAAAAAATAAAACAGACTAAAGCTATATTGACATACATTACTCGCTTCTCGCTCACTTGCCTACTCGCCACTTGCTCATGGAACGTTCACTAAACATTCCCGCCAGTTTAACTGCCAATGCAAAAGAGAGAAGTAGGCTACTGTCAGTTACTCGAAATGCTGTATTCCAATTGGTTTCTCGCTTACGCGCCTCGCAGGAAGTTGAAATATTTTAAACTCCGAATCTGCCCACATCGCAACACTTTCCCATGAATTATATGTTTGTGTTTTTCCCATTGTCCTGCAATTCCAGCCGTTCTCTGAGTCTGGCAAGCTAACATAACTGTGTAATGTAACTGTGTAGCTGGTCCCTACCAATTCAATGACCGTTGCCTACACAACTCTCCTGAAACATGTGCCTCTGGACATGTGAGACACTCAGAGCACTAGTAGTTAGGGAAAGATATGGATATTTTGGGAAATCTGTGAACTAATTTCTTACCAATGGATTTTTTTTACCATGTGTTCTTAAAGGTGTCTGGACACACCTCACAATTTATCCACGGCCAAATCCAATGGGAATTTCTGTGACACCCCGTCAAAGTTGGGTTGCACAGAAGGCCTATGTAAAAATTGGAACACTGCAGATTGGGGGGAAAGGATGCATAATGGGTCATACCTTCTGAAGTAAACTTTCCATACATTACTGACCCAGTGAATTCAATTGAGGGGTAGTTTTGGACATTTGACCACATTTGAACCCTGTTTTTGAAATGTTCATTTTTTTAATCATATTTCCAAGTTGTGTCCGTTATAACCACTTGCTCTTCATTTCTCATTTACAGTATGACAATATACTGTATATAGTCTGGGTTTGATTATTCTATTGGTATTAAGCTGAAATAATAACCGAAAGTTTACAATTTTTAACCCTTTAATGCCCTAGACAATTTTTTATGATTTTCCGGGCTCCAGTCTAGGGCATTAAAGGGTTAAAAATGGAAACGTTGGGGTATAATTTCAGCTTAATACCATTAAAATAATCAAATCCATACCTTATTCTGTGTATTGTCATCCTTTAAATGAGAAATAAAGAGCTAGAGGTGAAAACGGATGCAATAAAGCGTGAAAATATGACTGAATTTCTACACTTTTAAAGCCATTTATTTGGCCTTTTTTGACCAAAAGCGCAGTTTAAATGTGGTCAAATGTCCAAAACCACTCAATTGTATTCACTGGGTCAGTGTTGTATGGAAAAAACTTGTTAATTTGTCTCTGTATGTAATTTACTTCAGAAGTTATGGCCCCTTCTGCAACCTTTTTTCTGGGTTCCAGTCTAGGGCATTAAAGGGTTAAAAATGGTAAACTTTGGATTATTATTTCAGCTTAATACTAATAGAATAATCAAACCCAGACTATATACAGTATATTGTCATACTGTAAATGAGAAATGAAGAGCAAGTGGTTATAACGGACACAACTTGGAAATATGATTAAAAAACTGAACATTTCAACACATTTAAAGCCATTTTTTGCCGTTTTTGACCAAAAACAGGGTTCAAATGTGGTCAAATGTCCAAAAATACCCCTCAATTGAATTCACTGGGTCAGTAATGTATGGAAGAATGTGTTCATTTGTCTCTGTATGTAGTTTACTTCAGAAGTTATGACCCATTATGCATCCTTTCCCCCCAATCTGCAGTGTTCCAATTTTTACATAGGCCTTCTGTGCACCCCAACTTTGACGGGGTGTCACGGAAATTCCCATTGGATTTGGCCGTGGATAAATTGTGAGGTGTGTCGAGACACCTGTAAGAACACATGGTAAAAAAATCTATTGGTAAGAAATTAGTTCACAGATTTCCCAAAATATCCATATCTTTCCCTAACTATAGGGACATTTTTGTTGTCAAATGAAAATTCTGTTTTTCTTAGTGAGGTTTGATCCTGAGATAGCCTTCTGCTTGCATACTTAGCATTGTGGTCGGTCGTAATGGACTTCAAACCACATGGTGCTGAAACCTGATGCCTGCTGATGCCTCAAGAACACTCTTCAAGTCAAGTCTCAAGTCTTGAACGTGTGACACAAGTCTGACTGAAGTCACAAGTCCACATCTCTGCCATTATAACTTCTTTACCTTAGGGTGGGATTACTCCTAGGGAGTAATCAATAATTGAGGTGCTGACAGTTGACACTATTGTTGAATTTTCAGAAAAAAGATTTAGGGCAGTGGTCTCCAATTATTTTTCTCCAAGGGCCACATTATGTAGTACAGATGAAGCTTAGGGCCACAGATAGCACACATACAGTATATGTTTTCATTTGCTCCACCCTCATGGCGGGCCACATGTTTGCCATGTCTGGGCCGGACTTGACCTGTGGGCCACCATTTGGAGAATACTGATCTAGGGGGTTCTGCTAAAATCGGCCTCAAGATTTTTCAGGTCTGTTTTTCCAGGCGTCATAGGTCTCAAGACGTTAAACTGGATTTTCCTCCCGCACTTGCACATACCTCGAGTATCTGACCTTGAACAGATCTGTGGAGAGGTCGGACATCTCATCATTCACATTAAACCCATGGCTGCGGACAGGTGAAATGGCACGAATAGACCAGACGCGACTCTGGCGACGGAAGTAATTGACTTTGTATGGGGTCGCTGGCGACAGAAGGAAAAAGCCATTTGGACGACTAGAGGCTATTTGAGTGACTGAAGAGACTGTTTGTAGTTGGACTTTAGCGAATATTATGAACATGAACTATGATGCGGTTCAGTGACTTTGTATGCTTTTACCGGGCATACTCTGTCGCTTCTGTCGCTTGTATCGCTCTTGCTGCACCGTCCAGCAGTTCTCTGTTGCTTAGTCGTGTTGCCGCCGTTGTGTTTACCTGGAAACTCCTGACCTCTCACCTCAGTACTATGAAGGTGAACTGAAGACGAAGCCTAAATTAAAGGTCTCGGGCACCGAGTAACTGAGTAATAATTTATTCTGTGAATGTCAAAAGTCTTAGCAAATCATTCCAATGAATTCTGAAACCACACACAAACACCCATCCAAGTGTGCGTGTGCGTGTGCGTGCGCGTGCGCATGTGTGTGTGTGTGTTTGAGTGTTGGAGGGGGTGGGCAAACTACTAGGTTTAGCATTAAGGTTGAAGTGTGGAGTCAACCATCCTAAAGCTCCTCCTAACCTGTGTGTGTGTGTGTGTGTGTGTGTGTGTGTGTGTGTGTGTGTGTGTGTGTGTGTGTGTGTGTGTGTGTGTGTGTGTGTGTGTGTGTGTGTGTGTGTGTGTGTGTGTGTGTGTGTGTGTGTGTGTGTTTCAGGACTGATTGCCTTCTCTCTGGCTCTGATGAAGAGGAATGAGAAGATGAAGATTCGGCCTGCGATCCTTGTGTTTGTGGGATGGGGGTGAGTAATGTACACACACACACACACGATCATTTGTGATATTACACAAGTTCTGCTTGCTTTAGGTTGACAGGTTCACTCCTGACACTTCGATCTTAATGCTACACCAAGTGGTTTGCTTTTTCCCCAACAAATAGATGCACGCGCGCACACACACACACACACACACACACACACACACACACACACACACACACACACACACACACACACACACACACACACACACACACACACACACACACACACACACACACACACACAGCGTTAGGGGGTTCTGTTTGTTTAAGAATGGCTGACTCCTGACATTTCACCCTTAATGCTATCTCAATGCTACCAAAATTGCTTCAGTCGTGGTTTGTGAACTTGTTGCAACTTCTTTGCTAAAGCGATGCACTATTATTTCCCAACCTTAGCCGATTTAAGCCTACGGCAACTGTAAAAAATGCCTGCTGAATGCCTAAGCCCTTGTTGGGAAAAGGTGCCCTTAGCCTATACAAATATAAATATCTCAGCCTTTGAAGCACATAAAAACATTAGATACGTTGCATTTAAAAACTGTTAAATATGTGGGCACGAGGCTTCATGCCCACATATTCAATAAAAAAATGTCCCCCCTTATGTCCCTCAGGCACCTAGGTCAATGCAGCGTATACACAGCATCGGGCTTAAATGGGTTAAAACAGGCTGTATAAAAACTCTCTTTTCATCTCTCTCTCTCTCTCTCTCTCTCTCTCTCTCTCAGCGTTCCTTTCCTGACTGTTGGAGGGCTTCTGATGGTTGGAGAGCGCATGGATGACACAATAGACCCTGCCTTCTATTATGGCAGTAGCCAGGTGAATAACTTTGGCAAGAATATGCTATATGTTCTTTCAAAGTACAGTACATACTGTATATATATGCTATATGTTTTAGCGAAACGAGACATGTTAAAGGACTGTGAAAACAATCTTATCCTAAAAATCCAATGAGGTCCCACCTTTAAAGGTTTTGAACTTTTTCAAATGTATTGATGTGGCCAAACGTATTTAATGTATTTGTTCAATTATTCATGTCATTGTTGATTTTTCATGTGAAGTGAATTTTTATTACCTGTACTGGCCATGGCATAGCCACAGATGCATAATTGGCCATGAATGTAAACAAACGTAAACGTATCCTAAAAATCCTAACTAACCGACTGATTCATCCCTTCCCTTCCCAGATTGCCAGCACGGCGGCGGTGTCTCTGTGCAGCATAGCCCTGGGCGGCCTCTCCCTGCTGGGCCTGGGCCGGGGGACCCAGGAGGAGGAGCAGCGCTACCAGGCCCTGGACCAGAGCTCCATGTCGGGCACCACTGCTGACGTCAGGCCCTATTCCGACCTGGAGGACCGGAGGAGCTCTGCAGAACCAGCCGCACCTACGCTGGGCAGTGTCAATGGAGGTATAGGAGTGTGCGTGTGTGTGTGTGTGTGTGTGCGTGTGTGTGTGTGTGTGTGTGTGTGTGTGTGTGTGTGTGTGTGTGTGTGTGTGTGTGTGTGTGTGTAAGTGTGTGTGTGCACGCGCGCCTGTGTAGGACTCCTGTATCAGCATCAGTACCAGGGCTCTAAATTAACACCAGCCAACCGGCCAAATGCACGTAAACTTTCAGTGTGGCTGGTGGAAAAGACTTAAGACTTACTAGCCAGTTTGACCCATTAGTGAGTATGTGCTTGACTAGTGCAATCAGTATCTACTAGCCATCTTGGCTGGTGATGGAAAATGTTAATGTAGAGCCATGATCAGTACATCTGATCAACTGTGTGTGTGTGTGTGTGTGTGTGTGTGTGTGTGTGTGTGTGTGTGTGTGTGTGTGTGTGTGTGTGTGTGTGTGTGTGTGTGTGTGTGTGTGTGTGTGTGTGTGTGTGTGTGTGTGTGTGTGTGTGTGTGTGTGTGTGTGTGTGTGTGTATGACTCCTGTATCAGCAGTATGCCTGTATTGGACCTGATTAACCATGTGTGTGTGTGTACTGACTATTACATCTACTAGCATTATTCATGCTGTATTCTTGCAAAATGTAAACATACACACCACACCGTTATGCACCTATGTTGTATACATAATCTTGTGTGTATCTGTGGCCGTTCTCTATGGATGGCTTGCTTGCTGTATGTTAATGTGTTCTCTCTCTCTCTCTCTCTCTCTCTCTCTCTCTCTCTCTCTCTCTCTCTCTGAGTAGAAGAGCCACCTATTGAGCGTGCCCAGTCCCAGCCCATGCCTGATATGATTGTGGGCCATCTGACTGATACAACCCCGTCAAACCACCCAGGTACGTACACACACACACACACACACACACACACACACACACACACACACACACACACACACACACACACACACACACACACACACACACACACACACACACACACACACACACTTCCTGTGTGTGTGCCTTAGCTGCTGAGGACTTTCGGTAACTGGGTGTATATTTAGCACTCGTGGTATCACAGAATGAAGTGTGTGTGTGTGTGTGTGTGTGTGTGTGTGTGTGTGTGTGTGTGTGTGTGTGTGTGTGTGTGTGTGTGTGTGTTTTGAGGGGTGGGTGCATGCCTCTGATGTGTCTGTCTTTGCTCAGTGTTGCACAGCAAATAAAGAGTACAGTTGACTTTGACTTGGAATGGAAAAAGTGTATGATTTACAATACAAGTGTACACATACTTAGGCTATTGGCTAATAGGCTAATAGGCTAATGGCACATACTTAGGCTACGTACTTCAGGCTATTGTCAAATGTTTCTAAATGTCTGACAGAAGATTTCATTTCATTTCAGTATACACAGTACACTTTGCCTTTATCCTCTCTTGTATTTAGTTTCTACTCCAGGCCAGGCGGTGGCAGCACTGCGGGAGGCCCCCAGTGCACAGCGGGCCCAAGAGGAGAGGCAGGTGGCCCGCCATGCCCTGCTGTGTCTGCTGCTCATCGTTGGGCTGCTGGCTGTAAGTGTCCAACACCCTGTGTGCATTAGCCTTCATCTATCAAGAGGTGACAGGAAAGTTATTGGAAAGAACCAGGGGTGAATTTCTCAAAACCAAAGTTGCTATCTACATTAGCTACTTTGCTGTTTTCGATGCATTTTCCCATTGGCAACTACCGAAGTTGCTAACAGGCTAACAACTTCTCTTTTGAGACACTTCAGAATTGTCATAAAGTTTTTCCTTTCTATTCTATTTCATTCCACTCCGTCCTGTTCTGTTCTATTTTATTAACGTCCATGAACAAGAACCACATTGCATTATGCATTACTGTATTACACTATTATTGCAACATTTCTATTATTTTTGACACTTTGTCTTGCTCTCATCACAACTTCAGACTGCTTGCTTGTAATGTCCCTGTGTCTTCCTGAACCTGCCCTGCTGTATGTTGTGACTAAATACAGTAAACCACCCTGACATAGTAAATACCGTAGATATTAGCCTGATTATCATCGACTTTCAAATCTCTTCGAGACTTGGTCTGACCAAGAGCATAACAATTAACATTTCCCAAACAGCATGGTTGACCCGTCTCCCTTGATTTGCTAATGGTTGTTGGCTTCCCGCCAAAGTGGGAGGAGTTCCCGATTTTTCGGGAACTCAGAAAGTACTTGCATTGCTCTTGACCTGACTAGTAGCAACGCTGAAGGTGTTGCGTCACTAGGAGGGCACGGCCTGGCTAGTAGATATGAAAGTGGAGTCCTTGAGTCTTGCTTGTCCCTGTGTCTTCCAGAACCTGTCCAGCTGTATGTGGTGGCTCTTCAGCAAAGACCCCGGACGCCTCTACCTGGAGCTCCAGTTCTTCTGTGCGGTGGCCAACTACGGGCAGGTAGGTGGACTCCTCCTCCATATTGTGACCAATTCACATAGAATGCATTCCAACATGTGACCTTGCGTGCTCCACTTGTGCTTGTGGCCTCGCCCCGCCTTCTTGCTCCACCTCCGTGGAGAAAACATTTAAGTTAAAACAATTTTTGGGGGACTATTCTTCCTTCACCATCCAGTTTGCAAATGAGAAAATGACTTAACAATGATCTTTTGCGAGATATTGAAATATAATGCTGTTGTCAGTGATGTCATCATGACATATTACTTTCTAGTACGAGGCCATAAGCACAAGTGTAGGACGCAAGGTCGCATTTTGGAATGCGCCCATAGCCAACTGCAGGGGTCCCCAACCTTACTGTGACCTCAACATGGAAGTTCAGAAGATCACCTCTCCTGGCTGTCTCAATATGGCACCATATGCAGCTGCCTATGTACCTTGAGTCAGGTGTTCTACCATGCACAGAACTGACATAAAATACACATGGCAACGCGTTCCTGCATGATGAAATGTGCATGGGCATGCGTATCCTGCAGCAAGCATATGCTGAGGCCTTAAGCATTCTTCCTATAACAGTTTTCAACTTTTGGTTCAGGTAACACTGGTAATGTACTCAATTTTGGCAGTTTATTTTTTGGCAAAAACAAGTGGATGCTGTGTCAGATGCCTTGCACCAGCTGTACATAAGAGCATGCTAGTTCCTGTTCCTGCACCTACATGTATCCTGCTCATTCAGTTACATTGAAACCAGTTATGGTTGTTGTTACTTTAATAACTGTATCCGGTTTAGCACGCCAGTGTGCACATCCTTTTCTTATACATAAAAAAACAAGAGATGCATGTATTGTCTTGTCTTATTTTTGTCCTGTTTTGTCAACTCTTGTCTAATGTCTGTGAGAATCACTGACGCCAGGCCAAAGACAATTTTCTGTTTCATTTGTAACAGACAGTAAAGTTTTATCTAATCTAATCTCCTTCTGTTGCAGGGATTCATCTCCTTTGGTTTGTTTGGGCTGGATGAACACCTCATCATCTCTCCCTTCAAAAGAAGGTAATGTTAAAAACTTGCAGTGAGAATCAGTCAGACCCCTTATGTGGGTCTTTCTGATCAGGCATTCAAAAACTTGATTGTATGTACAGTATGTGTGTTAATCTGAGATGTGTTTTTTCTATGAGCTTTGCATGCGTGTCTGCCCACCTGTCTATGTCTATCTGAAATGCATGTACTGTATGTTTTCATATAACTTAAAGGTGCACCTTGTAATATTTTTGTAGTTTCCTTCCAGAATTCATGCTGCCCATTCACAAATGTTACCTTTTTCACGAATACCTACCACCACACCACCATCAAATTCTAAGTATTCATTATGACTTGAAAAATTGCACTTTTCATACATGTAAAGGGGGATCCGCCATTCTGATTGTACAGGAATAGACATTTTTCGCTGCAAAACGTCCTGTCAAAAGAGAAAGATACTTTAGGCTCATTCTTTTCCGGTATACATGTGTAGGGTCTTAACACTAGCCCTGTTAGAACGGCCCTCCCCACTGCTGGGGCGTGGTTTTGGCTTTTTTTTGCATTTACTCCACCCATACGCACCCACCATCAGCTAAAACGGGCGATTATACAATCGCCACAGACGTGGTTCCAGTGGAACTAAGCTAGATTTTGCCCTGTGTTAGGATTTAGCGGCATGTGCAAACATCTATCCCCACCCACGCGCGTTAAAAAAATCAACATGGATTTTCTGTCACCAGTTTTTACAGTAGACTAGACAGAAAATTGGTCAAGCAATTATCATGTTCTTTACAGTAACTCCAGTCTGGCCAAGGAGTTGTCAAGGAATTGTTTTTTGTGCTGACTGCATTTATCGTGTGGGCTTTTTTTTTTTTTTTAGAAATACAGTATGAACACGCACCATGCAAAAAAGTCACAAGGCACAGCATCTGGCTAGCATTAAATTAAATCCTTTTCATTGCACATCTTTTCATATGGGAGGTCTCCGTAGCGTAGGACAGGTTGCTTTTATTCTGTGTTCATTTTTTTCTAGCCGTGTATGGGTTTACATTTGCTTCCACATTCGCGAGCCTCTGCACGGCCGTCTTACTGATTTCATAGCGCATTAGAAGTGTGCACGCTGTGAAGGTAAACATCTCACAGAACGTAGTTTTAGGCAACGGGATGTCTGCTATTTATTTGCTTCATGGTTTGCGAATGCACGAAGGGAATTGGCTACAAATACCACGGCTAAAATCTACGCTCTACAGTCCAACCTCAATATCCAATTGCCTACAATTCACAAGACTATGGAGTAATGAGTAACTGGTTTTGATGAGGACTTGCCTGTGTTTTTTTTTTACCATGGCGTGCACCTGGACATGCAGACAAGAGGAGCATTACTTTCATTAGATTTCACGGGGCCTTAGATGAAGCACGCTGAGAAATTATGATAAACATCCCCAGAAAGTAGCCTACTTTTTCGACGACGGGACTAATGTTCATTTAATTGCTTCCTGGTTTGCGAATGCACTTCAGTCAGGCAGAGGGAAGGCTATACTACGGCTAAAATCTACAGTCCAACTTCAATATACAATTTGAATTCACAAGACAACTTGCCAAGTGAGTAATGAGTATAACTTATCGTTTACATTAGGACTCTTTCGCTACTGCTATTCACCATGCCGCGAAAGCACAGTGTTGTCACGGCTACTTGCAGCAGCTGATCATACCTGGCCCAGTTCTAGTCCCTGTTGTATCGAAATGCATGCCAGACAGCACCTAGTTGTGTCAGAACAGTTCCGCAGAACCTAATGGTTAAGCGCCTGTGATGTCGGGTGAACGCCCCTTAAGGAGACCTTCGTTTAGGAGACCTTCGGAGTCTTGAGGTTGAGAATAAATGGAGTTCCCTTAGAGCTGTAGATGGCGGTAATCCACTTCTTGTGAAAAAAAGAGTGGGAGGAGGAGGGGACAACACCCCCTTAGCCCCTTAAGACACGGCATTATAAATGAGCTGTTACCAGAATGGCAATGACCAAGTCGTAGTGTATTACTAAAGGCTCGGTGCACTGTCATAGTAGTGTAGTTCTATAGTACTTCACTTTTGATGTCTATTACAGCGTGCCACAGGAGGTACGACGTGCATTAAGGGGCTACGAGACCGAATTGGAACACACTCCTTTGCATTGGATTGACGAAGTTTGACATATGAAGAGCTCTTTTCCAAAACGCTATATCCACCATTATTGACTTTTTGCATTTTAATATTGGAATTGACTGTTAAGAAGTCATATCATCTATATGTGAAATATTGCCATTCAAATGTTTTGAGAACATACTTTTAAACCTCTATAAAAATGCAGTTTGCAATGCATTTCAATGGAATGCCCAATACAAAAATGTCAATTTCCCAACATTCTATAAAATGGATATATCTCATTTTGGAAAAGAGCTCTTCATATCTTTCTCTCCTATACGATTCTTTGGTCCTGTCCAAACATAGTTGCAATACCTTCTCTGGCCACAATCCTACACAGTGCACCTTTAACGTGTGCATGCTTGCGTGTATTTCTGTCATACATATGTGCAGACTGGCTTCTCTATCATGTACTGTGTGTGCGCCGTGCGTGCGTCTATCATACCTCCAGACTGGATTAATAAATGATACCCTAGTCTCTACTCTACTGTCATAGGTCCAGACTGGATTAAAAAAATGATACCCCACTCTTTACTCTACTGTCATATCTCCAGATTGAAATAATAAATGATACCCTACTCTCTACTCTACTCCCATACCTCCAGACTGGATTAATAAATGATACTGTACTCTTTACTCTACTGTCATAGGTCCAGACTGGATTAATAAATGATACTGTACTCTTTACTCTACTGTCATAGGTCCAGACTGGATTAATTAATGATACTGTACTCTTTACTCTACTGTCATAGGTCCAGACTGGATTAATTAATGATACTCTACTCTCTACTCTACTCCCATACCTCCAGACTGGATTAATGAATGATACTGTACTCTTTACTCTACTGTCATAGGTCCAGACTGGATTAATAAATGATACTGTACTCTTTACTCTCTACTCTCCTCCCATACCTCCAGACTGGATTAATAAATGATACCCTACTCTCTACTCTACTCCCATACCTCCAGACTGGATTAATAAATGATACTGTACTCTTTACTCTACTGTCATAGGTCCAGACTGGATTAATTAATGATACTCTACTCTCGTTCCTCCAGACTGGCCACTCTGTGGGGCTCTGAGCCTGCTGAGCAGCCTCCGGCTACAGCTGCTCGAGAGGAGATTCGTCTCACCTGCACACAGTTTGTACGCTACCACAAGGACCAGTGCGTACAGGACATCGTGAGACAGAGGAGGTCAGTTGTGTGTGTGTGTGTGTGTGTGTGTGTGTGTGTGTGTGTGTGTGTGTGTGTGTGTGTGTGTGTGTGTGTGTGTGTGTGTGTGTGTGTGTGTGTGTGTGTGTGTGTGTACCTAAATGTATTTGTATTAAAATATTGCCTGTGTGTTATATTATTATGTGTGTGGCACAACTTCAAATTCGTCAAGATGGTCACCTAAACCCTGAGCACTCTACCTTCTGTGTTCTGCACAAGTTCTTCAATGTCACTTATGCATGAAAAAAACATACAAAATACACACCCACTCACACACATTGTCGTCCAACCTTCGACACACACACAGCCAACACTGAAATGTGTTGCATCTTCTTTTCTTGATGCTGTGTCCTCGTGTGAACACACACACACACACACACACACACACACACACACACACACTGCACATTCCTTTGGTCTCGTAGTCTGCACTAGCAGTGATACACACCTGCACTTTTCCTCTGCTGGCACGGTGTCTGTTCTTAGTTCTCATGTCTGTTTCTGTGACACATGACCTGACTATCATTTCCTTCACCCTTTTCTTTTTATATCTCTCCGTCCTCTTCTCTCACTCTCTCTCACTTTTCCCCTCGTTTCTTCTCCTCACCATTTTTTTAGTGGGTCGGGTGAATCAATGCCCGGACCGGTGGGTGAATCCTTCCTTTGATGCGCAGGTGCAAAGGGTGCCACGATTACGATTGGTCGGGCCGGCCAGAGGCGGGCCCATTCGCAGGCAGCGAGTTGGTTGATTGGCTGCTGCGCGCTGGAGTGGCAGGCGACCGGGGACGAGCCGCACTGTACGGCACGCGGCTGCTGCAGGGGGGTGTCCTGCGGAACGTCAGCTGTCGGCTGGGTTTCCACGACAACTCGCTCTGTCACGTCTTCACCGCCCACCCGGAATGCTTCTGCCATGACAACCACGACAACGACACACTTAGAATGTTACCCTGTGTCATGTGAGCTTGATGTGGGGGGGCGATGAGTTTGGTGGTGTCAGAGCTGCACACACCACAAGACTTTTGAGGCCAAGATTCAAGCCGCGAGCTTGTACTTAGATTGAAACGTCTATTTTTTTTGCATGCAATATACTGTGTATGTTATGCAATTGTTGTTGAAGTCCCAAAAAAAACTGCAGGAACTACAGAATGACTACTGGACACCTACCATAGATATGAACACAAGATGCCGAGTTCATCCTTTTGGCGTGGCCCAACCCAGGGCGCCACCATCTTGGGCCAGTATCTCCTGATATTTCTCATATGTTACTGCCACCTACAGGATAATTGTGCGTATTGCCTTGTCACCGATTGATGGCAGCAATATACCGGCTGGAAATGGCAGTGATTTTACGTCAGCCATTTGTTCCATTACAAAAGAGTGGTCAACGCAGTATCTAGTGTTCATATGTATGGACACTTACGCACAAATGCACCTGTTGCTGTATTTCTACAACTGCCCCTTGTTGTCCTATACACTTTCTCACTAGTAAGAGGAGTGATCGGTGATGTCGCACTACTGCAATGGTTCTATGCACTGCAGTGTCCCTTGTGTGTGTGTGTGTGTGTGTGTGTTTTTGTGTGTGTGTGTGAGAGAGAGAGAGAGAGAGAGAGAGAGAGAGAGAGAGTTGTGCGTGTTGTGCCAGTGATTTGTATCAGGATGGGTTTTGGTGCCTTTTGCCCATGATGTGGAACATGTGACTGAACCAGTGTGTTATTTTTCTGTGTGCGACAAATTCATATGTGCTGTACATTATAGGAGTGTGTGTTTGCCCAAAGCAGTTTTTTTCTCCGATTTATACTGTATGTGTGTGTTCATGTGTACATCTGAGTAGTCTGCGTGTATAGGTGTGTGTGTGTACTGGAAAACTGTGGGTAGAGTGAGTGTAATTTTTGGAGGAATGCTTTACCGACATCCTCTGTGATTGCTGGATTCCTCTCTTCAGTTCCTCATCATTAACTCTAAATATCACCAATTACACAACGGCTGTAGAGCTGACAGGAAACCTGAAGACCTGGTTTCACCAATGTGCCAATAACCATGGCAGGTTAGACATCGTTATCATGGGATATTCTGTGAAGAGTCCCGCTGGAGAGCTGAATTTCAAACCCAACTTTAATATATATCTACACACAAGTTGAATCAGTGGTTCTCAACCTTTTTTTGAATAACCCCACCCCTGGACCTCATCGTGAGCCTTAGTATTAATAAACCAAATGGACTAATGCCCCCCAATGGCAACTAAGAATTGCCCCCACACAGCTATATCCTCAACGCACGCCCCTAGGGGGGCTGCAGAGGCAGAGCACTGTTGAGAAGAATTAAATTAATTACACAATTAATTTTAAAAATAAATAATGGTTGAAAAAAGGGTACAGGGCTCCCCCTTCTGTTGAATAAGTGCAAGACAGTCCATGCGTAGTCGTGAACGTCACTGAACCTCAGGGACTAATTAGTAACAACTCCTACGTGTAATGTGATATGTATTTGTTTCGCATGATGCCATAGATGTTTTGGGTCCTTCCTTGTGTTTTCCCATGCTCACGTTTTGCTGTATTTTTCCCCAACAGTGTTGATCTTGGGGCCAATGAAATGAACCATTGGGGTAGAATACCCAGGGAAGAGGTTGGATTGCAGATGGGCAGTCTGTGAGTGAATGATGATGATAATCACGCCATTTAAATTGCTGCTGATTTTGTTTTTGATTTTGTTTTTGTTTTTTTGGTAAATGCTGTATGATCCAGTGTGGGTGCAATATCACTGTGTGATTGGTGAGATACTGTATGCTGTATGGGGTATCATCACATGCATGTTTATAATCATCATTTGACATGAGTACTGTTTTTTTCCCTCTCCTGTTGTTCTTGAGGAGAATGTTCAAACGCCACTGTTACCAGTTATTGCACTGAGATGGATGACCACTTACCTGAAGCCTACGGCTTTGTTCATGAGTTTGCCGTTATAGCATGAGGTATCCTTAACTTTTGCACTGAAATCTTAACCTACAAATGTAACCGTAACTGTAAATTCTCTTCCATCCCCCTTTCCAAGAACCACTATTAAAATTGTAAAGCTGTCAAACTTTGTGGCAATTTGACATTTCTTTTCGCAAACATGGAATGTACATTTTGAACCAGTGAGTAAGGGCTGATGGGAATGAATTGCCAAAAAAAGGGGTGTTTATTTTTTTTGACATGCAATATTATGTGATTAACTTATACTTGACATTTAAACTAATCAATGCCATATACACTGTGTGCAGAATTATTAGGCAAACATGTTTTTTGACCATTTTGTCTTTTTTATGCATATTTTCCAACAGCAATCTATATGAACATGAAAACCTATTGGATTTAAGCATTCCAGGTCATGCATATTTGTATAATAAGATGGGGGTGTGGTCGAAGGTGCCCAACGCCTTATATCAGGTGTGCATAATTATTAGGCAACTTTGTTTTCTTCTGGGAAAATGGGCCACAAAATAGATCTAACAAACTCTGAAATGTCTATAAACAATTTTGAAGTGTTCTAGAGGCATGTGGCTGTCTTGAAATTTGCAAGATGTTGGTCATGTTCGCACAGAACTATCAGATGCACCGTTGCAAAGTCATCAGTCTCTTAAGAAATGTCACTGCCAAACATTGAGAGGAATTTAACCTGAAAGTACAAAAAAAACATTACCCTGCAGTCCTATCATATTCCAGAACAGAAACCAACACAGAGTGTCCAGAAAAACAGGGCATTGAGCGCTCAGAGACATGGCCAAGGTAAGAAGGGGTGACACCACACAACCATTCAACAAGTTAATTAAGTCAAAACGGGGGCAAAAGTACCTGGGGACAAAGTTTTCAAAGGTTTTATGGACTTGGGAAAGTGACTCTTGACAGACAGGGTGGACGAACCCATGGCTGGCTCTTTTAGAGGGAGAAAATTGCATCTTTTACGAAGACAATGGTATTTATGCAGTAATCTGCTGGTATTTGAGTGGAACTCAGCAACTGATCTGAGTGTGCACATTACTGATCTAGCCATAGGCTGAACAACCTGGTCCATTAACAGTCACTTTCACTAGTTCATAAAACCATTGAAAAAACTGTCTAAAGACATTTCTTGACCCAGTCTTGACTTAAGTTACTTGTTGAGTGGTCTTCAGGTTTCAGCCTGTTTTACCTTGGCCATGTCTCTGAGTGCTGAATACAAGGTTCTTGTGGACAGTCAATGTAGATTTCAGTTCTGGAATATACCAGCACTGCAGGGTAATAGTTTTGTGGTAGTTTCATCTTCAATTCTTCTCAATCTGGCAGTTACTTTGTGAGCACATGTCATGTGACACTGATGGCTTGTAATGGTGCATTAGATGGATGTGACCAATATTTCAAGACAGCCACACCCCTCTAGAAGACTTCAAAATTGTTTATAGTCTTTACAGAGTTTGTTAGATCTCTTTTGTGGCTCATTTTCCCAGAGGAAAACAAAGTTGCCTAATAATTATGCACACTAATTTTGCCCTGATATAGGGTATTGGGCTCCTTCGATCACACTGTCTCTTATTATACCAATATGCATGACCTGAAATGCTTAAATCCAATAGGTGTTCATGTCCATAAAGGGTGGTGGTGGACAATATGCATAAAATGGACGATATTGTCAAAAAACTTGTTTGCCTAATAATTCTGCACACAGTGTAGTAGCCTACTATTTAGACCTACGCACTATGTTATATGCAGTCAGGGGTAGGCTATTCAATAAAACAAGGGCCAGTTTTTCAAATTCCTCCCAGTACAGGGGCCGAACTACATACAGCCTATGTATTATGGCTGCTGACTGTCAATGGAAAAAAAGGGAGACTTAATTGAAGTGGGGGTCTGGGGGTTCAATTTTGCATTGTAATTTCCTGCATTTTAACGTCCCGTGTCCCATTTCACCTCGATACGGAACCCATACTTTTATCTCTAATATGAAAAACGATTCTGTATTTCAAGGGGCTTGTGGGGAACCATGCAGTGCTGTCCAAGGGCCGCATCTGGCCCCGGGGCCGCCATTTGAATAGCCCTGCATGTTTGGTGGGTTGGACTGGTCAGGGAGTGGGAATGTGGGGCTCTATTTGTCCTAATTCTGGCAGGAAAACTAGGCCGTCGGACCTGACTGCTCGGTTCATCAGAGTCCAGCCCTGCATGAAGTTAGTTAGAGTCAGCAGCAATCATAAACTGCTTTTTTTCTGATGCAGATTTCAGCCGACGTCATCACATCACTTTTTGTTTAACCAATGGCATTGTACAGAATAGTCTGACTTCCGGTATGTGGTTCCTTTCCCAGCCACCTCCGAAGTGTAGACTGGCGTGTGTACAAGCCAGCAGGCTTGGATTTGTACCCTAACAACAGAAACATCATCATTCAAAGGTGAACTGTATGGGCACATTAATTATTATAGTATTACCTTTCAGCTGGAGATCGTTTGGGTAGCAGAATTGTTCAGAGGACTAGTTATTCTAGCCACAAGTGAATAGGGCTAACCGGCTAACCTCGTCCCTCCATGAATGAGTAGCACGGCCGTGTGCTAGGTGCAGCTAGGTCCTCCATGTGTATGTGTAATCAGCTGGGTGGAATGGACAAAGCTAGAACTACAGGGACTCCCTCGAAATGTTGTAGCCTACTAGTGTCTTCGTATGACCCAAGCACTAGGCCGAGAGTGTCCATGTCATGTAATAAAGAAGCCACCGGTGTGAGGAACTGTGGTAGGTGTTATTCATAGTCGTAATCGTGGCGGCCAGTTCATCTTACGCTCCTGACAGATGCTAGGTCTATTTTTGGTGCGGTGATGGACCTCACTGCTGTGGGGTAGTACCAGTACAGTGCAGCGAAATGACAACCGGGCAGAATTACTGACGTTAGCCACGCGGTTACAGGCAACGTGTTCGCCTTATTCCCCCTCATTGAAATGTGACGTTAATTAGCCCAACTCTTGGCTAAGTAGTAGATGTTCTAAGCTAGCAGGTTGTTTTACAACTCACAGTCATGGCTCCTAAAAAGGTGTGTCCGTGTCTTGAGGAACTCCACTGCTTTCACTGGTGTCTGTGAATGACAGGTCGGATTGTTATTGTTCTAACTTAAGTTTGCTTTTGCAGATGCCCCCAAAGAAGGGAGAGGCACCAAAACAACCGACCCTGATCGGACGCTTTGGGACTTCCCTGAAAATTGGCATCGTTGGACTGCCAAACGTGGGGTGAGTGAGTGGACCGTGACATGCAAACATTGAACATTCAGCCAAAGAGTCAGCCGCCAAGATTTCACACCATGCATGTTTGTATTGATAGGATAGCCACAAAAAGCCATTACATGTCAGCAGACTACCTTGATGTCGGTCCTACTCTATGCTGTCATTGATGAGCTTTCATTTATGAAATTTCATTTATGAAAGGGGCTTGCACACCACTTCATGCTGCATGTTTGGCAGCGGTGTGGTGACTTAGTCAATGTTACATAAATACTCTGCTTCTGAAGTATACCATTACAGCCTGTGCTCACTTACCCCGCAGGTGCATGTGTGTACCATGCCTTACTGAGTAAAGGGTAGGGATGGCTTGGAAGCTGAAAATTGACATAATAATATCAACATTTTTTTTCACATTCACTGATACAACTAGGGTAGCAGGTTGACGAATTAACTCTCACTTTTGATTGGCTGGACTGCAGAATCATGTGACGACACGTGTCTGTGCTTTCAAGGAGCTGGACATGACTGCCCCTAGCAATGTGATGTCATCTGAATCCACCTTTTTATGCCATTATTGTGATAGGACCGTTTCAGAGGGACAGGAAATGAGTGGGGAGAGAGAGACTGGGAAGGATTGGCAAATGACCCGGGCCGGAATCGAACCCGCGTTGCCAGCTTAGTAACCCAGTGCCCTACCGTTAGGCCACGGCAGGGCCCACATCTATTATAATGCAATGTTCCGAGTAGTGAGCTTTCGTTTCTTCACTGCAGAAAGTCCACATTCTTCAACGTTCTGACCAAAAGCCAGGCGGCCGCAGAGAACTTCCCTTTCTGCACCATCGACCCCAACGAGAGCAGAGTGCCCATTCCCGATGACCGCTACGACTATCTCTGCCAGTTCCACAAGCCGGCCAGGTGAGATGGTGTGACACATGCGCACACAGTTGTACACATCAAGGCACGGATGGATTCTGTACACACACACACACACACACACACACACACACACACACACACACACACACACACACACACACACACACACACACACACACACACACACACACACACTTGTATTGTGTGTGACCTTTCCGTTATGTGTATAACTGAATGCCCACAATCCTCAGTTAGTGTGGTTATTTCCTATGTAACTAATGCAGCTAATGGTTAGGGAGTTGGATTGAAGGGTTCCAGGTTCGAATCCCACCCTTAGGCCGGCCGCACATTGGCTCCGACAGCACTTTCGCCTCCGACATAATTTCGACCCCCAAATCCAATTTCACACAAACATAGCAATGATAGTCAATGGGCGGCGCCGACAAAGTAGAATTGTCTCTAATCAATGGAAAACAATGGAATCAAACTTTTGCGGAGCAGTGCTCAGCACTTTGTCGGAGCCGGTATGCGGAAACCCTTACACCTCCATACATAGGTTTTCCGTTTACAAACATTGGCGATGTGAGGAGGGGCAAGATGCTAACCAGCTAACCATGTGAGCGCAATTTTTAAGTGACGCAGTTTCCAACAATCAGAGGTTGAACAGTGCGCAGCCAGAGATTGTTTGCAAATGGTAAACGCGTGT
>NC_085868.1:32885628-32965628 GCF_034702125.1 Engraulis encrasicolus
TTTTAAATGTATTTTCTTTACTTTTACATTACTTTTTAGGACATTGCACATTAATGAGCATACACGCACAAACATATATGCAAAATGTGCCAGATTATAGCACAAAGCAGGCTCATTTCCATCTGCTGTCTAAAAAAGTGAAAAATGTTTATGTTTTTGACCCATCCTTTCTGAGTCTTTGTATTGCTGTTGCTCAATAAAGAAATTAAAAAAAAAAAACTCGTACAGATGGTACAGCAACTTAGCCTCGCGCACCATCCTACGTACTTCCGCCAAGAGACTTGGCTCCGCACTACGTCTGGTACCTGTTTTCTGTGGAGCGATGTTGAGCGGCAGGATTTGGCCGGTGTTCTGACACGGTCCTATGTTGTAATTTTATCCTACGGTAGGATGTTCTGTAAGACATGTCTGTTAAATGGTCCTACATCGCCAAAGATAGACGTCAGACATGTTTGTTCAACAATTTTTCTGAACATTTCCTTCCCACTTCCTGCAACCGTGTCAGATCGAAATGAAATGGTAGTATTATGGGATGGTCAGGACCAGGCTAACAGCAACTTGATTGTACCTTTATTCATCTTTAGAGCGTGTGAGCTGAGAATTAAAATAATGATAATAATAATAATAATCATTTTTGTACTGATGTTTTCCGTTTTTTGTCTAAATTCTTCCCTCTCCCCCAGGCTGCTGGCAAGTACAGACAACAGGGCCGTAACTACACAGTGGAGGACGGCGACATTATCTTCTTCAAATTCAACACACCAAACGCCCCCAAGAAGAAGTGATGGGACTAAGGACACCTCTACAGTAGTGTGTAGCAGGAGAGAGGGGACTACTACACCTACGGGTGACAAGGAGGGGACTGCTTTACAAAAAAAAACAGACACACACCACAATCCTCTGAGCTTTTTATTCTTTTTATTCTTCTTTTTTTTTTCTCCCCTTCTGGAGTTGTCGATCTTCAGGATGGCAGCTTCCAAAATGGCCGCCCTCCCCATCTCACGTCTTCATCATGCTTTCCTTCCATCCTGTGCTTACAGTACAAACACACATACACACACACACACACACACACACGCACACATAAACGCTGGTGTGTGTGTGTGCGTGTGTATGTGTTTGTGTGTATGTGTTTGCCTGGGCCATGTGTGTGTGGTGGCAATCAGTGAATGTGTATTCAACAGCTGAATGAAACTGCCAATGTCCAGCATTCACATGTGGAGAATAGCAGACACACTCAGCCCTCTGCTCTGTGCTCCCCTCAGACACACAAACTGCATGCGGCAGAGCAAGATGACATCTACTCTCAATAAAACACCTTATGAAACAAGACTGTTTGTCAGTTGTGTGTGTGCGTTTGCCTGCTTGTGTGTGTGTGAGTGATTGAAATTGTATGGGTTTTTTTTATTTATTTTATTTTTTAAATGGTCTCTGACTTGGTTCTAGATTCTTATTTTCAACCAGAATTTAACTAAGAACATGATTTCAGCAGGGGCATACAAACTGTATTGAGACCATAACAGCTCTGTCAGATTTTTCCTCTGCCTGTGCTCTTAATACATGGGTTCACCGTGTTTATAAACGCGATGTTGTGAGGAGGGGCAAGACACTGGCAGCCAACCATGTGCGCAGCTAGTGTGGCACAGCAAGGAGAAAACAAATAATTAGAACCCATGTATTGAGGTGATTTTAATCATGAAGGGGTGCGGTAATTGGGATCAGACGGTTTATTAAATTGGCTGGAACAAATTTGCTGCAGGGTTTTTACTTTCTGAACCCGGGATGTCCGACCCTGGAGTGTGGTAGTATTTTATATGATTTATGGTATTTTGCTCACTTTTGTTACGTAGATAATGGTTAAACTGGATATTCAGTAAAGAAGTTAAACTGGTGGTCTGGTGGAGGAGTTATAGCCT
Source organism: Engraulis encrasicolus (assembly GCF_034702125.1). Classification (NCBI taxonomy): domain Eukaryota; kingdom Metazoa; phylum Chordata; class Actinopteri; order Clupeiformes; family Engraulidae; genus Engraulis; species Engraulis encrasicolus. The sequence continues at coordinate 32,887,545 of NC_085868.1, forward strand.
ATGTATTTTTTTGGGCTTTTTATGCCTTCATGAATGAGACAGTGAAGAGCGGTAGGTAATTATGGAACGCTAAATGAGCCACGCTTAATTAAATAAATATGCCAACAAATAATTAATTAAATGTGTCATTAATTTATTTAAAGTAGAAAAGTATTTAAAGTACTCCTTTTACCATTTAAGTAATTATTGAATTATATTCATTTAATTATTTCATGGTCCGTGTGTTTCAGCACATTATGAAATAATTGTATCTGTCAAACTCACCCATCAAAGTCTGTGGGCGTATCCTAAAATCTGATTGGTTGCACTGCCTATCAAGTCAAATCAGATCGAGCGTACAGCTGATCATAGGAAAGATTTTGTCGGACGTTCGTGTGTTGGTATTAAAGACGTAGGGAAACGACCGTTCCAACTGTTGTCGTTCAGATCTTTCCCGAGTGGAGCACGACTTTACACGAGTTTACACGAGTGAATAAAGTGAATCTGATTGGTCGTTTATCAAGAGGGCGGGATTGTTGAGGCGGAGAAGGTGTGCAAGCATGTTTGACTGTGGCCGGTTTCTCTTAGCAACGGGCCAACGCCAACGACGCTATCAAGAAGGAACGCGACATGGAAGAGGCCGCCAGGGTGGAAGAAACTTTCTCTGTAGAAGGCATACGAACATAATGTTTGAGCCCTTGCCTCGTCGCAACGCTAGTACGCCAGCCGAAGACACAGACGTCCAACCCCGTGAACACTGGAACGTAACTCAATGGTAAAGTAATAAAGAATGAGATTTCTATTAGACTTTAGCCATGTTAGCTACACTGCTCAGTTCGTGCTGCAGTGAACTGCTTTCTAGAGAGTACATGTTTCGATCTGATAACCTACACTTCCCCTGTCTAAAATGTCAGCACCAAGCGTTTAACATGCCGTTGTTAATATGGTGAAGCATGTTGCATGTCAAATAGTATAACCAGACAGGGCAAAGTGTTGATGGTCCTATCCCAGATACTCAGATCAAAGAGCATCGACAGAGGTTGTCGATGAAAACCTACACGCATAACATGGGCTACATACGGTAAACCTCGAGGGGAGGGGGAAAAAAAAATCATAGATGGCCATACATGGTGAGGTGATAAGAAAGTAAGCATAGCAGACAAACCAAGGCTTCCAAAATGACAAAATACACTATTGTTTGGTAAGTTACTTTGTGACATGTTGCTGCATTGGAAACAGTTTTTCAAGCGATATTACCAAGTGTTCCTCTGCCCTCTGTCAGTTTCGGTAGGCCTACACTGATAGTCCATGATTACTGTACTGGTGCCATGGTGCCTTTGGTGTTAGTTACTCAAAGACTTATTACACACTGTTGCAAATTGGTCATTGATGTTTTTAGTGGCAAACATATCAGGGTGGTGTACGTTAATGTCACAACATGATTCAATCATCTACTGGATTGTTTAAAATATTATTTTGTACATCTCAAAGTAAGTAATTTACATAATTAATATAATATGGTACAAGCTGTGATTACATCACCTGACCTCTGCCACAAAAAATGTCATTGACCCATATGCTGTAAACAACATTTTTCTAATGTTTTGTTTTCTGATCTATTACAGGTGGAGCTTTCCCATGACCAAGAGATGAACGCTAAACTTGATAGTTTTTTTCCTCCTCCTTCCTGCCTGCACTGTGCTAAGAAAGTCAGTATACAACAAAACAAAGGATTGCATTTCACAGATTTCTTTATTACAATTACTGGGAGAAATGATGTATGAATTGTACAATACAATATATAATAAATAATATCATTTAGTACAATAAGATGATATCATGAATATGATGTACATTTCAAACATGACAGATTTGTACAAATAAACATCAATTCAATCTATGTTTCCTATTTCACTTGTGACTGATAATTTTTCAGAAAATCAGAATAATGGGCTAGGCTATGGTATTAACGTGAATCACCCAGATCGGTGGAGGTAAAAGGGGCCCCGCCAGCATTCATTCACCGCGATCAACATTTCAACTGGTAAGTCCATTTTTATAAAAATGTGTAAATTTACACATGCTTAATGTTTTGACCTAGGTTAAGCAAGTTCAATTTGAACGGAATGGCTAACCTTAGCAAGCAGCTGTCTACCAGCTAGCTTACGTGTGCTCAGATAGTGGTTGTGCTACTGTTGAGATATAATGGGCTATGGCAGATAGTATATTCATCTGTTTTTTGTTTTTTCACTAAAAGCCCATGATGTGATATGCTGTTGAGCAAGGATGAGACGTGTGCATTTGACGTGCAAGTGGATAGTGCCATGAGTGCCCCAGCCCAGTCATCCTTGAAAAATATGTGCATGCATGTAAATTAACCTAGGTGTAGAACTAGTTGCTTCGTCGAAACAATCTGACTTCACTGTAGCGATGTGTGTGAACATACTAGGGCCTATAGCTTGGGTAACATTAGGTAACATTGTACTACACACACTTTGTAACGTGTACAGTACGTCTATTCCAGGCAACTGATTACTGCCCGTCTCTCTTTCGCTAGCTGCTGCTGCTCCCATTGGTTTTCTTGACCAAAAGCTTTTTTTTTTCTTTTTACAGTGAAGATGGGACTGGGACGGATGAACTGATGGCAAAGCCGCGCACCTACCAAAGAAGTGACTGCACGAGAATGCCCCACAGAGACCACGGCAGAATGCTGACAGGAACAGCAACAAAACCAACTTCAGATGCATCATGTTACTTTCACGTTTCTGACATACTATGGCCACAAAGTAGTAACTTCTATTACATGTGACATGGGGTCGGCCCTATGCTCCCACATACCATTAGTCCCATATAGCTTCCACAGAGGTTATCTTGTATTGTATTGTTATTGTGTAGCCTACTGACGTGGGTTTAAGCATGATTCCACCCTGGTTGTGGTTTAGTTAAGTCCATCTCTACTATTATGAGTAGAGCATGGTTAGAGGTCATTACATTGTGGTTTAGAGGTAGGTATGGCTGGTGTTAACTGACTGTGAGGCACGATTTCAATGAGGTTAGGGAAAGGTTTTTGGGTGGAACAGTACCATTGGCCTGCGGGACAATTCATTCTATCCCCCCCCCCCCTTTTTTGTTTTTGTTTTCAGTGTTTGTGATGTGGGACGGGCTGTGGGAACATAGACACACTCCCTTTGGTAGACACTGTTACTCAAAATTGTTACACATAATAACTTGACCCTTCCCTCTCATTCCAGTCTCACATCAAAAACATCACCAAATCTGCCTTTTTCTATCTCAAGAACATCTCCAGACTCCGGCCCTCACTCTCCGACTCTGTGACCGAAACACTTATCCATCCTTGAAAGGCGCTATATAAAACCAAGTTATTATTATTATTATTATTATATAACAATAGATGTCTCAATTGTTTAACAGTTGACCAATAATGATTATCTAACCCTTACAGTGACAGTTAAGTTAAGTTTATCGAAGTGAAAATACTGTAGGCCCCTAGGCCCTACAGGGGCAAATTATTATCACCAGTTGGAGCATACCAGCTATATTGTATTGATGGTATTCATAGAACATACTAGGGCTGCAACTAACGAAAATTTTAATAGTCGACTAATCCAGTGTTTCTCAGCCTTTGTTTAGGCGAGGCACCCTTCCAATTCATGAAAAATTTCAAGGCACCCCAAACCAACAAGCCGTAACATGGCATCGCATCCGATACCACACAAGCTTAGAAAAGTAACACATTTGGTCACACTACCTACGTTTGAAGTTGCAGCTTACTGGGGTGACATAAATTTACTTTATTGTGCGTAAATGGCAGATGAAAGATTCCACTGACTAGCATTAACTTATCAATTTAGACAAATATATCTTATATTACAGAATTTATTTATCAGCCACTTTTCCGCAGCACCCCTGTTGAGAAACACTGGACTGATCGATATATCTAGTCACGATTAGTCGCGAAAAAAAAGAGACTTACTCCAACCTTTGACAAACCTTCCTGGCCTCTTGCGCAGGGATGAAAAAGTTCTTTCAGCTCACCTTGATCTTTAAATCTGGATAGTAGCTTATTTACTCCAAGATACAACGTCCAATTCATACGTGCTGGACAATTTTAGGATTCAATAAAGTAATAAAGCTGATATAGTACCCATTTGTCAAGAGTAAGAGCATGTCAGAAGATTGAACAAAGGTCTCGACTCTAGCCTTCTTTGTGGAAAACTAAGTCTATAGCAGCCTGTAGATGGAGTAAACACGTACAGCATCACAACTTCTTCACTGTAACAAATATTTGGATAGTCCGTGCCTCTTTCACTGCTTGTAAATATTGTAATTATTGATGGCTAGTCTTCCTCTTGTTATTTATGCCTCCAATAGATACTTTGACTAGAAAGTTAACTTGGCTCAGTTCATGCTGAAAAGAAGATACAATTATTGACAAAGACGAACATTTATTAAATCTGTTCAATTGTGTTTCTGCAGGGAAAGAGCAAGAACAAAATACAGGAAATTAATCTGAAGTGCACAAAATGTGTATCAATGTGAAGAGGTTAGAATAACGTATTAGTTGCTTAAAGATGGCTTACAAGTCTACATCAATTGCAAGATTTAAAGGATTTATAGGTTGCATGCATAGAAATACTAAAACATGCAGTGAAATTAGAGTTGTGTGCCTATACTGGGCGTAGCAAGGTTTCTCGCAGGGAAGCTGTCCGCAGCAGCCTCCTCAGGTCTTGGTGGACACGTCGTGGAAGTCATCCCTATCTGCAACCTTGGTTGACCACCTCAGTGCTATGATGTGTTTGGCCTCGGCTTGGATGGCAGGTTGACTGCAGTTAAACATGGGAAGAAAGATGAACCAAGTTGTGCAGAATTATATAAACAAGACTGAACTGGAATATACATACATTTAGGAAAATCATGGTGTAACAAAGAATGGTGATCACTTACACCTAATGGTGTAATTGAACCTTGGGGCCCACCTCTGACCCAATAAACAACACAAAACCCACAAACCAATATTATTTAAAGGCACACTTGGAATACTGTCCACATTGCGTCCAGTTTGAGAATGAGTGTAATCACTCTACTTTCCTTCTGGCCTCCAGCGCTTTAACCCATTGTAGCCTGGAGACACATACATATACGCTGCATTCAGGTTCTTGAGATTTGAGGTTTTTTTATTAAAAATGTGGGTATGTTAGAGCTGAATGAACACATTGTAATGGATAACGTGTGTGGTGAGTTGTATAGTAAGTGAGTGCGTCTGAGAGTGCTTGACTGATTGTATAGTTAGGTTTTTTTTTTTGCAATGATACAAGCATGTCATGTTCTGTCTTTGTGTATAATAAAAGTGTAGTACTAGACTACAATGATGATACAGGCCTTGTTTATCTGCGGTTTTCTTGACAGATTTCATTGGACTGGCTCTCTGATCCAGGTGTTGTGGGCAGTCAGGCTTTGATGATTATCTGCATAAATAATACACATAAAGTCAGATGATCCATGATCAGTGCAAGCTTGCCATCTCAGCTAAATTGATACTGTGCCATTTGTGGAAATAAGCTCATATTACGCCTCCCCTTGAGTTAAATGATCAAGGTTTACCTTCCTCCTGTACTTTCAATCGTTTTCAGAGTATGGCTGTGCAAATACTACCTCCACGCTCCATGCTAGTGATAAACATTGAATCCTATGAGACCAGCTGGCGGCTAGAGAAAGGTAAAACTCAATCATTTAACTCACAGGGAGGTGTAATATGAGCTTATTTCCAAAAATAGCACAGTAGTAGTAGTAATAGTAGCCTTATGTCCCAGTATTGGCAATTGTTTTGCAGTGGGTGGTACACTTCTCACACCCACACACACAAAACATTTAACAGATAAAAAAAGGTGGAGGGGTTAAGATAAAATAGTAATCTAAAAGAAAGCTCTACAGAATAAATCTTAAAATCGCTAAACAGTATCACTTCAACACTTGATTAGTCAAATAAGGTTTGATTGTACCACATTAAGATGGTACAAGTGGGTTACATATTTTACCATTTCCATACATGGATGCAATATACGCAATATACTGTATAATACCACAACGCAGATGATGTCCAGAATGATCCCGGTTGGGCGAAGGTCCAACTCGGTCATGGCACCAATGTGACAGACATGGTCTTGTGTAGGGCTACTGTATGGACATCAGTAGGCCGGTTTGGTCACAGTATCCCCTTTTTATTTCTGAAAATACAGTGTGATACAGATGTGGGAATTACAGCAGATCTTACAACAGATTACTTCTATTCATCTTCCACAATGTTCTGAATAAAACCAGTGTGTGTGTGTGTGAGTGAGAGAGTGAAGAATGCTATAGCACTTTATAGTATACACATGACAGACATAAACACATGAAGTACATAAAACAATAATTGAGGCTATTCTACATGAGGTTACATTGTGGAATATTGTGACATTGATAACAATAGGCCTACTGCCCTATAAAGGCAAAATGCAACATTTTTAAAACGTGCTTAACATACCAAATCAGTTTAACTTATTTAACTGCATTACGTGACAATACAGGATTCATACTCAAGAGAGCGAAAATAGTCTTGGACCGCTCATGAACATAACTGGACAGATCTAGTCCCAGAATGTTCTGAAGTTGAACTAGTAAGCCAAGCACTGGGAGGTACTCTACCTTTAATGTACTCTTGATATTCATACCATTTGCCAGTGACCAAGCTTGAATTCGCAAACTAATCACTTCATACTTGCTTATTTTCTATGGTGTGATAAGTAACTGGTAATTTGTTGTGTAGTCTGATGCCTGCTAATGCTATTTTTCTAGCACTAGCACCCTCCTAGAAGAGTATTGCTGGTTGGCGTCTCGACCCCATTCAAAAACTGGAGCGTCCGCCAACATTGTTATTGAACAACGTAATGTTTCTTAGCATACCAATAGCCGGGGAGCCAAAGTCCCAAAATTGGGTTGGACCTGACATGGCTTGCCATACTTTTTATTTGTGATTTTTTGGATAGTTCTATCCCTTAGGAAAAATAATTGGAGGGTCTGCTCGGGCGGAAATATCGCGAAAAAAAGTTCTGCCTATTTGAATGTATATACCCTTCATTTTTTGAGAGAAATTTCTGAAAAATGAGAAATGACCTGAAATCCATGGTGGCTTGGGTAAGCTGTCAATAAAGGCTTTCCAGGTGCACAGGACTTACATGCTGACAACATTCAATTGAAAAAATATTCTTAAACCACATTTCAATAGGATTTTGACTCAATTTTGTGCTTAAAAATTAGGCGTTTTTTCACTTTTTTGCTGTATTTTCATCTTTACCTCATTGGCAATCAAGTTTTTCTTCATGTTTTGACATTAAACAATATGCCATTCTTTTTATTACGAAGTATAGTGATACCACAACAAAAACTATGAAAATACAACCAAAATCAATGGATCTGCGATGACTGTAGTGTATGTACCCTTCATTTTTAGAGAGAATTTTCTGAAAAATGAAAAATGACCTGAAATCCTTAGTGGCTTGGGTAAGCTGTCAATAAAGGCTTTCCAGGTGCAAAGGACCCATCTACTGATGATATCCAATAAAGAAAATATTGTTAAACCACATTTTTACATGATTTTGGCTCAATTTTATGACCTAAAATTAGTCGTTTTTTCACTTTTTTGCTATATTTTCATCATTTCTTCATTGGCAATCAAGTTTTTCTTCATGTTTTGACATCAAACAATATGCCATTCTTTTTATTAAGCAGTATAGTTATACCACAGCAAAAACCATGAAAATATAACCAAACTCAATGGATCTGTGGGGACTCTAACTCTAGTTGAAGAGTTCAGATGCAAAACCCCCTAAGTGCCTTTTCAGAAAATAATCTTAATTCATTTTTATTTAATGCAAAGCTATCAAAATTGCATATATTTTTTTATTTTATTTATGTAATATAACTATTTATATGTATTATCAAGTACATGAATGTAAACCAAACCAAAAACGGGGTTCTCTAAAAATATAGAAGTGCAGGTCTTCAGAAATGGAGTTAGGGGGTTTTGCATCTGAACTCTTCAGTTGGTGATCAACAGGCCCAGAAAGTCAATAGAATTTCAGCCTACAATCAAAGTGCTGAAATGCATGCTGAATACTGAGCAATATGACACACACACACACACACACACACACACACACACACACACACACACACACACACACACACACACACACACACACACACCTAATCTGGGGATCCAACAATGATCTCCACCCCAGGTGACACCCTGCATACTGTACATGCTTCGTACATACCCCACATATACATAGCCCTACTTCCTGGATGTGACACAGTGAGCTATTTACAGAGATGGGGGCAAAGGCGGGCCTACACAAAGCCTGGAAAGCCTATATTTTCAGGAATCACATAACCCATTGCAGTTTGCACACAGGGCAAACTGTTCTACATAGGACATCATTGCCAGCATTCTTCATACACTACTGGAGAACATGGAGCTGAGGAACACATATGCACATTTTTGGACCACAGTTTGGCCTCCAGCACCATCCAGCCATAGAGTCTTTGTTCTAAACCCCACTATCTGAGACTGTACAACCATCATGTACTGTGGATTTCCTCTCTAACTGCTCCCTCTTGTTATCAACACCAGCACACCTCAAGGGTGTGTGCTAAGCCCTCTGCTCTACACCCTATCCACCCACAACTGCCTCTTTCTCCTCATTTGCTGACACGTTCTCACACTAATTATGAATGAAGACAAGACATAGGCCTGCTACAGGAACAAGACAAAACATCTTCCGCCGTGGTGTAACGACAATTACTTTGTATTGGACTCCAAAAACAACAAGGGAATCATTGTGGACTTTCACAAAAACAATCACAGAAGTCACAGACCCCTCTGGTGACTCATACAGTGGTGGAGAGGGTCAGCAGCTTTAAATCCCTGGAGGACGTGTCCTGGAGTATTCACATGGCCTCAGTGGTCAGCAAGGCCCAACAATGTCTCTTCTACCAGAAGAAACTGATGGGCTACCAAATCCTGAAGCCACTGTTGATCAACTTCCACATCTGTGCCATCAGAGGACAAAAGTAGGCACTCCAGCATGTGATGACAACATCTCAGAAAATCCCTGGGATGCCTCTACCAGAGATTAGTACTATCAACCACACGCACTGTAAGGATGTGGACACCAAAAGCAGAAGAAGTGCTGAAATACTGCTTTGAGTCCACTGATTGGTCTGTTCTGCAGCTGCTGAAACATCTGCATGGGGGAGTTCCCAGTAGTTTGGTACAAATTTGTGTATGTGCATGTTAAATGGGCAAACATCCTCTCTACACGTTTTAATGTCATCAACGGGGTATGACGGGGGAACATTTTATCTCCAGCCTTATTCAATGCTTATATGGATGAAATGAGGTATGACAAACAAGTTTTATAGTTGGTGATAGTTGGTGTTGACTAATCACTTGCTATATGCAGCCAACCTTACCATTCTATCTCCAAGTAAGAGTTAGTTCCAACAGCTCCTTTATATCTGTTCTGATTATGAGGTAGAGTTTGATATTAATAACAATGTTAGGAAGAGTGTGATACTGTGGTTAAAGTTCCCTCCTGTCTATCTATCTAAGAGCTGGGAGTAGCAAATGCCACAAAATATCTGTGGTGCATCCTGCATCCTGATGGCTGAAACTGATAACGCAATTAGTTGATCCAGGTCATAGCTCTGTTAGGGACATGTCTATGAGCTGGGAACACTGGTATAAGTGCCTTCATTAGCTTCCCTGTTTATATGTACTGTATGTAGGCTACTGTATGAAAGTATGCTGTTGTGAAGTATTGGTGTACTGTGTATTTCATGTATCCCTTTTGGTCATCAAGCCTGTAATATTATTTAAAACATGTGCAAAAGAGGTAGCTGAGCCACTGCAACACATCTTCAACAAGAGTCTACAAACGGGTAAGACACCTGTAGATAGTGCCTACAGTAGAAGACCTCTTCTCTCATACCAGTCCCCAAAAAGCAACACAACAATGATTACAGACCAGCTGCTCTCACATAATGAGAACATTTGAGTGGGTACTGCTGCTCAGAAAGAAAACCCAGGTTTGCCATGCTCTGGATTCCATACAGTTTATTTATCAGGATAATGTGGGAGTTGTGGACGTTATCCTGTAACTGCTACATAGGGAACATTCTCACTTGGACAAAGGAGACAGTGAGAATAGTATTTTCTCTAGTAGTGCCTCAAACATCCATACACTTTTGCTGAGAGACTAACTTCTGCAGATGGTGGATACAGCTCTGGTGACCTGGATAAATGACCCCAGTACATCAGACTAAATGACCTTACATCACAAACTGTGGTCAGCAGCACTGGAGTGCCACAAGGAATGGTGTTCTCCTTGGTGTTGTTCACCCTATACCACCTACTTTTGCTACAGCACTACCACATGCTTTTGCTATACCTACCACATGCAAGTTTCCATAATGACACTGCAATTGTGAGGCGTATCAAGGGTGGGTAGGATGGGGAGTACAGGCGACAGGTGGATAACTTGGTGCCGGACCAACTAGCTGCAGCGGAATTCCATAAAAACTAAGGAGACGTTGCTTGACATAAGGAGAACCACCCCTCCACTCTATCAGAAAGTGTTCTACACAGTGTGGTCTAAAATGGCAGCATCGGAAAGGTCTCACACACTGTTGTGTTGTATGACCACCCTTTTCTTAAATTATGATACAAATTTGGTGTTGTATTGTCTTAATAAATGTATACAATGTCTGGACTTACTTTAACCAAGTTTTCACCAATGCAAGATCTTGTATTGATGATGGTAGAGTCTGGACACTATGTAACACCTTCTCCATCATATCCCAAAGATTCTCAGTGAGGTTGAGGTCTAGACTCTGTGGTGGCCAATCCATGTGTAACAATGATCGCGCATGCTTCCTGAACCATGATTTTATAATTTGAGCCTGATTAATCTTGAAATATGCTGTATTTTTTTTTAATCCATTGATATCATTGCATATTGATTCAGCTTTCCAAATACAAAGTATTTCAGTGACTGTTGATGGAAATTATTTAACCCTTTCAAACAGACTAGCTTATTTTATATGACCTTATATGGTCATTTCAAGAAGTTCTTTAAAGACGTTAGAAACAAGTTGTTGCACCTATTGGTTCAGGGAACAAAATTCACTCAGAGTGAACACAACTCCTCAGAGTTTAGATCTCTCATTCAGATTCTTGAGGTTGGTTGGAGAAGGCTTTACATAGTGTTCAAATTCTACCATCATACAATACCTTGGTAAAAACTTAAAGCAACACTAGATGGAAAAAGTCCAGATATTGCAGATTGAGTGTGACCTTATAATATGCACCATATGCATTTTTTGCCTGCCTGAATTTGATACATATTATTATGGTTACCCCACCCTCTGGAAGATGAGGGCCCACAACTTTCAAGCTATAAGTGAGCTTATTCCTGGTAATGAATGGGCATTTAATCGCTAGAACCTCATCTCCATGGCATACTGCTGTATGTATAGGTGCTGTGTGTGTATGATGTGTATTACAGAACAGTATGTGTGTGGTTGTGTGAAATGCCTTATGGCTAAATGTGTGTTACATGTTAAATATGTTGTGCAATAATATGTATAATGTTTTGCATATCTATTTATTTATGCTGCTAGAGACCTTAATTTCCTTCAGGAGTGATGTACTCTACTCAACAGTACACACAGTGTATCTTTTAGAATTTTGAGAGTAGTCTAGGCTTTCCTCTGGGTTACTGTGCCTGCAGATGGCAGAAGGTACTGAATGGTAGTTGTGTAATTCTACGGTCTCCCCTTCTGTGAAAATAGCTCACTGTTACATCCCCAAAGTATGTACAGAGTGTACGGGTGATGTACTGTACGTAGTAGTACATACGTTGTGGGGGGTGTCACCCGGGATGCAAATAATTGTAGAATCCCCAGATTACTTCCTATTGAGTTTCCGGGCCTATTGATCACCAACTAGAGGTGAAATCGCACAGATCCATTGATTTTGGTTGTATTTTTTATCTTATTTTTTTGCTGTGGAATCAATGTATTGCTTGGTAAAAAGAATGGCATATTGTTTGATATCAAAACTTGGACAAAAACCTGATTACCAATGAAGTACAGCTGGAAATATAACAAAAAAGTGAAAAAATGTCAGATTTTGGCATGAAGTTAAGCCAAAATCATGTAGAAATGTGGTTTAACAATATCTTCTTTATTGGATATCAGTAGATGTGTCCTGTGCACCTGGAAAGCCTTTATTGACAGCTTACCCAAGCCAACAAGGATTTCAGGTCATTTTTCATTTTTCAGAAATTTCTCTCGAAAAATGAAGTTAGCCTACATACCGTTAAGTCACCACAGATCCATTTATTTTGGTTGTATTTTCATAGTTTTTGCTGTGGTATCACTATACTTCTTAATAAAAAGAATGCCATATTGTTTGATGTCAAAACATGAAGAAAAACTTGATTGCCAATGAGGTAAAGATGAAAATATAGCATTTTGAAGCATAAAATTGAGTCAAAACCCTATTGAAATGTGATTTAAAAATATTTTTTCAATTTAATGTTGTCAGCATGTATGTCCTGTGCACCTGGAAAGCCTTTATTGACAGCTTACCCAAGCCACCAAGGATTTAAGGTCATTTTTCATTTTTCAGAAATTTCTCTCGAAAAATGAAGGGTACATACATTACAATAGGCACAACTTTTTTTCGCGATATTTCCGCCCGAGCAGACCCTCCAATTATTTCTCCTAAGGGATAGAACTAACAAAAAAAATCACAAATAAAAAGTATGGCAGGCCATGTCAGGTTCCTCCCATTTTAAAGCACTTTTGAGAGTTTGGCTCCCCGGCTACATCTACTTTGTTTTGCCAACAAATGACTCGTTGTCTGCGGTCACTGACTGTGCTACTTATGACAAATGCAACTAGCATTACCACGGTGAAAATGAGACCACGTAGCCGGCTAGTTCCAACGTTTTGTCAGGTTACACAACGGCAAATGCCATTCAAAATTGTCTACATTACCTGTGAGAAAGTGTGTCAAACAACTAACACGATGATGAAGGAGATTTGGTTCCCGGAGCCCTTATAGTGGATAGGCCGCGAGGAAGCCAAGAAGAACTTGGAGGCAGCTGTCATCCTCAACGAGGAAGCCAAGAAGAACTTGGAGGCAGCTGTCATCCTCAACGTATCTCGACAACATGCATCCACTCCTTTTAAAACTTCATGGCCAAGAAGCTAATTTCACGAATACATTTCCTAAAGATAAAACTCTAAGCCTTTCACTTGAAATGTTGACAGCGCTACAGTCCCAATCAATCACAACCCTTTTTGGTCATATTTCGAATAGAAGCAGCTTTCCTCCTTGATTCCATTCATGTCATGTAGGAGGTGTGTTACGCTTCAGACCAAAGCAGTCGATAACACCAGATTGGCACTAGTCCCGCCCGTTTACGTCAGTGGTTCCGCCCACTGACTTTGATGGGTGAGATTGACAGATTAATTTAATTAATGATGTGCTGAAACACACGTAACATGAAATAATTAAATAAATTAATTAAATAATTAATTGAATTGCGAAATAAATATTTAACATTACATTATATAAATTTACATTTAATTCATAAATTATATATTTAATGCCAATTTTAATTATTTAATTCTACTTTAAATTAATTAGTGACACATTGAATTAATTATTTTTTGGTGTATTTATTTAATTAAGCGTGGCTCATTTGGCGTTCCATAGGTAATTAGCGGGGAGAGTGAGACGGGATTCTGCGAATGAGCTCAGGCCAGAATCAAACCTGGGTCGCCGGTGTAGCAGTCGAGTGCCCAGCCAATTGAGCCATGGCTGGGCCGATCTGATGGAATTGACCAGATTCTGCTGATCCTGTTTTCACTGAAGTACAATGTTTGCGATGCAAATGATGGCAAAGCATATGGTAGACTTTATGGATTTGTTACCTTTTAAATAAAACTAAGACTTCACAGCAACACAAAATAAGGATGTCGCTGTGATACAAACAAAATGTGTTTTTTTTTTTTTTGCCAAATTTGCAAAATTGCATTTTTTTTCAAATGAAGATCAGTTCAAGAATTCAGTTTGAACAAAAATATGGTGCAATGATTGCTGCCTGGTCAACTTCTGGTCAACTCATTTGCCGCTTGATCCTGCAGGTGGCGGTAATGCAAGTTCCTAATGAGTTCCAGCTACATAGAAGAAGAGAATTCGGCACTCTGGTTTGGCAACTCGAATCACATGTGAAGGCAACCTTCCACTAAAACACATGGTACACTTCTTGGTGTTGCAGTAAACGCAGATGTTTCCTTTGTAATTTGTCATTTTTGAGCAGTTTTATGTGGAATATTTTCAGGTAGTTTGACACTTGAAATACTCACGATGGCGCAGTTACAGGCGAGGTTCTTCACTGAAAACAAAAAGTAAGTTTTGGTCTTTTCAAACAACTACCATCCTGCCTTCTGAGCAGCTAACTGATTAGCAATTGGGCTGCTATTATTAATAATTATTATACAGTTAAACTGGTTGCCTCCCACCTAGTTACTCAGAAAGTATGTGGTAGTCTGCTGTGTCACGTATAGATGATGGCGTACTTTATGCGTGTTGTAAGGTTAGCAGTCATCACTTGGACAACACGTAGCCTACTTTTTGTTATCCTGCATTTTTTTTTTTTTTTTTGCTTCTGAACGGGTAGAATGAGAGACAGGGATGAGTGTGTATTTCATGCCAAGGATCTAGCTCGCAGCTCTCATAACAAACCATTGCTTTTTGCATAGTAAAATTGAAAGCTTAGTTTACCTAACCTAGTCATGTTCTTGTTTCAGACCAATCATGCGGGTGTGATTTAGGTGTATGTGGTTGGCCCATGGGCATTTGTGGAAGTGATAATATCTTGATTATACCCTTTTATCTTTTCCAGATATGTGATAGACGATGTCCCGTTTTCAATTCCCGCTTCATCAGAGGTTACAGACCTCAGCAACATTATCAACAAACTCCTGGAAGCCAGAAATGGTGAGCTGGATGCCCACAAACTCCTGTCCTGCCCTGTGCAATATTGTGCTAAATCTACTTATTTTGCAGTCTGACTATTTGTCAGTGATGGTAATACCTCTAATCCCAAATTTTGCTTTGGGGGGAGAGATGTTCAGATCACATCTGCGGTGCTTGACTGACACATTTAATTGCATATATGCATATGACCATGGAGAATGATGATGTGTTACTATAAAACTACTTGGGTCATCTTGGGTTGACTTAGTACTAGTAGCAGACATCAAGTGGTATAACCACAGTTACTGTCCATAGATTCATTAATAATTAATGTACAGACAATGAATAAGCTCCAGTAGAAGTCAGTAGGAACTAAAACAAATCATTTAGTGTTCATAATAGTGACATCTGCAGTTTCACCACACTGACGTCTGCTACTACAAAAACATCAATGACCCACTTATTGATTGATGGATTGGTCGGTTGATTAATTGATTGCTTGTCTGTTGTATCTCTCTCTTTCTCTATCTCTCTCTCAGCCTCGCACTCGCAGGTTGACTTTGACTTCCTCGTTCGAGGACAGTTCCTTCGCACATCCCTGGCCAATCATATGGAAGCATTCGACATATCCACAGTAAGAGAGCAAAAAAAAAGTTCCCTCTCCCCTTGCATACACACACACCTACCTCTTCCACGCTACCAGGTTATCCATTCCTAATCTCTCTCTCCCCCTCTTTCTCCCTCTCTTCAGGAAGACGTGGTGGAGATTGAGTATGTAGAGAAGTTCACAGCTCCAGAGCCCGAAGAGTGTGTGATGCATGACGACTGGATCAGCTCAGTGGAGGCCGACTCAGAATGGTCTGTGTGTGTTTTGCTAGTGGTGTGGTGTGGGCATGCTCAGTGTTGCCAGATTTGTCTGATCAAAACCCGCCCATAAGGTTCTCAAAAACCGCCAAAATGCGCAAAATTCCGCCCAATTTCAACAAATTGCATTGGTTTCTATGGGCACAAAACTGCTTCAAGAACCGCCAAAGGGTCAATTTTTCCCGTTTTTACCTGCAGCCGGCCGTCCCAAGTAGCCCAATTGGGAGGGCACCCGCCCAATCTGGCAACACTGGGCATGCTTGTAGTATGAATTTATATTTGACCCCATGATAACAACACTGTTTATATCAGTCTGATGAAGGAGAGTTTATCGTATGTGTGCCTTGTCTATCTGCGACCACTCTTCTCGTGTGAGAGTGTGTCGTATTGCGTGTCAGTGGGATTGTGACGGTGTTGTCTGTGTTCATGCTTTGATGTGCTGCATGTGTGTCGTTGTCGCAAGGATCCTGACGGGCTCGTATGATAAGACCGCTCGTATCTGGTCTCTGGAGGGCAAAGCGGTCATGACGGTGGCGGGACACACTGACGTGGTGAAGGACGTTACTTGGGTCAGGAGGGGTGAGTGTCTCGCACGCACGCACGCACGCACATGCACACGCACACAAGCACAGACACACACACAAATGGTTAAGGATGTTACCATGGTCTGGATGGGTGAGGGTCACACACACACACACACACACACACACACACACACACACACACACACACACACACACACACACACACACACACACACACACACACACACACACACGGGTAAGGATCTTACCTGGGCTAAGAGTGGGGTGAGTGATCATTTGTGAATCAAATATGTACTAAATACACCCACGTACACACACACACACACATACTTCAAAGTTATTCATGTGCTTTCATTCCTTGTGTATTCATGCCTGTGCATGCTGCTCCCTGTGTGTGTGTGTGTGTGTGTGTGTGTGTGTGTGTGTGTGTGTGTGCGCACGCGTGCGCGTATGTGTGCATGTCGCTCCCTCTCTCCTTCAGACGGGTTGACGTCTCTGCTCCTGACGGCGTCCCTGGACCAGACGGTGATGCTGTGGGAGTGGAACTCTGAGCGCAACAAGATCAAAGCGCGCCACTGCTGCCGAGGACACGCGGGGAGCGTGGACACCGTCGCCGTCGACCCCACGCGGACCAAGGTTTGTATGTCTGCATGACACAGACAGAGAGAGCGCATCCAGGTCGACTGAGAACCGTGCCGGTGCACGCCACCGATTTTAGCATTCGCGAACCGGAAAGTTGGTTTGCAATGCGAACCGCGAAATACTAGGTTTTTCTCCGCGAAACGGGACAACAGCGTGGCCGTCAGCAGGTTCATCCGTGTAACACAGTCACGTGCGGAAAAAGTTCAGAGCCCGGTATGAACACGGGCAGTTTGCAGATAAGCACTTTAGTGCCGAACGTAACTGGTGCGGGCACTGGCTCCATTCTGGTCGGCCTGAAAGCCCTAAGAGAGAAAGTCTTTGTTTGCTTTTCATACTGCATTAAAAAGGTTGTCTGCAGAGAGAATGCATCAGGCCTTGTGCACTGCCTGCAGATTTGACCAGTGACCTAACTTGATGATATGGTGTAGAAGCAACGCACGGTGTTCTGTACAGCGCCTCCTCGCAGAATGCTGTTTTCGCGATTAAAATAAACTTTTCAGTGTAATGACAACCATCACACCTTTTGTATAGCTCATTTGAAAGAGGAGGTTGTCGTCTTCAAAATAAGACCAACTAGAATTGCGGTGGTTAATGTATGGGTTGATTGATTAAATCAAATAGGTAACAGTATTCCGAACGCATCTCACCAAATAAGTAACAGTACTCCGTACAACTTCATTACATTAAAACGGTGCACTACCAATGGTTTTCATGACCGATCTAATGTGTATGTGTTTGTGAAGTGCTAAACTAATTGTTATTCGTTCCATGAAGAGTTTAAGTGAATATAACATGGCAAAAATAACATAGCAACCGCGTATGAAAGTGCCGTTCTTGGCTGCAATGTAGCTTGTTGCAACAAGGTTGCAACAAGCTACTTCCGGCTAGCATGCATGTTGCTTTCAAAGTCATCTTTACCGTGTTGTAATCATTCAAACTCTGTTTTGAAGGGATAGTTTGACAACAAACAAACACACCAACATTATAATTGCATGAAAACCATTGCTAATGCAGCACTTTAAGGTAAATCAGATGTACGGAATACTGTTACTTATTTGTTCAGGCCGACGGAAGCTAGCGGCTCATGGCTAACCGGCACTTGGCACAAATAATCAATCCATACATTAACCACAATGCTCCACTGTAAGTCGATGTGGTCTTATTTTGAAGACGACAACCTCCTCTTTCACATGAGCCATTCAATACGTGTGATGGTTGCCATCACACCGAATGGCATTGTTTTGATTGCGGAAACGCCATTCTGTGAGGTGGCGCTGTACGGAACACCGTGCGTTACTTCTAGGGCCATGTCGATTCGGCTATTCTGTGACTAAACAAGTGTTGCTGTGCAAGTGCACTAGTGCTGTTACATTACATTACATTAGCATTTAGCAGACGCCTTTGGCCAAAGCGACTTAGGCAAATGTTGGGGATGTGTGTGATGATATGCAGAGTAGACTTTACTGCGATTAGGCTAATTACTTTATTGTTACTAGTTCATCACTGCTAGTTGTTCTGTCTTGCACTTAAATGTCAGTCTGTGAATGCCAGTCCTGTGTATGTTTAAGTCGTAGCATGAGAGAGAGAGAGAGAGAGAGAATTTAATTTTCCTTGTATGACCTGTGCATTTCAAGAAAGTGACAATAAAAGCTGTCTGGACTTGACTAATGCACTAATAGAGTTGTGTATGTGTCTCTGTGTCTGTCTCTAGTTCTGCAGTGGCTCCTGGGACAAAATGCTAAAGCTGTGGTCTGCAGGTACGTCCTCCATTATATTTCACACTATATAAAATGCACAAGCCCACTGTTAACATACAGCCATCTTGTATTATGGGTTGCAGGGTGATGTAGTTCTGCCCCTCTCTCTCTCCATCATTCATTCTCGCTCTCGCTCTCTCTCTCTCTTTCTCGCTCTCGCTCTCCACAGTGCCTACAGAGGAGGAGGATGAGGTCGAGGAACCCAATAGGCCCAGGAAGAAACAGAAGACTGACAAGCTGGGACTGACTCGGGTAAGAGTTAACACACCGCGCCATCCTGGACCTGGGGCATGTTTAGTTCATTACATTGCAACATGATTTTGAGCACACCACAAGCAGACACTGCCACTGATAATGCTTGGAATAACTGAAGAGCTTGGCATACGACCTATATCCATTTTGGAACATTTTGGGAAATTGTCATTTTTGTGTTGGGCATTCCATTGCATATGGGTTTGAAAAAAGCATGTTCTCAATATTTGAGCGGCAAGAATTCACACAGATGATGGGACTTCTAAACAGTCATTTTCAATAATACAATTCAAAAGTCAAAAATGGTGGATATGCCGTTTTGCAATGAAACGCTTTGTGGGGTTGTTAATGTTTTTGAACCATTTAATTGTAAACGTCACCAACGTCACCTTCCCCAGACGCCACTGATGACGATGTCTGGCCACACAGAGGCGGTGTCATCGGTACTGTGGATGGACCCGGAGGAGATCTGCAGTGCATCATGGGACCACACCATCAAGATGTGGGACGCAGAGACAGGCAGCATGAAGAGCACACTGGTAATGGAGGAGAGAGGGAGAGGGAGAGGGGGAGAGAAAAGGGGGGTGGGGGGGTAGAGACGGGCAGTAGAGGATGAAATTTTTTGGGAATTCCCGTGGGTCCTGCGGGATGGGAGTCAAAATTTTAAAGATGAACGGGAGCGGGTAGGAACGGGAATAAAGTTGAATGGGAGCGGGCAGGAACGGGAATAAAGATGAACGAGAGCGGGAATGTGCGCTTATTTTTTCATTAAAAAAGCCTTGTTTTTTGATAAAACGGGAGTAGGATTGATTTTGAGTGGGAGTGGGCAGGATTGGGAAACATTCTTTTCAGGAGTGGACGGGATAGGATTCGTTTCTTTTACTCCAGTCCGGGATGGATAGAGACGGGCAGCATGAAGAGCACACTGGTAATGGAGGAGAGAGACTTGGACGTTAAAAAAGCTTTTATTACGGATTTCATGTAGTTAATACACACAGCCCCCTAGCAGCTGACTTTAAAAATAAAAATAAAATAAATAAATAAAAGAAAAAGATACATCTATACATTCCATCATACTACGCTGAGAGAGAGGGACAGCAGGCTGGCACAGTGGCAAGGATTTTAGTGAGTTAGTTGCTACGTTTACATGAGACATTTAATTCCGAATTAACTCACTTTAATTCTGAATAAAAATGTCATGTAAACACTTCGCAATTCGGAATTAAATGAAAGATCAAAGTGAACTTGACGGAACTATTTAATTGGGTAATATTAATTCAGAATTACAAACGTCATGTAAATGTAGCCAGTGTTAACTGAATGGAGAGTATAATCAAAAATACTGAATCAAACCAAGATAACGCAAAACACGCCCACTCAATGCAGAAGCGTGTCAGAGAGTGTTTATGGGTAGTACGAGAGAGGAATCTCGCGACTTTTTCCGGGTGGTACTGTCCACTAAGTGGCGCCATCCAGACAGCGCAGAGGAGCGCCAAGGAGCGCAGAGGCTGTTAGAATGAACGGGGTCCATGGAGCTCATTCACAGATGCTGCCATTGCTTTGGGAGAGAATGGGTATCGTCGTTTCATTTTATTTTTCCCAAAGGCAGGATGAATTATCCTTTCAAACAGCACTTAGTTTGAATGTTTAAACTCTCTGGATCTTTGTAAAATACGTCTTTATTGTCAATATGACGTCACGAGTGGCTTCACACACTGCGTTTGGATTGGTCGGCCGGCTGCATTGCTGTGATCACGACGGCCGTAAAGCAATTTTGTTAGCAAGATGCTAGCGGAGCCTGACTCATACATGCCAATGCTGTAAGACATCAGAAGGACACAACTCCCAGGTAATTGTACATTTCATTTACATCCACATTGGTTTCTCAGAACTTACAATAATATTGTCAAGTTTCAGCCGACAGCGAGCACAATTGTCAGTTATTAGCGCCAGCCTTATGGGCTCTGCTGTCTCGACAGCGCTCTCTAGGTGAACTGCAGGCACGGGTTGGAGGTTGTTCGAAATTGAACACTGTATGTAAACCCACTGTGAGCGTGTGCTCAAGTTGGGTCTCCTAAGGGGGCGTTGTCCCCTACTTCTTCTTCTCTTTTTGAGGTGTTTGCGCAAGATGTGCGTTACCGCCATCTACAGCGCTAAGGGGACTTCATTGATTCTAAACCTCAGGACTCCGAAGGTCTCCTAACCCAGTGTTTCCCAACCAGGGGTACGTGTACCACTAGGGGTACGTGAGCTGCAGGGGGTACTTGGAAAAATGTTATTATTATAACAAATGTATGGAGCAGTCACATCAGGAGAGAGAAAGCGATATAGAACATGAATTAGGGGGTACTCATGGCACAACTAAGAGGCTTAGGGGGTACACGAGACAAAAAAGTTTGGGAAACACTGTCCTATCCGAAGGTCTCCTAAAGGGGCGTTCACCCGACATAAAGTGGATACCGGAAAAGAAACAAAATTATGCTTCTTCTTAGATCCACCTTCTTTGGTATAATGGTGGAGAGATACTGTAAAACTGTGACCCTGGGCCCTTTTTCCCCCCTTCATCTTCACCCCTCTCTCTCTCTCTCTCTCTCTCTCTCTCTGGTTCATTTGTACTTATTTTCTCTCTTCCTGACGACAAAGCGAGGCAGTAATGTCTTCACCTGTCTAGTCCAGTCGATCCTTCTCATGTCCCACTCCATCATAATATTTTTCATTTCTCTGTCCTTCATCTCTCCTCTACAGTAGCAGCAAGGTATCCAACTGTGTGTTGTAATGTGTCTTTTTTTTCTATTCCTTGCTCTTGTGTCCCCCTCCTCCAGAATGGCAGCAAGGTCTTCAACTGCGTGTCCTACTCTCCGCTGTGCCGGCGGCTGGCCTCTGGCAGCACTGACCGACACGTGCGCCTGTGGGACCCTCGAGCCAAAGGTTAGTCTCCTCCCTTCCCTTCCCTTCCCTTTTGTTTCCTTCCCTTATGCTTTTCTCTGTGTGCTTAGCTTGACGCCTTGCATGGCTGCCGTCTTAACCGTGTGTAGGATCGTGTGTGGGTGAAGGTGAGGCATCAGTCTTCAGCACGTCTACACACAGTTTAACATACACACACACACACACACACACACACACACACACACACACACACACACACACACACACAGAGCTATATTTTCACTGTTGCCACAGGCTCAAACAAATGTGTGGTTAGGGTACGTTATGTGTGTTTATGTCTGTGTGTCTGGAATGACTGTGTATACAGTGGATGTAATGACGCCTCTGTCCTCTAGATGGGTCTCTGGTGCAGCTGTCCCTGACGTCCCATACAGGCTGGGTGTCAGCAGTGCTGTGTCTGTCTGTCTGTGGCTGCGTTGCAATATGCGACCTTGCCTCCTCCACTTGCGCTTGTCTCCTCGTCCCGCCTCCTGGCCCCTCCTCCGTGGAGAAAACGATAAAGTTTCCCAGCTGTCAGCCTAGCCACAACAACTTTTGAGGGACTGTTTTTCATTCACCATCCCAATTGCAAATGAGAAAAAGACTCTACAATTGAGCTTTTGCAAGATATTGAAATGTAATGCTGTTGTCAGTAATGTCATGACGAGAAGCAAGTGGAGGAGGCAAGGTCGCATATTGCAACGCACTCTGTGTGTCTGTCTGTAATCACTGCTCTAAATCCCTCCTCTGTCCTCTAGATGGCTCCCTGGTGCAGCTGTCCTTGACGTCCCATACAGGCTGGGTGACAGCAGTGCAGTGGTCCCCAAGCCAGGAGCATCAGCTGGTCTCAGGATCCCTCGACAACATCGTCAAACTGTGGGACACCAGGAGGTATGGAACCAACACACACTTTCAGTGTTTTTTGTTTGTTTGTTTTGTTTTTTTGATAAGATAAAATGTATGCATTTGTGTTATAGGCACTGGGATAAGTATATATCTACCGATAATAATGATAACTTAGTTCTTATAGTGCCTTTTATGGAACCCAAGGTCGCTTTACAAAAGGAGTATAAAACATTTTTTGTAAACCAAACTATGAGTTTTAAACTGTATTAAACAGAACGCCATTGCAATGCTTACCTGTTTGGCCTAATTTTCATTGTGTGTGTGTGTGTGTGTGTGTGTGTGTGTTTAGCTGTAAGGCCTCCCTTTATGATCTGGCGGCACACGAGGACAAAGTGCTGTGTGTGAACTGGACCGACAGTGGGGTGAGAAGTCTCTCTCTCTCTTGCTCTTGCTCTCGCTCTCGCTCTCGCTCTCTATCTCTGTCTCTGTCTCTCTCTCCCCCCCTCTCTCTCTCTCTCTCTAAATGTTCTAAATTTCTTGGTGTGTATTTTAAAGTTATCCTCAATATTGTGGGTTTGCTGTGTAATAATCTACTTTGTTTCTTTGTTTTGCTTTGTTGTTAGATGATCCTGAGTGGAGGGGCCGACAACAAGCTGTACACCTACAAATACTCCTCTTGCATCACAGACGCTGGTGCATAACGCGGCTCCCACGACAGACTGACTGTACATGACCCTGTTATTGTTATGCTTAATATCTGTCAATATGTATTAACATGTGGCCCTCTGAGAAGTGGAGAAGAGCATGTGACAATCCACCATTACTTTTCCATTGTCATGAACCACTCAAAGGTCTCACAGATGGGAATGAGGGCGCATGATGATGTCAACCTTTTTAGATTAACTAATTTGCAATTTTCGATAGCCACTGGCTGGCCAGCCTCCGGTCTGCGCTGGTCTGGTGTTGGATATTGGAAGTGGCCGTTTCAGAAACTCCCACACAGGGACCAGGAGGAGCAAGGAACGTCCCGGTTAAAAATGAAAAAAAAGATCAATTGTGTTTTCGCATCACAAAGCCACAAGCGAAAGGAGAGGAGGGGAGGAACTAGTTTGAATTGGACCCGGGGACACAAAGACTTATGGTCTTCTTACCATGGCTTCCATACCATGGGCATCTTTGTGTGTGTGCTTGCCGTGCTTGTCAAATCTGTGGGTTGTTTGTCAATGCCGGAATATAAAGACCTTTTTCTAAGTACTCTTGTGTATGTAATTTCTTTCTTGGAAATGTACCAACGTTACCTGGGTAATAAGCTAGCGTACAAATGGTATTAAAGGCCTTGCCGTGAGACTCTGAAGTTACATAAGTATCTACGGTCACCCAAACAACGTTAGCTAGCGCAGGGGTTCCCAAACTTAACCATGATAAGGCCCTCCATACCCATTGGAATATATTGAATAAAATAACGATAATAGAACTACCGGTAATGTTGAAATAGATTATTATAAAGCAGTTCTTAAGTAGTGACCATATGTTAAGCTTATTTTATTTGTATTTTTTGGTGTACATTAATTATTCAATTGTTTATTTTGTTGTGCCATACTTTTTCTTCCAGCTTGCCAGAACCCCCCCAGGGGTTCCCGGCACCCACTTTGAAAACCACAGATCTAGCAATTGGCGAAGAGCCAAATCAGTGGCCCCCTCCTGGCCTCTTCTGGGTGTGTGCGTTGATATTTCTAGGAATAAGGTATTTAGGATTTTTTTTTAATGGCCATTAGGCCCTGTCCTACGGTGTGATCAGCTTTGACCTTGTGTGACCCACCCTGACCTGCTTGTAAACTGAGATCAGACGTACTCACTGCCACAGAATCATGTAAGAGTAGTGTATGGACATAGTCATTGTATAGGCAAAGCAGTGGGTTTCAAGTGGGGGTTGCGAAGGGATGCCGGGTGTAAATTGAGTCCAAAATAGGCTAAACAATCCCAGTGGTAAGTTGCTGAAAGGCTAACACATTACCAACATCACTCTCAAAGGAATTATACTAATCTGACAGATAGCCTATAGCTAAAATAACTGCATCTGTGTGCAATTTGATTGGCAAAAGTCAAAATGCCTTTGTTATTGTTATATTATATTACATTATATTATAGGCCCTTTATAATACGGTATATTATATTATCATCCTTCGTTTCGTTCTCTACAACGATACTACTCTAATATCAAACTGTACTGTATTTGTCAGCACCAAAAGTCAAGGTGCGAGAGCGAAAAAGCGAGAGGAGCGCTCCTGAATGACGATGAGCGGTTGTCTTTTATTTTGAAATTGTAGCGAACGTTGGGCAGGAAGTTCAATTTCAAAACAGTTCATCACAACACGCTGCATGTCTGTCCTGTCTATGATCGGCGTCTCTGGCCGTTTTGGGGTAACTTATCCTCATTCATTTTTACTTTAGTGTAAACTATCGAACAGCCAAATGATCGTGACTAAATGGAATAGTTTCTCTCGTGTTTATGTAGGACACTACACCTTGTCAGTCTGATATATGATGACAAACCATCTGACAGACTGACTGAAGTGCCAAGTCCACATAACTTTTTGGATGAATGATATCTTTAACGATCCATTGCTATTTATGAATTCATCTAATCCTTAGTGACAGGACATGGGCAGGTTAGGGAAGAATCGTACCGAC
This sequence comes from Engraulis encrasicolus, assembly GCF_034702125.1. Classification (NCBI taxonomy): domain Eukaryota; kingdom Metazoa; phylum Chordata; class Actinopteri; order Clupeiformes; family Engraulidae; genus Engraulis; species Engraulis encrasicolus. The sequence goes on from NC_085868.1 coordinate 32,913,161, forward strand.
CCAGAGCCTTGGATCGAGGAGCTTATTCGGGAATACGGGACAGCCATTCCACCAGACCGAGCCGTGAAGGCCACCATCGTTGGGGTAGGCTACGGCTCTCTCTGCTCCTGTTTGTCAAAAAGGTAGCAACTACACATATGCGTCTCAAAGGCAACTGATACTTCCCACCAACTGATTGTCTACGTTTATGTTCAGGTGAAAGATCTGACCGAGTCCCAAGACGAGACAGACGCGAGCTGTGCCATATTTCTGTCCGATGGGGTGGTCTTCATCCCCGCAGTGCTCACCAAAGGAGCCTGGGAGAGACTGCAGGAGTGAGTGTGTGTTTACTCCCAAATTCAAGTGGTCATTCTCTCATGCATGCACAGCACAGCTTAGGCCTACACACTCACAAACCTGTGCTCGCTGACTCTTATAAACGCAGGGACACAGAAAAAGAATACAAGACTGATGCCAGCTACAGTTTGATGTGCTCCGTTTCTGAAGTATGTTCAGCAAATTCTCAGACTCTGTCTCTGTTACCCCCACCCCCTCTCTCGCCTGTTGTCAACAGTATGGAAGAGAGGGAGCGTTTCTCTGGACTTACGGATGCCATCGTCAGTGCGAAGAGCCTGCAGCTCAACTTTCACTTGGAGCCTGAACTGGTGGGTGTGTTTAAAACACACACACACACTGCCTTTCAAATGTCTGTCAGGGGCCCGACAAACGATGTCAGCGTCCCCACACACACACACACACACACACACCCACACACACATTTCCTTTCAGATGTCTGTCAGGGGCCCGACAAACGATGTCAGCGTCCCTACACACACACACACACACACACACACACACGCACAGACGCACAATCTCCAGTGACTAATTATAATGGCATTTGTTTGTCCTCCTAACTGTCTGCCCAATGTTACTCCTTCAGGCAAACTGTCAGTTTTATGTAACCGTCAACCAGATGAGCACCACTGGGCAGGCCAGCAACCACAATGCCGTTCCGAACTGGTAAGTCAAATGACATGAAATGGGTCCATTTCAAACTAGTACGTTCCGTCCTCCCCTTTTGCTTGCTTGTGGCCTCGTGCTTCGCTGAAGCCGCACTTCTGAGGAGAAATGTCCTGTTTCTCTGCTGTCAGCCTAGGCAGAGCTACTTTTGCAGGGCATTACCCCCATTCAATATCTTCATATAAAATGAGAGAATTTAATTACCTTTGAATTGTGCTTTTGCAATAAATTGAATGAAACTTCGTCTATTGTCAATGACGCCTTGCCTCACGTCACGAGGCCACAAACACAAGGAGTGGAGGAGTGGTACTAATTTGAGTTGGACTCATAGATGGTTCATGTCAACCACATATGGGCAGTTAAACACAATAGTAAGTATTAAGTTTGGTCTTCAGAGGCTGTGTAGTACACAGTACTGAAACAGCACATAATGAACAATAACACCTGACAACATTTCAAATTGCGAAATATAACGTACATAACCTTAATTACCTTCCGTTTTTTGGTCAGTTTGTATCGACTAACTACCTTAGCAGCAGCAAGCGTACAGTATGCTCTCATAAATGATGCAGGGCATAAACGGTACAGGCTGTACCGTACAGGGCTGCCTTGTGTTCTGGTGACCATAGTGTACGTGTATGCGTATCATGCAGTGAAATGGATGAAATCAGCACAAATCTGTATTGAATACTTAGAGATGTTTTGTTGACCAATGTGACTTCTGTGTGTCTATTTTGTTTCAGTGCGACATTGGCGTCAGTCAAAGACCTCATCCTCAAGCTGTGGAGGTGAGGAACACTTGTTTATGTCTGGATTGTGCGCTACCTCGGTCATTTACTTTCGTTTCCTCCTCTTGTCTCGTCTTTATGTGCTTTTTTCCTGTAACACTTTAGCATAGGGTTCACATGTTGGCCTCTGATTCATGACTAATTACTGGCTGTATTTGTGACTTAAAGCAACAGTCCACCTTTTTTTTTCTTCACATATTTGCAGTTTTGCCAAGTATTAAACATGAATTTTCTTCTCTGTGTGTTCAGTACTTAAATTTATTAGTAGAATTATTAGCATATCTTAGAATAATCCATGGAAGTGTATAGAAGCATTAGCATCAAGTCACAAGTTATCACTGGACGGAATTAGCTGTTTTGTGCTCTGGTGAATTTTACAGTAATTATAAAGAGGTTTACAAGTACATTTGATTATGTTTTGTTAGGTTGCATAGAGTTCAATTGCTATGCTTAATACTGTTAAACTAGGCCATGCAAACAAATGGAAGAAAAAAAAACCCAATGTACTCTCATATTTTACTAGGGCTTAACTAAAAACACTTTCCTGAAATTAGTTGGACTGTTCCTATAGAAGACATGTGCTAAGGGCCTACTAGTATGGTATATCAGTAATTCAGCCCTTATGAGCTGTGACATGAGACAGTTTTGAATGCACATGTAACAAAATGGTTGATTTTAAAGTGTTACGGCTTTCTCAGATGTAAAATGTATTTAGGATTTACACATTTCATCCTGTGTGTGTTTATTGCAGTTCCAGACTAGAGGAGACATCATCACAGTCTCAGTATGGTAAGTGACACTTTACTTTTGCCTCATCTTTGTCTCTGCATAGATAAGTCCAGTAGACCATCGAGCAAATGGTAGAACACAGAGAGTTTATTGTTCTGCTGTGCGTGTGTGTGTGTGTGTGCGTGTGTGTGTGTGTGTGTGTGTGTGTGTGTGTGTGTGTGTGTGTGTGTGTGTGTGTGTGTGTGTGTGTGTGTGTGTGTGTGTGTGTGTGCGCGCGCACGCACGCTGCATCCTCTGGACGTTCTGTTTTTCAGGGTTCCGCCTGACAGAGTTACTGGAGGAGTGGGCCAACCTCAACACACAGCCGGACATGATTGACAGCCAGGCGGCTCTGTCTCAGCCAACCACCTCTCGCCTTTTTGTGAACACGCCCCCTGCCCCCCCGACCACCTCTCGTCAAATCGGGGGCTCGTCTGCAGAGTCAAGCACCTCCCACCAGCCAGAGGCACCTCCCGCCACTACCCAGTCGCCACCGTTATTGGAGGAGGAGGAAGAGGAAAGGGAGGCGGCAGATGTCCATTGGCTGAGAGGGATAATGAGAAGGCTTGCATCGCAGTCATGTGATCGTCTGGTCACTCCTACTCGGTGGGACCAGGATCGACTGGCATATAAAGTAGGTGGCACTAGCCAAGTACAGTAGGTGGCACTACCAGTGTGTGTGTGTGTGTGTGTGTGTGTGTGAGTGAGTGAGTCTTCATGATGATCTGTGTTGTTGTGCTGCCAGGTTGAGGAGGGCTTCTCTATACCGGCACATCACCTTCTGATCCCAGAGAACCAGGGAGGTGTGAGCGCCATGCCAACAACATCAACATCAGCATCCGCATCCACAAGCAGCTCGACTCCCAGTGATCTGGTTGGCACCCCACGTGACGCGCAGGCAGCTCAGCCTACCCCTCCCCAAGACCCCTCCTCAGATCAACCAGGCACCACCCAGAGAGATGTCCGAGACCAGCTGCCCTCCTCTGGGGAGAGGACGGATGATTCGCCCCCTTGCAGTGGTGGTAAGTTAATGAAGAAAAATGTGCACTCACAAGCTACGTCTTATTATTTATTTCTAAATTACCACCATGCGTGGCACTGATGATGGCTTAAGAGCCGAAACGCGTCTGCTTGCGGACATGGTGGTAATTTATAAATAAATAATGAGACGTAGCTTGTGAGTGCGGATTTTTCATCTTTAAGTTGATAACTTTTATCGCGCACCCAAATTCATTCATTTTTTTCCCAGAAGTTGAGCGTGTCCTCTGACAAACTTGAGTGGTGGTAAGTTATCATCAGCCCTTGGCCCTATGTTTCTTGCCTTCTACATACTGTAGATCAGGGGTGGGGAACCTTTGTCATTCGAGGGGCCACTTCAAATTCATCTGAGGGCCGTAAAAGTCCTCCGAGTTGCTGTACTAAGAACACAAACCAGGATTTCCCCCTGCAGTTTAGGCCTATATTGAAGGCAGGCACCTTAAAAACAGACCCCACCTTCTCTAGGTCCCCAGAATACAGCTTAATTGTATATTTCGTGTGGAGCTGCATAACATTAACATTATTTTGGGGACCGGATAACGGCCTCAAGGGCCGTAAATGGCCCTCGAGGCGTAGGTTCCCCACCCCTGCTGTAGATGAGCCACGTTTAGGATCTGAGGCATTGTGAGCAGAATGTGTTCTAATACAGACAGAAATCAAACATTAATACACTAGAAATGCACTCAGAGAGTGCAGACCTCCGCCAAGGAAGCTGTTTGATAGAACATTTGACTGTGGTACACTCACATTTTTTTCAAGTCTTTCTTGCCTCTTTTTGTGGAGTTAAAAACGGGAATGTCAAAATCTGGCCTATCTCACAGTGGTGAAGAATCTTTTTTTAAAAAAAAAAAAATCCTGGTTACCTTGGCAGAAGTAGTTATTATTTTTTAACAGCGTTAATGAAATTCTTGTCAATTTTGTTTGTTCAGCTGTTTGTGAAAGCTGTGTACATTGTGAACGTTTCTTTGGTGGATCTAATACATTCTATAGTCATGATTTAGTTTATTTGATGTACCGCTCTGATTCATTATAGGGCAGAAAAGAACTATGGTGGAGATATTTTTTTATTTTTCTATCCTAGTATCTCTTTTCACCTGCCTGTCTTTGTCTTGCAGTGTTGGCGGAAGCGGAGCAGTCACGTGAAGGCGGTGCGTGGGATATCTTTGGGCCAGTGGTTGATATGCTGAGATCACCATCTTCATCCGAGAGTAAGGCTCATCATCTTCAGCGCTTTACTCGTTTTCAATGAATCAGTTAATTATAATATTAATAATAATTGACGTCATGTATCAAAGACAAATTAGGTGGAACGTAACACAAATAACAGACCCTTCAGCTGAATCAGGCACCAACTTCAGTTGTGCTATGCCTCATTTAGATAAGGGTTGGCTACCAATTAGAACCAATAGCAATTCTCTATTCGGAGCACGTTGCATCAAAATTGATCTTTTACCGAGCAACAACACTTGCAAGAAGATAAGGATTGGCATTGATAGACATCAGGCTCTCGCACACAGACCATTTAGCGTTTTTCTTAAATACACGACCTTCATCAGGTAAACTTTTTCATTCACCTCGACACAGACAAAAAGCCTGTATTGAGGTGAACCGAAACGTTGTGTATGAAAGAAAAACAGCAAAATGGTCAGTGTGCGGGAGTTTTTTTTCAAATTGTCTGCTGAGTGACCCATGGGCCATCTCCGACGCACCTGCCAGCTGAGGCGTGCGGGGGAAAAAATCCAGGTTTAGACATCAGACTCAGACATGATCAGACCTTTCACACGTTTCCCTAGCCTAGCGAGCTAAACCCCTACAGCTGAAAGCTCAATTTGCGGCCTCTAGGGGCATCTAGATTTCTAGGCTAATGTTTTCCTGCATATACTTGAATCTTTGAACCTGCCTCTGTCGTGTGTCAGTTTCAGCCACACCTGAGGACCTACCAGTGCATCAGAGCCAATCTGCGGTGGTGATTCCGGAGAACCTCCCCCTGTTTCAGAGCCAGTCAGACTCAGCCACCCCAGACAACCTCCCGTTGACCAAGATCCAATCAGATTCAGTTACCCCAGAGAACCTCTGTTCCGCTATTTCGGAACCTGGAGCCGCCACGCCTAGGAAGATGCTTCCACGTCCATTGGGCTATACCGCATTGGACCCTCCAGAGAATCTGGAACACTCGGACAGCCAATCAGGCTCTACGGGTTCTACAGACAACTTCCCGTTCCACCAATCTCTCCTGGCCCGCCTGAGCCCTAAACCAATAGGAACCAGCACGCAAATCGTCTCGTCCAATGGCAGCAGCGGTCAAGGGACTGGCTCCACCTTGCCACCCTATCAGGCGCCACTGCCCTCTGGCCTCAGCCCCGCTCCCTTGAGCGGCAAGCGTTGCACTCCTGAGGCAGAGGAAGAGGAGGAGGATGAAGATGGCAAGGCGGCCAGGAGCCCTCCGTCGTGGATCGCGCAAACACAGCAGAAGCAGACCCAGACCCAGCAGCGCGAGGCCAAGAAGCGCATGATACTCTCCCCTTCCAAGCAGACCTGGGTATGAGTCTTTAGCAAGATCTTTTATTCCTTGTAAAAACAAAGGAGATACGCACTCCGCGCTTCTAAATTCACAATCCGGTGCAACCAGAGCAGGACTAAATAATAAGTACAAAGGGAAAAGAATCTGGTGCCACACGGATGCCTATTTTCTGTTATTTATTTTTTCAGGACTCTGATGAAGACACATGTCGAAACGTTAGTCTTAATGCACTGAAAAAATAAATAACAGAAAATAGACATCCGTGTGGCACCAAATTCTTTTCCCTTTGTATCTTTTATTCCTTCTTTGTGGAGCCTATCATAGCAGATGCATCGCTATGCATATGCAGCCACAATGCTACGCATTGCTGCACTACAGCCGTCATTGTGTGTCGATGCGTAGCGAAACGAGTACTCTCAGTTTTGATACTTGACGCCTGTTGCATGCATTGCTTTTGGGGCCTTACATAGCCGATGTTACCGAATTTCTGGTTTCTATAACAGTTGGTGACCCAGATGTCAGAACTAATGGTAATTGGATGGTCGTAAGATTGTTTTTTACCAATCGCTGTGTTTCTCTCATCTGGGCAACCACTTGTTATGGGGACACCAGATTCGCAAATCGGCGCATCGCTACACTTAAAGCCGCCATTGTACATCGATGTGTACCAAAATGTCTCCTCTCATTTGTTTGATACTTGACTAAGGCTGCACGATATATCGAAAATGTATCGATATCGCGATATCACGGCTTGCGATTCACGTATCGCAAAAGTTGTTTATATCGTGATACCTACTTTTCAATTTTTAATAACAGCCAATTTGGTGAAAAGGTTAAAAAAGGTATTAAAAAGGTTGACATTTTAATGCTGTATATTAGCCATGCTTTTTCCGACTAAAAATAATGTTGCGAATAAAACAATATCGATATCGATATCGCGATATACAGTCATGTTATCGTGTATCGCATATTTTTCTAATATCGTGCAGCCCTATACTTCACACATGTTGCATTGTTGGTGTGCTTTGCAATACAATGTGTTGCTCACATCATTTATGCACAATGTGACAATGTATGGCTCCTAATAGAGAAAACTAAAGATGGTAGATATGCCAAGGTTTTTCAAGATTGTCCAAGATTGCACAATCACAATTTACTGTATGTATTCTCCATAAGGGACCAAGGACAAACCCCAAGGCCTTGAAGTGTTGGGTATCTGTCAAATGCATGACTGTGCATGAAGTCTCTAGCTGAATCGTGATGTTATTCCCATTGGCATTAGCTGACTGTCCCAAAAACTGGGCACACCCACCATGTTGAGTGCAGTCACAAGCAAGGAGATTTCTGGTTATAATTGTCTTTTTATATATTTTTTGGGATAAGAAGAGTGCCTTGGATTCCCTCCTTTTTTGGAATATTGTCAGTATTTGGTTTAAAACAAGTTCCCGGATATTCCATTTACATGTGTGAAACAACGTCCTGCAACTGGAATATTTCCTAAACACCACATTCAGAATGAATAAATAGTTTACTTTACTCGTGCGCAAACTGAATACTGCCACTATTTTGCTTAAAATCGTAATATTCCTCGCATGTAACTGAACTCATAGACTTTGTAAGAAGTCTTACCTAATGCCCAATACTAATGCTTTCATACATCATTCAATGTACATTATGTGTGTTCTCAAATACTAGAGGCAGAACAGCAACTGTTTTCCTCTGAACATTTTCCCCCAGGTGCACTCGGATGGTTCTGCGTTTGCAAACAAGTATGAAGTGTCTGTAAAAGATATGTGTGCCCTTGGAAACTTTAAGTAAGTATGCCATCTTATTATTAACTTGGGTATACCGTTTTTAATCATAGATAACTTAACTGTTGTTTTGATGCCATCAGACCTGTAACTACCATCCTGTTTAGGTAAATGGTAACCCTAACTCTAACCCTAACCCTGTGAGTATCGGTGTGTGGAAGTCAAACTAATTTCTCTTGTCTTTTCCTGTATTCCGCGTGGCCTCTTGCCTAGGTGTCGTCTTGCCTCAGTGGAGATAACAATATAGTTTCCCTGCTGTCAACGTAGGCAGAGTTCCTTTTTGTGACCTTTAAATGGTGCTTAATATATTGAATACTACTACTATGGTCATGAATGATGTCGATCCTTAAAGGGGCTCTAGGTAGGATTAAAAGTTTAATTAATCACTTTCCCGAGTCAGCCGATTCTTATTTGTGTCATTAGTAGGAGAACAATGACTCTCACGACCACTTCCACGGTCCACTGTCAGAAAACCCCAAATGCAACTTTTGGCAGAGCGGTCCGAACGAGCATCGTGGGAAACATTTTCTCATGCGAAAAATCGCTTTACATACCGTATTCATATTTGTATCAACTGCTGGCATTCCGTGATGAAAAACATTCTCACAGCGAGTTTATTCAAACAGCATTTTTTCATGGCTGTAGATTTTGAGACAGGCATGCCATGGGCACCGCACAAACGACGTCATCCTACCTTGTGCCCCTTTAAATCATGAGGCCACAAGCAACAGGAAAAGGACTTGAGGAACTATAATGGCTTGTACCCTAACTGAAGCATCTGCATCTTTCTCTGTGTTGCCAGGGTTTCAGCAGAGGACCTTGACTGGGCCATGTGCTACCTATTGGCTCCACCACAGCCCTCTGCACCGCCCAGGTGAAGGGACAGGAGCAGAGAGGGCCCACCTGAATGGCTCTGTTTCAGATGCTGCATACTGAGCAAATCTGCACAGCGCACATGCACACTACGTAATCACAGAACATTCTGATTAGACATTCCTAACCAGAATGCATTGTAGTTTCGCAGGGCAAATGCACACTGCACAGCCTGCACCATCGTGAATGAACCCATTATCTAACCTCCTGTCCTTGCCTTGCACTTGTGGCCTTGTGCTTCGCTGATACCCTGCCTCCATGGTGGAAACAATGAAGTTTCCCCGCTGTCAAGCGAGGCACAACAACTTTTGGGGCACTTTTCCCCATTCAACATCCCATCCTGATATATGTTCAGGATATCATTTTGTCATGCAAGCTGCATCATAACGAAGGTAGTGAATTTGTTCTGTACATAACTTGTAAATGCTGTGTGTGTATTATATTGTGTGGCATAACAGTATTTTTGTGTGTTCTTGTATGTTGCTTACTCTGTAGGCTTATTCCCCTTTTTGTGTTTTGTGTTTTTGTACTGTGTTAATAAATAAACTATTTAAAAAAAGCCATTTTGAAATCTCGTTTTTTGAAATGTGTATCTTTAAAGCACAGAAACAAGTGTAATATCATGAAGTCATGTGTGATGCAGCATGTGGACTGTCAATGCCTAATCTTAACAAACGGCACGAAATGCGTTTTGCTTACCCGTGTTTGGCTCACTGTGATGGGAATATGTAGCCTATTGTTTTATTTCAGTGGGCTCATAAAAATCTGGTTTAGAAGAACTATTGGACCGATATTCCTACATGTTCATGGTTCCCAAATTGTCCATGGTTTCCAAGATGTTTGCAGTTATTTTTGAGTAAATATGTATAGAAATAATGTTTAGCCACTTCCCCTTAAAAGATATGAAACAAAATGATAAGGTGATGTCATTCAGAATCACCGACCTGTCTATTCTGTATTGTTCTGAATAAATTAAAGTAGACTTTTATTTTGACTAATGTTGCCATTTCTACGTCAGGAAATCACATTACGTCACTGCCGACTACCTTCATGCTGCGTATGTGGACAACAAAGTAGAACTGGCCACTGGGCATAATGTGTTTGTTTTAATTAAACCGATTAATAAAAGTTTTGACCCTGACTACAGTTGACGGAAGGAGCATACAGCATGGGGAAAAAGGACAAGGGGGATCGAGGTGCGTTTAACGTCTACATAACGGGCACATTTTAGTTGGCTAATGTTAGCATAAAGAAGCATGGAGCTCCTGTGCCAAATTATGTACATCAAACACAATTTTAAAGGACACCATTATGCAAAAACAAACAATGTTCAAGTTGTCGGGATACACTAGTTAGTTGGTGTTTCAACTGGTTGACTGTCCTGCTAGGAAACCGGTCAGCTAACGTGGTGGTAAACATAGTAGAGCTCTATATTCTATCCTGTTGTGCAGAATATTGAGCGATGATAGTAGGCCTACATTAATTCTAGGTTTGTGCCTGGAGTACTCTCTTTAACTGCTACGAAATCTACATTTTATACCTGTCACTATACACTTATGAAGTTCAATCAAAGCCGCTTTGTTAAAAAGTTATCTGGTTGAACTGTACGACAGAGCGGTATAAGTCCAAGAAGAGGTACTACGAGGAAGACAACGATGATGAGGAGGCTGGAGGTAGCGAGTCGCAGGAGGCTATCCCTGCCGCTGCGGGGAAGCAGGTGGATGAGGCGGCCGCCAAAGTAGACGAGTACGGTGCCAAAGACTACCGCCTCCAGATGCAGCTGAAAAACGACTTTGGATCACGTCCTCTCTGGGTGGTGAGTTGCCTCTGTCACCTCAAGTTACCTTTGCTGTAAATATGGCACGCAGAATAAAGGTACACCTCTGAGCTCAATGTTAGTACAGGATCTCCACAAGGCTGCTGCCTCAGTCCTAAGCTCTTCATGCTACATGACTGTCTCTCAAGCCATGACAACACCATCATCATCGAGTATGCTGATGACAAAACCATCCTGGGGCTCGTGAAAAAGGGAACAAGTCAGAGTACAGGGCACATAACAGAAACTTCCTAGATAGGAAGGGAGGAATTTTTGGATAACAGAATGAAGTTTCCTAACTTAAAGGGACACTGTGTGATATTTTTAGTTGTTTATTTCCAGAATTCATGCTGCCCATTCACTAATGTTACCTTTTTCATGAATACTTACCACCACCATCAAATTCTAAGTATTCACTATGACTGGAAAAATGGCACTTTTCATACATGAAGAGGGGGATCTTCTCCATGGTCCGCCATTTTGAATTTCCAAAAATAGCCATTTTTAGCTGCAAAAATGACTGTACTTGGACCACACTAGAAAATATTTGTTTAATACTTAGTAAACTTTAATGTAAAAATGAAAATTGGCAATAGGCAGCCCAGTTTCAATGAGCAGCATAGTTGCAGTACCCTTTTTGACCATTTCCTGCACAATGTCCCTTTAACTAAACTTGGGAAGAAATCTTATCTTATCTTAAGATAGGAAAATAGCCATTCCAGAATCATCCTAAGTTTGGAATATCTTAACTTAGGATGCCTAAGTTAGGAGACCATACACCCTGTCCTAAACTCAGGATACCCCTGTTACTGGTGCTTTTTTGCATATTATGGTCAATGTCAGCAACGTTGGGCATCAAACCAAAACACCTAGAGTAGATGCCTGCTGGGTCGTTGGGGGCATTTTGTCTTCAATAGAGAAAAAATGGCACTGGTACGGTTACCACAATTCCCAACCAGGCAGGCTACAATTCCATAGTTGCCTGATTATGATGTAGGCCTAAATAATTTTACCATTTCAATATGTCATTGTTCTTTCCATGCAAGTCTAGTAGCCTACCTTTATTAAGAAATTAAAAAAGAAAATAGTTTGAAAGCCACATTTCCTATTAACAAGTGTAGCCTTTGAATTAGGCTTTCTTTGTCAATGGGGTTTGCACATCAAAGACTGAGTTTGCAACGTCCAAAAAAACCCAACTGACTTCACGTTACATGCTGATGTTGTGACAGACTTATGAGCACAAAGTGCGCTCCCTCGCCAAAGTCTCCTCTCAGGAGTTGAACAGGACAAGTTACAATGCCTAGCTCTAGTCGAGCCTACTACTGATGATTTTATAGGCCACACAAAACTAATCAATTTGTCCTCACAAAGTTAACGGTTTAGATACTATGCTAAACAGGATTTAGCATTTCTAGGTTGCGTAGCGTTGTTTAAAAGTTAGCCTATTTGATGATCCGATTCCTCTCACTCTCTCTCGCCCTCTGTCAGTGCAGTCACACAGGCAGACGCACCTTGCTCTCTCTCTCTCTCTCTCTCTCTCTCTCTTCCCATCTTCACACTGTCATTCAAACTAAGACAGAGGACTTGTAGAGAGCATCCTCATCACTGTCTGGTATGGCAACACCACACAGACTGAAAGGAAGTCTCTGCAACAAATAATCAAGACTGAAGAGAGGATTATAGGCACAACACTTTCCTCTATGAACTCCATATGTACAGCGCAGCCAGAAGAGAGCAAAGAGAATCATTAAAGACCCACTTCATCCAGCTAACTCTCTGCTCAGACACAAGCACTGCACGTACAAGCTGAGACACAGTAGAGCGGACAGTAACTCTCCCAAAAAAGCACGTTTTTTAACAGATTTTCCCCAGCTACAGTCAGACTGATGGCAGAACATTTGACTTACTTTGTTTTTTTGATCTGATGTCACTTTTTAAAATATCTTTTGTCTTTTTCCTTTTTTTCTATTTAATTCCATTTACTGACTCAGATGGCCTGCACAAGAGTTTCTATGTGCCTGGACTAGTAGTCCATGCAAAAAATTGGCAAATAAAGAACTTTGACCTTTATTACCGCATTCTACAGGAGGAATGGTGCGCGTTATGGGGCTACCTCATCAAAAACTGTTTCTGGTTTTTGTTATACAACCTATTCACTTCAAAACGCCCTTGGTCACATGGGTAAAAAAGAGGGGGCTTTTGAGTCATTCTTGGAAATGCTCACATGAAATTATTCGAAGACTTTGGCTCTAGCAGCTGCGGTAGGATTAACAGTGTCTAAGCCAGCCAGTGCTGAAAGACTAGAACAGGAGTGGAAAGAAAAACTTAAAGTTTAAGTCCTGAAACTTTAAGTCCTAGACCAGGCACCTTTGTTTTAGTGTCCTGGAAATTCTGCATTGGGCTAAAATGTGTACTGGAGCTGTGAAGGAGTTTGACCACAGTGGTGTTAAGCTGTACACTGTGAGTGATTGATAGGCCAGCGTGACCTATTAGACTCGTATAACCCCTGCCATGTGTCCTTGGCCTCGCACAAACTTTGGCGTGAACTGGTGTGGACTTGTGTAACCTTTCTCTCAAGGGCTCTCTCCTTCCTCCTCTCCTACTGTACACTGCCTTTTTCTGGTTCATTTTGCTCTTTCTGTCTTTCTTTCTTTATTTCATTCTTTCTTTCTGTCTTTCTTTCTTTCGATGCTCTTTCTCTCCCTTCTTTTCTTGTTCTTTGTTCTTTCTCTCTTCTTCTTTCTTATGCTCTCTCTCTCTCTCCCTCTCTCTCTCTTTTCTCTCTCTCTCTCTCTCTCTCTCTCTCTCTCTCTCTCTCTCTCTTTTTCTCTCTCTCTCTCTCTCTCTCTCTCTCTCTCTCTCTCTCTCTCTCTCTCTCTCTCTCTCTCTCTCTCTCTCTCTCTCATTCTGTTTCCATTTTTCATAATTTTTAATTAGAAAAAAAGTTTTTGACCCCCTATCGCCATCCATCCCTTAGGCCCTAGGTGGTCTCTCTCTCTCTCCCTCTCTCTCCCTCTCTCTCTCTCTCTTTCTCTCACTCCCTTTTTTCACATTTATTTATTTGTTCCTCTCTCTCCATCTCCTCAGGCTCCGGATGGCCACATATTCCTCGAGGCCTTCTCCCCGGTCTACAAGTATGCCCAGGACTTCCTGGTGGCGATAGCTGAGCCTGTGTGTCGGCCGATACATCTGCACGAGTACAAGCTGACGGCCTACTCGCTGTACGCCGCCGTGAGCGTGGGTCTGCAGACCTCGGACATCATCGAGTACCTGGAGAAACTCAGCAAGACCTCCGTGCCCGAGGGCATAGCGCAGTTCATCAAGGTAATGGAAACACCTGTCATTATAGTGCTAAACACCTGTCGTTTTAGTGTGAGAGGTTTCATGGCTAACTTGGAACCGCCTGGTGGCCAATCTTCATGAATCGCACATTGCCCCAGTAAGAGCAAAGTGTGAAGGTTCAAGACGCCGAGTTAAGGGCACCGTTTTATCAAACTATTACAATGCACACAACATTGTGGGTGATGTATCAGAGTTCAAAAGAGGACAAATTGTTGGTGTACATCTTGCTGGCGCATCTAACCCAGACTTTATCCAAAAAACATAAAACCAAAGCTGCCCAACTCATGGCAGAATTAAATGTGCCCCTAATCTCTCCTGTTTCCACCTGAACTGTCTATCAGGAGCTCCATAGGGTCAATATACTCTACATGGCCAGGCTGCCATAGCCAAACCTGTCTAAGACCAAGTGTTGCCGTCAGAGGCGAATCTAGGGTCAGCTGGGGCCCCAAGCAAAATTCATTCAAAGGAATTAACAAAATCGCCACAATTGTAGTATTATGGGCAGTTATTCACCATATAGGGGGCTTGGAGGGAGCCCAATCGGCTGCCTGCCTAGCCTGGTGACAAGATACGCCTCTGGTTGCCGTTTCATTGTCCAACCTAGATAGATAGCTAGATCGATAGATCGATCGATCTGCACTGCTTCACTAGGTAGGATGATGGGATGCAACTTACATGACATTCCTCCGTGCCCGAGTGTAATGCACAGCTCATCAAGGTAAAGGATGTGTTTTTAGTCATTTGTCGAGTTGCTCATCACTGTTGAAGGCTGCCGTCTACATTGACGTAACAGAGCAGTGAAACTGGGACTAAGCTCTCTGCAAATATGTGCTTTTTTAACAAGAGTTGTTTTTCTGTTTTCTTTCTGTCAGCTTTGCACGGTGAGCTATGGCAAAGTGAAGCTGGTCCTGAAACACAACAGGTTAGTACTGTAGCTTTATTGAACATTACATTACATTACACTAAACTAAGCTGATACTTGTTTTGTCATTATTTGGCAGGGACAATGCAGTGCACATTAGTACAGACATGACATGACATGGCAAGGCCATGACAAACTTGCGGATGTGTTATAGAAGGTTTATAGGCAGATGGCTAGTTCCTTCAGCCAGTGTTTCACTTTTCTGTTAAATGTTTTGAACTCAATTTGTCTTTTTATTTCAGTTGGTAAGTCGTTTCAAAATTGAGTCCCAATCACTGAAAAACATGACTGGCCAAAAACAGTTTTTTTGTGTCCCTCTTCTCTACAGTTGCCAGTCACTGCTTCCCCTCTTGTGCTTATTTTCGTTTTTGTCACGTGTGTAATTACAGTACTTGGCACAACCTCCTATGAACTGCTTACCTTAAATGACCCTCAACCTAGTGTGTGCGTTTGTGCGTGCGTGTGTGTCTGTGTTTCTGAGAGGGTGAAAAGGTCATATATTGCCCCCTACACAATCCCAGCCTTATGGATTACATGAAAGCATTAGCAGCAATACACCCTTGGTGTGCATAACCATGACAAAGTTGACCTCAAGTAGCCTCGCGAGCCATCCTACGTACTTCCGCCAAAGGATAGGCTCCACTACTGTAGTCTGGCCGTGCTTCTCTGTGGAGTGCTTGCAGCAGTAGAATTTTGATTGCAACGCCCCCCCCAGAAAACAGCCAATAATCGAATACGCCCCCCACGTGGGGCCGAAAGGGGGAGAACGCTCGTGACAATGACGTACACATCTGCGCCAGAGCCATTGGTCTGCGCTATGTTGTTGTTGAGTAACTGCCAGCGATTGGGTGAGAGGTGTCCAATAATTTCAAACTATAATTGAGTGCAAACTTCCTGCTTTCTACAATCGCTTCAGAGCAAACAAATGCCAGACCATAAATACGAAATGAAATGGTAGTATTATGGGATGGTCAGGACCAGGCTAGACCTCAAGTGGGGTTCAAGGCAGTTTCTGTTGAATGGGTCCACAGAGGATGAATGAATGAATGAATGAATGAATGAATGAATGAATGATTGAGTCAGTTCTTATATATATTAAAAAATACATGATTGACTTCCGCATAAATCGCACCACATACTAAATGAAAAAACAGAGAGTTAGGATGGTACAATAAAGCTCAGGAGCTTATTTCCATTGTGGTCCTTGGTGTTGAATGGTAGCAGATGTTAAAATGACAAGAGAGGTCCACCAATTATTGTTGGTGACTGTTGTTCATGGACTTAAAGCAACACTGTTTCTGGAAATAAGCCCATTTTACACTTCCCCTTGGGTTAACCCATTGTGTCCTGGAGCGACCTATACACTGCATTGAGGTTCTTGAGATTTGAGCTGTTTTATTAAAACTGTGGGTATGTTAAGAGCTGAATGAACACATTGTAGTGCAAAATGAAGGTTCTAGCTTTTAAATGCACTTTATTTCCTGTTTTTACTGTATGTGCTTCGGAGGCTGAGATATTTACGTGTTAATGGGGAGAGGGCACCTTTTCCCAAAAAGGGCTTAGGCTGAAATGGGTTAAATAATGGAGTTTTATCTTACTCCTGTTCTTCCAGCTGTTTTTTTTTTTTTGTTTTTTTTTGTTTTTTGAGTCCGACAACATTAAACTTGTATTTTATTCGCACACCTCAGCTGACAGGTGCGTCAAAGATGGCCCATGGGTCAGTCAGCAGACGATTTGAAAAAAACTCCCACCCGCACACTGACCATTTAGCTGTTTTTTGTCTGTGTATTAAAGAAAAACAGTGAAATGGTCAGTGTGCCAGAGTTTTTTCAATTTTTCTGTTGTGTCTGACAACAACCTTCAGTCTGATCAACCATGTTAAAAACTTAAACGATCTATTCTTTTTAAAGAACTTGTCCACTTTGTTAAAGGACTGCAGTATCGTTTGGTGTTTTACTGAATGAAGAAGAACAGGGGAAAATAGCCAAAGCTGTCATGTAGATATTTCTACAAAGAGGGTTTTTTTTAAGGAAAGGGGTAGCATTAACAACAAGTCCGACAGGCGGACAACAGATGCGTCCGTCTATGCCCGTTCTGAACCTTTTTTGCCCAAACGCCCCCTTGGCCTCCTCATAACCTGTCAAGGCAATTTATCAATAAGCCTACCATGTACTGTATAAGCCTGGATTTGAAAAAGTACCATAGGATTTCAACAGTGTTGGGCAATTTACTGAAAAACTGTAATGCATTGCTGATTACATGTTACTGTCTTTTCAAAATAATCCCTTACACTACATTTAGCAATGTGGGGACCTAAGGCGAATTTAGCTTAGGGGGGCCATCGGTCCATCCCATATCACATTTTTTTTTAACATAAAATCTCTATTTTTGTTAGGCTATTTTTTTTTTTTTAATCACTTTTTTTTTTTTTTTTTTTTTTTAATTACAAACATAAAAAACAGGCAAACATTACAACCCTTTCTGGACAGATTTCAATGAATAGGCTATTTGCAATTTTGCATAGGCCTACATTAAATAAACTAAAATGTGAAATTCTCTTTTCACTTTAATATGAGAGCAGTGATGTCCCCCCCTCACTGAAGTGTTATTTCATGTGTGAGCATGATGCTGTCACCTATTTGAAGTGACGTTGATGTTGGATTTCATGGAATACTTTTAAATGCCGCTTTGGGAAGAAAACAGAGTAGGCGACAGGTGAACTGTATTTCTGTCAAAACAGTGGTTTGCAGGCGTTTGCGTTTTCACGTGGATATTGTCTTCGTGGACCGTAACAGACAAACCGTAAGTTCCATAAACTAATCAATGAGACATTGGCTACGTGTACATGATGTTTTTAAGTCCGATTTAATAAATGCGATTTAAATAGATCGGATTAAGAGTTATTTTGCGATGTGTATACATGGCACTTTCACTTAAATGCGATTAAACGTCTGGGGAAAATAGATAGATTTCCAGGCTACGTCACACGGTAACAAAAGGTAACAACTGCGCATGCGAGGGGCAGAAAGCCGCGCAGTTCAATATTGTTTTCTATCGACGCTGTGGATAACTTGTCTAAGAAAGTGGGATTTTAAGATGCTGATCTATTTTCAACTGTACTTGCAGAGTTAGTTATGTGATCGGGATGATTTGTATACCTTGCACAGGGCATCCGGTTTTTAGGAAATGTAGGTTTTAATGAGTTTAAAGGTTTTTTGTGATAAAGCAGGTTGTTGCACCATAGCATTTTGATGTGTTGTTATTGTAACAGACTTAAGCACTTTAGCACAGTCTATGATGCTATTGATTATACGCTGGAGAGCATTCATATTGTTAATAACGGAATTACCAACTTCCAACTGTAATTAGATCCTAGTTGTTTAAAAACTGGTAACTTGCTTTAGCAAGCTCACACTAGTGGTGGTGCTAGCTAGCGAAAGTTAGCATAAACGATTGCAATGTTGTTATGACACAGATGTTTAAGTTATTAGAGATCTGTTGTCCGTTTTTCATCTCCTTACAATTGAAATACAAAATGTAGATTAATCTACAAGTAGAGTCTTGAGATCTAGTAGCAATGCAACATCAGAAATGGGCTGATTTTGTCCAGGTAATGTAGCGCGCTAGCTAGCTAGCAACGCTTATTGAGATTCGGTAGGTAGCATTGCTAGCAAGCTGTACTGTTTCAAATGGTTTATATGTCAGGTCATATATTCAACAATACCCCCCTTTCAACTTAAATTTACATTTTATGTAAGATGGGAGAATCATGTCTGACTTGGAGGTAGTGGTTAGTTGTCCAGCTAACACGCTAACGTTCGCTGCTAGCTAGCTAGCTAACGTGTAGTTATTAGATGTTTGAAATTCACCAGGTTATTTATTTGGTACGGTCGCCTTTCCGTTTAAATGCCGGTTAATCAAGTGTATGAACATATATTCTATGAACAACTATCTGCCAAAAGTCGCACAAGCAGATGTTTACATTTTGTGTATCTCTTCAAGTCTGCACCAAGCACAAACAGCACACTGCCTGCAGTTGTAAGCACTCCTGTTATGGCACATGAATGATCGTTTTACATCCAAGCAAGATCCTTTGCCCTCTCGCTCACTCCCCCCTTTTCCTCAATGTAGTGTACAAAAACATCGGAGAAGAAACGTTGTCACCTTGATCAAGCACGTTTTACCAACATCAGTGTCAGCCCATTGGCAGCCTTCAGATGTGTAACCTGAATTCTTGTTCCTGATGTCCAGTGGGGTGCGTGGGTGACAAAGACAAGAGGTTACAGTTGACAAATAAACTTCTTTTTATTAACCCAAACAGCGAGGCAACTGACAGGCGACTCAGCGCGAGTCCCCAACTCAGGGTGTCCCCCCATAAACAGTCCGGCGGGGGAACACATCACCAGGAACCAAAAATCATCCATAACATAACAAAACTCATCCATAACAATTCGCCATAGAATAATCAATAAAGTAGTTTCACAAGCATAACACATATTAAATAAAATACCCAATAATGGCCATAAGGCACAACAAAGAATTAATAGTTTACAGTCGTCCCCTGCTTAAAATAGAAATGTCCTCATTTCATAGCATACACCAAACAGAGCAGAACAGAACTGGACAACCATAACAGGAAGAGGGAAAACAAAACAAAAGGTAAGTATACTGTACAAACACAAGGCAGGAATACCGTAATCATGGCACCCATGCCTATCAGGTGGTCCAATAAAACAAACAGCAACAACAAAAAAACATTATAAAAATAGTAAGTATGCCTTAAGCACTGGACCCATACCTATCGGGTGGTCGTACTAGACGGCCACTACGGGTGGTTACAGGAGGCGGCAACCGCCTAGGTGAGATCGCAGAATCAGTGTCCACATCCACAACAGGTAACGGGTCAGAACAAAAATGAACCTGAGGACCCCCTTCAGTATCAGTAATAGGCACTGGCCTCTGAACCTGTGGTGTGGTGCAGTGTGGTGCAGAGACCGACTGAGTCTGTGGAGCAGTGTGTGGTGTGGTGCGGTGTGGTGCAGAGACCGACTGAGTCTGTGGAGCAGTGTGTGGTGTGGTGCGGTGTGGTGCAGAGACCGACTGAGTCTGTGGAGCAGTGTGTGGTGTGGTGCAGAAACCGTGGGCCGATAGGGTAAAGCCCCCGACAGTGCTGTGAGGGTTGACTGATTAGGAGCAGGTACTAGGTTACCACCATCTGCCTCTGGAGATTCTGCATTATGAGATGACCCATCTGACAACCTTCCCTTATAGACCTTCAGCCTATTGTGATGCACCACCCATTTCCTGGATTCTGGTTTCGTTGGATCAGTGATCTCGTAAGTCACACCAATACTATCCCCCTTATCAAATCGTTTCAGAATGACAAATGGCCCCTTCCATCTAGCCGCTAACTTGTTCATCCGTTGTGCTGGGTCATCTAATAACACATAGTCCCCCACCTCATGAGGGTGAAACACCACCTGTTTATCATACTGCCGCTTCTGTTGGAGTTTAGCAGCAGCCGACCTCTGGGCAGCTTCCCTAAGGGCGAGAGAAAGACGGGAGGTAACATCTTTGACATACGCTGCAGGTGTACCTGGGGTAGCAGATGTGGCTGTAGGACCCCAGTTTACTGTAAGGTGTAAAGGTAGATGTGGCTCCCTACCATGGGCCAGGAAAAAGGGAGAAAATCCTGTACTACAATGGACACTGCTATTGTATGCCAGTTCTACCTGAGGTAAGTACTGAACCCATTCCCCCCCTGTCTGTGACAAATATTTGGCTAGTTGGTCCTTGAGGGTTCTATTAAAGCGTTCCACCATACCATCAGACTGAGCGTGGTAAGGGGATGTACGGGTTTTCTCAATCTTGAGTAATACACAAAGCTCTTTCATTAAATCGGATTCAAACTGTCGTCCCTGGTCTGTGTGAATGGATTCCGGAATGCCATGATGCCTAATGTACTCCTCAAAAATACACTGTGCTACAGTAGTGGCACGCTGATCTTTCATAGGATACACATTGACATAACGGGTGAAATAATCCATGAGGACTAGGACATACCGGTAACCCCCTGCCGTAACAGGGAGTTCAGTTATATCTGCGGCAACTTTCTGAAATGGCCGGCCGGCCTGAATGGGTTGCAAAGGTGCTTTCTCATGTGGTGTGGGGGAGGCACGCTGCTGGCATGGCAGACATTCACTACAGAACTTATATATATCGCGTGACATATACGGCCAGTAACAAATTTCCTTTGCTTTCTCAAGAGCACGCTCGGCACCCAAATGCCCACTAAAACCGTCACCATGAAGAGCATTTAAAACCGTAGGCACCAGTTGTTCCGGTAATACAACCTGGTGAGTTACAGTAGCATAGGGGTTTGATTTGGAAGCCCGACACAGAATACCATGTTGGACACTTAGTTTCTGGAATTCATGCCAAAGCTTTCGCACTACCGGAGACGTTCCTTTTAACACTCTCATGGGGGGTCGGCCCCTACCCCTCTCTGTCCAAGATAAGACCATTTGTAGTGACTCATCCGCCTGCTGCTGTCTCCGTATTTCATCTAGGTTGATTGAGAAGGAGGGAGAAAGATTAGGAGCAATCAGTGCCTCCTCCCCTGTCCTACCAGCTGATGCAGCTGTTACCCTAGAGTTGGTGGAGGTGGAGACACACTGCACTGCTTTAGTATCCCTCTCTGTGCTACGTCGTCTGGACATACCATCTGCATTCCCGTGTTGTCTACCCTCACGATGACGAATGGTGTAGTCAAACACATCTAGTTCAAGGATCCAACGCGCACGCCTACCAGTAGGGTCATTATCCACCTGAGCTTTAGTGAGGCTAAGCAGGGGCTTGTGATCTGTGATGATTGTAAACGGGGACCCTGCCAGAAAATGTTTGAAATGTCTCACTGACCATATAATGGCCCAGAGTTCGCGGTCATAGGTGGACCATTTCTGCTGTGCTGCCGTGAGCGTATGACTTGCGTACGCAATGACGTGCTCTTTACCATTTTTCACTTGGGCTAAAACCGATCCAATACAGGACAGAGACGCATCTGTGTAAAGCAAGAATGGCAGAGAAAAGTTGGGGTGAGCTACTATTGGCGGACTAGTGAGCGCATGCTTCAATGACTGAAAGGCGTCCTCACACTCGGATGTCCAACTAAACAAAGCCCCCTTCTGAGTGAGGGCATTCAAGGGTGAGGCGAGAACGGAAAAATTTCTCACGAAGCGACGGTAGTAAGAGCATAGCCCGACAAAAGCTCTCACCTCCGTAGTGTTTCTGGGCGTTGGCCAGTCGCGAACCTTATCAAGGTTTTTGGCATCGGGTTGAAGGCCCTGGCTAGAAACCACATGTCCTAGAAAGGTGACCTGACTGCAAGCGAAATGGCACTTAGTTGATTTCAGCTTAAGGCCGGCGGATTTGAATCGCCTAAAAACCTCCTCGAGGCTTTTCAGGTGCTCTGAAAAGGTGCGGCTGAACACCAAAACATCGTCAAGATATATCAAACACGCTTTCCAGTGAAGACCACGTAGTACCAATTCCATTAATCTCTGGAAAGTTGGGGGTGCGTTGGTTAAACCCATCGGCATGACTTTAAATTGGTATAGGGCACTGCCTGTGGTAAAAGCAGTTTTCTCTTTGTCCTGTGGGTCTAAAGCCACTTGCCAATATCCACTAGACAGGTCCATGGTACTAAACCAACATGACCCCGAAAGACTGTCTAACGCATCCGCTGGACGAGGCAATGGATAAGAATCTTTAACGGTCACAGCATTTAATTTTCGGAAATCAATACAGAACCGGTAACTACCGTCTCGTTTCTTTACGAGTACGACGGGCGAAGACCATGGACTACAACTCTCCTCAATGATGTTCTCGTCCAACAAAGTTTGAACCTGGCGGTCTATTTCATCACGCAAGCGAGGGGATGTTCTGTAAGCTCTCTGTTTAATTGGCTCCGCGTTCCCTGTCCGGATACTGTGCTGAACTTTATCTGTCCTCCCAAAATCCCTGTCATGTGCACTGAAAATGTCACTATACTTAAGAATTAAATTCTCTAATTCTTGTCTCTGTTCGGCATCAAGCGCTGCTTGGCTAAGATCCACTTTAGGGAATGTCGCTGTCTGGGCCTGTACATTGGCTACAGTAGTTTCAACTAATGAGAACTCTTCCCCCGATTGGTTTGCAACTGAATGAAATTCCCCTAGTTGTTTATCGCCTGGCACATGGCAATCTTCCGAGGTGGGGTTCATCACTCGAATGCAAGCCACTCCCCTTCTTACTGTGGTCAATGTACGGGCCACCAACAGACTAGGCATGTGTTGTGAATCAGGTTCTAAGATACCAGTGTAATTGGGACTGTGTTCAAGGCCACTTGGATTAGACTGAATCTTAATCAAGACATTCATCTGACTTAGAGCAGGAATGGTCACAGGTGCCAGCATTACAGCACTGCACTTTAACGGTGCTATCTGAGTGCTACAAAGCAGTGGAACAGGCCTGTCCCAGAGCTTCAACTGATTTGTGGTTAGGTCGATTACGGCATGGTGTTTCTGCAAAAAGTCCCAACCCAGAATCAGTGGTTGTGTGGCATTTCGAACTACCTGTACATCATGACTGAAACACTCGTCACCGATTCTGATTGAAATGGAGAGTGTGCCTAATGTATCCAAACAATCCCCTGTCACAGACTTTGCAAGAACATATGATTTCTGAATTGGCCTCCTCTGTAAGGCTGGGATGGCCATTCTCATAGCTTCACTAATTAGTGAGATTTCAGAACCGGTATCAATAAACCCCCTAACAGCAATGTCTTCAACAACAGTAAACACATATGACATAGGGGTTACATGTACATTATCTGACTGCAGAAAGTGTGGGGTCATACAGTCCTGAACAGCAGATACTCGACCCATAGTACCTGCTAGCGGCCGTTTCCCTGGTAGATGGTGTCCTCGTCGCCAAAGCTCACGTGCTGACCTCTCTCTCTGGACGGGGGCGATAGGAGTACCGGCTTGGTGATCGCCGCTCATCTCTCCCCATCGTGGATGAAGCGTGTGGAGGACGGTGCTCCCACCGGCCTGGATAGCTGGGCGCTGGGCTGGAGTTGCGCCGGTAACCGGGGCTGGGGCGCCGATACTGGTCCTGGCCGCTCGATGATCTAGGAGCCCGGGACGGTGAAGCAGGTGAGTAGCCACGGCCCCGTCGACCTGGCGAAGATCCGTGGCGGGCGTAATAGCCCCCCTCATGGGATGAGTGATGAGACCGGTATGCAGAGTGGCGATCTGGAGACGACGATGGCGAACGCCAGGATCTCTCTCTCTCTCTCGAAGGCCTCTGCCACGCTCCGTCACGCTCGGCCCGTCCTCTGTAGTCATGGTCCGTCCTTCGCTGCAGCCGATCCACCTCCAGTCGAAGTGCACGCACATCAGCTGACAGCTCCTGAACAGCAGCTGCCAACTCAGGTGCTGCACTGTACGGCGCGGCATCATGCTGAGTTGACACCATGGCAGAAACTGTCTCCGTTGATGTGGCAGCCACCGGGAGGGTAAGTGACTGAGGGCCAGCTGGGGCCGAGAGCTTCAAAGCTTCCTGAGCCCTCTCCCACTTGCCGGCAATGACCAATGCTTCCTCCAGCGTAGTGGCCCCATGCTCATGACATTTTGCCTGAAGAGTGAGATCTAAGCCAGCCACGAACCGTCTGAATCGCTCCATCGCAATGGCTGGCGCGCCATAATCTGGAAACGCCTCGAGCACTAGCCTGGTGATTTCAGCAGCAAACACTTCCAAGGGCTCTTTAACCA
Source organism: Engraulis encrasicolus (assembly GCF_034702125.1). Lineage (NCBI taxonomy): Eukaryota > Metazoa > Chordata > Actinopteri > Clupeiformes > Engraulidae > Engraulis > Engraulis encrasicolus. Next base: position 32,937,851 of record NC_085868.1, read on the forward strand.
ACCGTTGTCTGGCATTGACGAACGTTTGAAAATGTAACAAAAATTGCTTCCTGCCAAAAACCTCATTCAGCTTCGCAATACTTTTGTCATAATCATCCTTCTCTTCCTCAGCCAAAGATAGCCAATATGCCAACGCATCCCCACTCAGCCGAGTAGGCAGTATGGTGGCAAGATCCTGTTGTTGGTAATCGGAGCAGGCTTTCACGGACAGTTCGAGTCGCGACTTCCAAAGCGAAAAACTGTCCTTATCCTTGCCATCACCGTGGAAACACGGCGGCAGCTCGACTTTATAATGAACTATTCTTCTCACCGTAAGGTCACGGTCGGCAGCCAGTGCTTGGCCAGAGCTAATAGCAGGGGCATTAGCGTTAGCGCGAGACGCCGCCGCCTGAGGGACAGGACGATCAACTGTGCTCACGACCGGGTTATCTTCACCCTCTGACATTTTCGAAAAAAATATAATAATAACGCGCAGGAAAACACGTACTACATTCAAAAAAAAAAAAAATCAGAAGATGACCAACTCACAGTCCAACACTAGCAAGCTAGTTATAGATGCAATCGAGCAACAGTCCAACACTAGCAAGCTAGTTCCATCCAATTCGCGCCAAAGAGTCGCAGGTCCAGCCGCTAGCTGCCGTTTACCTCGGTTTGGTCCAGAAGTTGCCACAGGGTAAACGCGATGATGACACACAAAAACACCGCTGCCACCAGTCTGTAACCTGAGTTCTTGTTCCTGATGTCCAGTGGGGTGCGTGGGTGACAAAGACGACAGGTTACAGTTGACAAATAAACTTCTTTTTATTAACCCAAACAGCGAGGCAACTGACAGGCGACTCAGCGCGAGTCCCCAACTCAGGGTGTCCCCCAATAATCAGTCCGGCGGGGGAACACATCACCAGGAACCAAAAATCATCCATAACATAACAAAACTCATCCATAACAATTCGCCATAAAATAATCAATAAAATAATTTCACATGCATAACCCATATTAAATAAAATACCAATAATGGCCATAAGGCACAACATACAATTAACAGTTTACACAGGTAATGCTATTAGCACTGTATAACCTGCCTTTTTTATCATGAAACCTAGACCTAGGAAAGGCTCTAGGTGGCAAAATTACGATTGGGGATGGGTCGGGAGAGTGTGTACTGGCCGTTTTTTATTTAAAAAAGAGCAACTAGCAAAATAACAAAAAGTAACACACGTAGATTTTAACAGAGCTGTATACTGTTTTTCTATGGCCGTATAAGCCTTTCTGCCCCTTGTCGCCGTGCGCAGGCGCGCTGTTAGTAAACATGAAATCTATCTATAAAGCATTGCGATTGGACTGAGGACGCACGTGCTGAGCGAGCCAAATAAGGCACGGGGGCGTGGTTCAATGCCACCGAGATGCAGGTCATCTTCCCCACGAAAATCGTTGCCTCAGGCGGACTGAAATCACAACATTTCCCCCTTTCTCCCTGGATCATTTACAATGCTACATTAGCTACCCTGTTAGCATATACAAACGAGTGGTCAAATGCTAATGTGGAGTAACTTTGTTGTGCTTCATTACTTCGTGGGGCACTTTTACATCAATATATGGAAGCCACAACATTTATAGTCGCTTAGGGACTTTAAATTAAGCAAAACTTTCATGTGAAAATCAACAGGAAGTGCCGCCATGTTTTTCTCACAGGCAAAGAGCACGGTTGGTTTGCACGCATGAGCTCCAGGCCAAAACTGAGCGACTGCCACCTTGTGGACACAAGAGGGAATCACAGGAGGGAATCACAATTCAGAAACGCATCACGGGAGGGAAACACATCACGGGAGGGCGGACGGACGGACGGACGGACGGACACCAAAGCCTCTTATAGAGATGCGTGGGACGCATCTAAAAAATAGAATTGATATTTTCAGTTTTCAGACTGAGTTTTGGTGGTTTTGCATCCAGACTTTACAAAAAGTGTATGAGGTATATAACACTTTTTGGGGACATAACAGATACAGTTACATTCTAGAGCTCTGAAAGAAGCCTTGTAGGCTGTTAAGCTGAACTGACGTGTAACTTTTTTCTAAAATTGTTTACTGTTTTTATAACCGGTATTTCAAAAACTCACTCATAACAAAGCAAATTGATCTGTGTTTCATACACATTGCTTTTTCCATGATAACAAAAATAGCCTGTGTAAGGCTAATTTCCAAGACTCCGATAGGAATTAATATTTTGTGTATACATTTTAAGTTCAAGACTTCAATTATTGAAAACTGATCATTGCACAAGACTCTTTCACTTCTACCTGAACCTTAAACTTCGGCTTTTTTCGCACACCTCAGCTGGCAGGTGCGTCGGAGATGGCAACATGGGTCACTCAGCAATAGTTTAAAGAAACTCCCGCACACTGACCATTTCGCTGTTCTTTCTTTAATAAACGACGTTTCGGTACTAGACCTTATTAAAGAAAGAACAGCGAAATGGTCAGTGTGCGGGAGTTTCTTTAAACTTCTACCTGAACCGCAATATATCTGTGTTCTATTATGAGCCACAGTGAACAACAAGATGCACACCCAGATGCCTTCACAGTGGTACTAGGAGATTTCAACCACGGAAATCTCAAAACAGTACTTCCAAAATTTCATCAACATGTCAACTTCCCAACAAGAGGACAAAACACCCTGGACCTCGTTTACACAAATCAGAAGAGAGCATACAAGGCAAAGCCCATCCCCCACATTGGATCATCAGACCACACGACAATTCTGCTACTGCCAGCTTACAGACAAAAGGCAAAACTCACCAAACCAGTTCTGAAGGAGGTGAGAAAATGGCCTGAGGGAGCCATCTCACGACTTCAGGACTGCTTTGAAACCACAGACTGGGACATTTTCAAAACAACTGCCACCCACAGCAATCACATTGACATTGAGGAGTACACAGACACCGTGACCTCCTACATCACAAAATGCATCGATGATGTTACAGAAATAAAACACATCACTACCAGGGCCAACCAGAAGCCATGGTTCACAGGAGACGTTCACCGACTGCTGAGGGCCAGAGACAAAGCCTTCAGAGCAGGAGACGTAGCTGGCCTAAAGACAGCAAGGGCTAACCTGTCCCAGGGCATCAGGAAAGCAAAAAAGGAATACTCAGACAAAATAACAACACACTTCAAAGACAGCAGAGATGCACAGAGCCTGTGGCAGGGCATACAGGCCATCACGGACTATAAGCCTGCACCACGAAGCTGTGACAACAACACCTCTCTGCTAAACGATCTGAATAGTTTCTTTGCCCGCTTTGAAGCACAAAATGACACTCACCCACAGAAAACTCCCCCTCCCCCCCATGATCAACCCCTTTACCTGTCCTCTGCCAGTGTTAAGAGGACACTGGCCACCATCAACCCACGCAAAGCAGCTGGCCCAGACAACATACCAGGCCGAGTGTTGAAGGATTGTGCAGAAGAGCTGAAGGATGTCTTCACAGACATCTTTAACATCTCTCTGGAGCAAGCAGTCATCCCATCACTTTTCAAAGCTGCTACCATCATACCTGTGCCGAAGAAATCATCACCATCATGCTTCAATGACTACCGTCCTGTAGCACTGACGCCCATAATCATGAAGTGCTTCGAACGGCTAGTCCTGTCACACATCAAAGCCACCCTACCCCCCACCCTAGACCCCTACCAGTTCGCATACCGAGCCAAGCGATCCACGGAGGATGCAATTTGCTCTGCCCTCCATCCAGCCCTCACCCACTTGGACAATAAAGACTCATATGTGAGAATGCTGTTCATTGACTTCAGTTCAGCATTCAATACCATAATACCACAACAACTCATCAGAAAACTGGACAAACTAGGTTTCAGCACCTCCCTCTGCAACTGGCTGCTGGACTTCCTGATGCAAAGACCACAAGCAGTACGGGTAGGGAACAACACCTCGAGCACCCTGACCCTGAGCACGGGGGCTCCGCAAGGCTGTGTTCTCAGCCCCCTGCTGTTCACGCTGCTGACACACGACTGCACAACGACCCACAGCACTAACCATCTAGTGAAGTTTGCGGATGATACAACACTGGTGGGCCTCATCACCAAGGGCGATGAGACTCACTACAGAGAAGAAGTAGACCTGCTGGCCAGATGGTGCAAAGACAACAACCTCCTGCTGAATGTCAACAAGACCAAGGAGATTGTTGTCAACTTCCAAAGGGTCCAAAAACAACTGCCACCACTGACCATCGACGGCGATGCTGTGGAGAGAGTGAGCAGCACCAAGTTCCTTGGAGTGCACATCAGCGACGACCTCTCTTGGACCACCAACACTACATCACTGGCGAAGAAGGCCCATCAGCGTCTCTACTTCCTGCGCAAACTAAAGAAGGCAAGTGCTACACCCTCCATCATGACAACATTCTACAGAGGAACCATAGAGAGCGTCGTGTCCAACTGCATCACAGTGTGGGGAGGAAGCTGCACGGAGAAAAACAGGAAGACACTCCAGCGTGTTGTGAACACAGCGAAGAAGATCATTGGAGTACCACTCCCCTCCCTGCAGGACATTTACACCACACGCCTCACCCGGAAAGCACTGATGATCATCAAAGACACAAGCCACCCTGCACACAAACTGTTCAGCCTCCTGCCCTCTGGAAAGAGGTACAGGCGCCTCCGTTCCCGTACCACCCGGCTGGCGAGCAGCACAATGCACCAAGCGATCAAGATGCTGAACACTCAACCCACTCTCCCTCCACTGTCAGCCTCTAGCCAGCAAGGCCACTGACAACCCCCCCCCCCCACTGTCAGCCTCTAGCCAGCAAGGCCACTGACAACCCCCCCTCCCCATCCCCCACCACCATATCTGCGACTGAACATTCCACCTGCACTACTATACTTGTGACTGAACTTTCAACCTGCACTAACTCAAAACATGCACACACACACACACACACACACACACACACACACAAGCACACTGCACTTTCTGCACTAAACCCAACATACACACACTGACACACACACACACACACACACACACACACACACACACACACACACACACACACACACAGACACACGAACACACACACAAGACGCACACCGCACCTTCTACCTGCACTAAACACATACACACACACACACACACACACACACACACACACACACACACACACACACACACACACACACACACACACACACACACACACACACACACACACACTGCTGCTGGTGTACTTGACAGACCTTTTTATATTTATTTTCTTCAAAATGCTACTATTACCATGTCAGAACGCTATAAAGGACTTTTTTTAGGAAAAGCACAAAAACACAACAAATACCTCTTAATGTATGTCCTCTACAAGTCTTCTGTTGTCCAGTCTTGCACTTTAAATGTCTGTATGAGCACTGTCTATGTCCATACTGTCTTAAGTCCATGTATAAGTACTGTCTATGTCTATACTGTCTATGTCCTTACCTTAATTAGTCTATGTCTGTATGGGAAGCAAGAAATGTAATTTCAAATTCTTTGTATGACCAGTGCATGTAAAGAAATTGACAATAAAACCTACTTGACTTGACTTGACTTGACTTATCTGTTGTTTCATAAACTATTCTGTAACCACCTTGGTATCTGATTGCGGTCAGGAAGAGAATATGTTTTATAAGAAGCAAAAGCCATGTGAGAAAAACGTGTTATTTAAAGAGATGTGAAGAAAAGTACTCCAAATGGTTGTGGGGGAAAAGGCAATGGGGTTGTGTGAGGTAAGGGGAGATTCAGAGTTATTGCCTAATCTTCTTTGCTGATAGAGGGTCCATAAGTTGAGTAATGACCATAATCTGTGTGTTTTTGCATGTGTTCTGTCTACACACGTGCGTGCGTGCGTGTCCGCACGTCTGTCTGTGTGTGTGCACGTGTGTGTGTGTGTGTGTGTGTGTGTGTGTGTGTGTGTGTGTGTGTGTGTGTGTGTGTGTGTGTGTGTGTGTGTGTGTGTGTGTGTGTGTGTGTGTGTGTGTGTGTGTGTGTGTGTGTGTAGGTACTTTGTGGAGAGTGCCTATCCTGAGGTGGTTTTAACCGTGTGTGTGTGTGTGTGTGTGTGTGTGTAGGTACTTTGTGGAGAGTGCCTATCCTGAGGTGGTTTTAACCGTGTGTGTGTGTGTGTGTGTGTGTGTGTGTGTGTGTGTGTGTGTGTGTGCGTGCACGTCTGTCTGTGTGTAGGTAGGTACTTCGTGGAGAGTGCCTATCCTGAGGTGGTTTTAACCGTGTGTGTGTGTGTGTGTGTGTGTGTGTGTGTGTGTGTGTGTGTGTGTGTGTGTGTGTGTGTGTGTGTGTGTGTGTGTGTGTGTGTGTGTGTGTATGTGTGTGTAGGTACTTTGTGGAGAGTGCCTATCCTGAGGTGGTTTTAACTGTGTGTGTGTGTGTGTGTGTGTGTGTGTGTGTGTGTGTGTGTGTGTGTGTGTGTGTGTGTGTGTGTGTGTGTGTGTGTGTGTGTGTGTGTGTGTGTGTGTGTGTGTGTGTAGGTACTTTGTGGAGAGTGCCTATCCTGAGGTGGTTTTAACTGTGTGTGTGTGTGTGTGTGTGTGTGTGTGTGTGTAGGTACTTTGTGGAGAGTGCCTATCCTGAGGTGGTTTTAACTCTCTGTGTGTGTGTGTGTGTGTGTGTGTGTGTGTGTGTGTGTGTGTGTGTGTGTGTGTGTGTGTGTGTGTGTGTGTGTAGGTACTTTGTGGAGAGTGCCTATCCTGAGGTCATTCAGAGGCTGCTGCAGGATGCGGTGGTGAGGGACTGCCGCCTGCGTACGGCCGAAGGGGAGGAGACCGAACTCATCACAGAAGTCATCTCCAGCAAATCTGCTGTAGGACACATACGCACATGCACACGCACACGCACACACACACAGTTAAGGAAGGCAAGTCATGACTCAGAACATGACAGAACTGAGTGGTCACACATGCAGGAAAGATCTTGTGTAAACACACACACACACACAGACGCACACACACACACACCAATGGAAGCCGGCACGCAAGAAAGACACAGTGACTCTCTCACTCTGACAGTCAGTATGAAGTTCTTTGGGTGTTTCATCAAGCTTAGGGATACACAGTGCTCTTACAATCATCGGCAACCTGGATTCCTTATGTACAGTACAGTCCTCTGCTGCGTATTGCAAATGACCTGGTTTTACCAGGACATTTGGAATATGGAATGGAAACCTTTATTTATTGTAGATCTTTGGATGTACACTTTAGGGTAGTTCTCTTTTTCAATGTAGCCGACATGTTGATACGATGATGAGACGATATGTGCCTCTTGATTGTTGCTTAGCAATTCATCTAGGTTGCCCATAACTGCCCGTTTATCAGGGTATTGGTGGCTCAGTTGGTAGAGAACCAGGTTCGGCAACCAGAAGGTTGCAGGTTCAAGCCACACTCTGCCTGACCCCAGTCCTTGAGCAAGATACTTTACCCTAGCTTGCTCCTGGTGGCAGGGTGATGCTAGCCTGGTTCTCACGCAGACCCTTCGTGCATTTTCGCTCAACTTCGTGAGAAACATCCATCTGCGTGAGAACCAGGCTAGGGTGATGCCCTGCGTGGCAGTCAATGCCACCAGTGTGTGAGTGGGTGAATGTGAGGCATGCATTGTGTAGCGCTTTGGGTGATGGAAAAGCGCTATATAGATGCAGTCCATTTACCATCACTTACAGGGCTTTCTTTTTTACTTAATCTCCAGATCTCCAAGACGGTGACAGACAACGGGGCTTCGTCGTCGTCGTCGGGCCAGCCTGGCGAGGGTGGTGACGCGGCGGGCAGCAAGGTGCCAGAGGACATCTTCAGCTACTACGAGCAGATGGACAAGGATGAGGAGGAGGAGGAGGAGACGCAGACCGTCTCCTTCGAGATACGACAGGTCAGACAAGGCAACCACCAGTGGGGCAAATTGGATTCATTCGTTTTACAATCCAGGGGTTTGTTTCTCGAAAGCGTGGTTGTTAGCCAGTTAGCAACTTGGCTAGTTGCCAATGGGAAATTGCATTGCTAACAACAAAGTAGCTAATGTAGTTAGGAACTTTGGTTTCGAGAGCTGCACCCCAGAGCTGCATTTCTAGAAAGAGGTGCATTTCTCGATAGTTGCTAACTACATTAGCTGCTTTGTTGTTTGCAATGCAATTTCCCAAAGTTGCAACTACCAAAGTTGCTAACTGGCTAACAACTACGCTTTCGAGAAACGCACCCCAGTGCCACATATTCCCAAATGACTTAATTTTACCTGTCCAATTCAGCCAGGCGATTGGCTAGTTGAATGATCACCCGGTTGAATTGGATAGGTGCAACAAGGTAATTTGGAATATGTGGGACTAGATTGTTAACCTGGTTGTCACGCGATGTGCTCATGAAGTTGAGCGGAAATGCACGAAGGGTCTGCGTGAGAGCCAGCTTACTAGATTGTAGCTAATGAATCCATTTTGTCCATCACTGGCCACAACATGTCTCTGTGTGTTCGCACACGTGTGTGTGTGTGTTTGCGTGTGCCTGTGCATGTGCATTACACAAAGCCTTCCATCCTGCTCCCTATAATCCCTATAAGAGATGGTACGTAAATGGACTGCGAGTTTGCAAGGCCTTCATCCGAATTACAATGCACTGAACGCCTCATACTCAACAAGTGTATCACAAATGAAAAACACTTCTAACAATTGCCCTTTTTACTGTTCACAAACACAAAGCTTTCTTTCTGCTGCTAGCCCACACTTGTGCACACACGCACACACACACACACACACACACACACACACACACACACACACACACACACACACACACACACACACACACAGTAAAATATCCTCTCCCCTCCCTACAGGAGATGATTGAGGAGCTTCAGAAGCGCTGTATCAATCTGGAGTACCCTCTCCTGGCGGAGTACGACTTCCGCAACGACACGGTGAACCCCGACATCAACATGGACCTGAAGCCCACGGCCGTCCTGCGGCCCTACCAGGAGAAGAGCCTCCGCAAGATGTTCGGAAACGGACGCGCACGCTCCGGCGTTATCGTGCTGCCCTGCGGTGAGTTACATGAACACACACACACAGCTCTACTGTGGCCAACCGGTAGGGCACCCGCCTGCCATGCGGCTGACCCGGGTTCGATTCCTGGCCCGGGTCCTTTGCCAACCCATCCCCGTCTCTCTCCCAATTCGCTTCCTGTCCACCTCTCACACTGTCCTATCAAAAAAGTAAAAAAAGAAACACATAAAGTCTAAAGGTAGGTCACTGGGTTACTATGCCGGCGACTCGGGTTCGATTCCTGCCCGGGTCATTTGCCAGTCCTTCCCCTGTCCCTCTCTCCCCACTCGTTTCCTGTCTCTCCTTCACTGCTCTGTCACAAAATAAAGGCACAAAAGCCCAGAAAAATATTGGAAGGAACACACACACACACACACACACACACACACACACACACACACACACACACACACAGATGGCAATCCTGAGGCCCTACCAGGCAACAGGGCCGCGTTAACCCTCGCCGAGGCCCGGTGCAGACGCAATCCGGGGCCCCTACACCACATTATAATGAGCCATATTCAAAACGCATGAAACAACGCAGGCTACATGGTTTACTCCAACACAAAAAAGGGTGCGCTGAACCCCCTGCTGAGTTCACCAGTCACAACGCAAGCCATTGGAAGCATAGCCAGCTGACAGGGAGGAGATTCTGTGCACTGCCATTTGGCAGAGTAAACGTCTGCTCAGCTAGAACTTCCAAACAGAAGCACAACCAAAAGTCTCTTCTTTTTGCTACAACATTGCTGCCGACCAATTTGTCGAATCGAAACCGTCGTGGTAAACACGTGTTAAATAATTTAACCTCCAATGGCCTTGGAAAGACTGACTGACTGTCAAAGGAAAGTAGCCTAGCCTACTCAGCTGTCGCTTGACGCGAGCAGCGAACCACAGCAAAGCGAAGCTGTCACGAAATCCCCTCAAAATGTACCATATAGGCCTACCAATTAAGAAGTCAGCGGTTTTCATCTAGATGGTGCATTACACTGCAATAGTATGCAATCATTACAGTAGACTATGCAAATTCGTAATGTTTAGGTGGATGTAGTGGATGTGGATTTTTTTTCTCCCAGATAAGAGCCACTTGCTAACTGAACAATCTGCGAGTGGTACCCAGGCATGTTTTAACTGAACACAAACCCGAACGCAAAAGGCTACGCTGACAGAGCATCGACATTATTACAGTGCTTTAGGGAAATGGCAGTGCTTTAGGCAATTGCGACTATATCATTTTGTGTTTGCTAAATCCTTGGCTTGCCCTGTTGTTGTCAGACTGCCAGAACTTTGAGTGCTGGTTGGTGCACTTGCTACGCAGCATTAATGTGAACACTTTAAATAACACCTCAGAAGTGATCCTCGCCGCGCCATGCAAGACTTTTGTTTCGCGAATGCAGTTGGGTGCGTGATTTATTTCCCCATGTTTTAACTATAGAATAAGATAAAGTTAGGTCGGTGTGCTGTGCTCTTGTTTGCTTAGCTTACATGATTGCACAAGTCCATGATCGCTATGCAACCATTACAAAAAGCGATTATAACACTGACATTACAAAAATGACTAACATTGCTAACCTTCTCTTCAATGCGTTAATCCATGCCGGGCTGAAGTTTATCCACGGTACAATCTGAAGCGAGTGCTGACGCCGAGTCTCTCGCATCTTTTTTAGACAGTAGCCCATCATCAAACTCAAAAAATATTGACCACCGTTTTCACTGGTGGCACACAACCAGAAGCATCTGACTGAAATGATTATTCCGAAGACCTCCGATTCCTGCGTGCATGCAGAGGCGATTCTAGGCTCAGTAGGGGGGGCAAGCGAAAGTTAAAAAGAAAGAACACTTGTAACAAATCGCCACTACTGTTCCCCAGCTACAGTCTTGGGGGGGAAAGCTGCCTGTCTAGCCTGGTGTCAAGATGCATCTGCTTGCCTACCGATGGCGAAATGCATCAAAACTAAAACCAATTGATTGTCTCAAAATATCGTTTCATATTTTCCAATCTCACGACGTCCGGGGCCCCCTCTAGTGGCGGGGCCCGGTGCTGCAGCACCGGTTGCACCATAGGATAACGCGTCCCTGGCAGGCAAAAACAAATGCTGCGGGGTCATAATGGTTACGGGGGGTGGTCTTCAGTTCAGAGGGTTGCAGGTTCAAAACTCACCCTTACCGCTCCTTCCGCCTCCATCCATGGCCGAAGTGCCCTTGAGCAAGGCATCTTACCCCACATTGCTCCAGGGACTGTAACCAATGCCCTGTAAATATCTAAGTGGCTTTGGATAAAAGTGTCAGCCATGCGTAAGGTAATAAAATTTCTAGTTCAAATTTGGTGAACACTGCTTTGCCAATCCTGATCCTGACCTCTATACTGATAGTGTGTGTGTGTGTGTGTGCGTGTGTGCGTGCGTGTGTGTGTGTGTGTGTGTGTGTGTGTGTGTGTGTGTGTGTGTGTGTGTGTGTGTGTGTGTGTGTGTGTGTGTGTGTGTGTGTGTGTGTGTGTGTGTGTGTGTGTGTGCTCTCCCATTCTCAGGTGCGGGTAAGTCCCTGGTGGGCGTGACTGCAGCCTGCACGGTCCGCAAGCGTTGTCTGGTGCTGGGAAACTCCTCCGTGTCTGTGGAGCAGTGGAAGGTGTGCTCTCTTGCTTTTATTGTTGTCTTTGTTCTATTTGGTGTATGGAAAGACAGATAAAATTATTATTTTTTAAATTATTATTGTTATTTGTTTATAATGGAGCGCATTGTGTAAGAAATGTGCATAAAATACTGTATGTCTAATTAAAGGAAGGATGAATTACCGCGCACACTGGTATTCTTTGCTGGTAGTTTATTTGGTGAACAACGCATTTCGCTGTTGCTTCATCAGGTTCACTCTGACAAAGCAACAGCGAAATGCGTTGTTCACCAAATAAACTACCAGCAAAGAATACCGTGTCCGGTGATTCATCCTTCCTTTACTTGGATTACTTTTACTGCACATCACCAGCACCTGGCCAGTGGTTGTGCACAGGGACGTTACTTTGAGTACTGTATTTCTAAATGTATATAATTACTAGGGCTGGGACATTAACGTGTTCATTTCGATTAATTAATCACGCAATTCGATTAATTAATTAACACGATTTTAAAAATTAATCGCAGTATAATATAGCTACATAGTTCTGGATTAGACCAGTGAAGGGCAGTATTTCACCTGATGGTGAACAGCCTGCTGAAATTGAAAAGAGTTCTCTCTTCTTTTAAAAATGAATAATATTTTTAGATTAGACTTATTTATTGTAATTATTCAAAATCCAGGTGAAAAAAAAAATTCCACTGTTCTCAAGTCAGATATTAAAATGCGATTAATTCGATTAATGAATTTCAAAGCCTATAGATTAATTTGATTAAAAAATTGAATCAAGTCCCAGCCCTAATAATTACTTATTGTTTATTTTACCTTGTCTTGCCTCGACAGGCCCAGTTCAAGATGTGGTCGACCATCGACGACTCGCAGATCTGCCGCTTCACGTCGGACGCCAAGGACAAGCCCATCGGCTGCTCGGTGGCCATCAGCACCTACTCCATGCTGGGCCACACCACCAAGCGCTCCTGGGAGGCCGAGAGGGTCATGGAGTGGATGAAGAGCCAGGAGTGGGGGCTCATTATTCTGGACGAGGTGCACACCATCCCTGGTGAGTCAGTGTGGAGCGGGGGGCTTGTGTTTTTGTGCCCGTGTGTGTGTGTGTGTCTGTGTGTGTCTTTGTATGTTTGTGTGTATGATCCTTCTATGTCAGGGGTGGGGTACCTTTTTCATTCGAAGGGCCGCTTCAAATTCATTCGAGGGCTGTAAAAGTCCCCCCGAGGGCCGTACTTTGAACACAAACCAGGGCTCATTATTCTGGATGAGGTCCACACACCATCCCTAGTGAGTGAGTGAGTGAGTGAGTGAGTGAGTGAGTGCGCGTGTGTATCTTTGTGTTTGTGTGTATGATCCTTCTATGTGAATGCATGTGGTGATGGGATTGGTTTAATAATGTTCAATACGCCATTCTGTGTGTGTGTGTGTGTGTGTGTGTGTGTGTGTGTGTGTGTGTGTGTGTGTGTGTGTGTGTGTGTGTGTGTGTGTGTGTGTGTGTGTGTGTGAGAGTGTGTGTGTGTGTGTGTGTGTGTGTGTGTGTGTGTGTGTGTGTGTGTGTGTGTGTGTGTGTGTGTGTGTGCATAAACAGCCAAGATGTTCCGTCGCGTGCTGACCATCGTGCAGGCGCACTGCAAGCTGGGACTGACGGCCACTCTGGTGCGAGAAGACGACAAGATCGTAGACCTGAACTTCCTCATTGGGCCGAAACTCTTCGAGGCCAACTGGATGGAGCTGCAAAACAACGGCTACATCGCCAAAGTGCAGTGTGCTGAGGTACGCTTTCAGAAACACACAAACGTCCAGCTAGGAACTAGACTAGAAAACGGGTTCTAACCAGGCACTACACTGGTCCAATGGGACTTCCGATGTTAAATACCAAGCCAAGTGGCATTGTGGGATTCTTGAGTGCGTTCCAATATACGACCTTGCATCCTCCACTTGTGCTTGTGGCCTCGCCCCGCCTCCTGGTCCCTCCTCCGTGGAAAAAATAATTACGTTTCCCAGCTGTCAGCCTAGCCAAAAAAATTTTTGGGGGGACTATTCTTCATTCACAATCCAGTTTGCAAATGAGAAAATGACTTAACAATTGAGCTTTTGCGAGATATTGAAATATAATGCTGTTGTCAGTAATGTCATCATGACATATTACTTCCTGGTACGAGGCCACAAGTGGAGGACGCATATTGGACCGTACCCCTTGTCTTCGCGCAGGTGGCTGTTTGATTACATTGAAAACCTATGTAATTGATGTTTTTTCACTAGGGCTGTCATTTTAACGCATTAATTTGATTAATTAATTACAAGGCGCATTAACGCGTTGTAAAAATTAATGGCATTAATTATTTATGGGTAGACATACGTTCTAAGCGCATGGCGTGGCAACTGAATTCACTCACTCACGCCGTGATAAATACAAGCCGTCCGTCAACTTCTAAAGCTAAAATACAATAAATACAACAAATACAGACACTTTTCTGTCTTTTTTCATGAACAAAAGCATATGTTTGTATTTAATTATTTTTAGATATTTTTGAATTATTACGAGATGTGCCAGTTGACGCTGCATTGCTGCGAACAGCTGTTCAGTTAAAAAAATAGCTGTGGACCAACGACGTTTTCCTTCAATTAACACAAGCAATCAGACAATCTCTACAGCTTAAATACAACTACAGTAGTAACATGTCAGACCCGATTATCGATTTGTCTATATTTGATAACTTTTAGAAAGCATTTTATCACGAGATGTAGGCCTAAGCTACCAGTCTGCGCTCGGCAGCTGGTTCATCTGATATGAATACAGGCGCATTTCAAGACAGTTTATCATTTGATTTGGCCATGGCAGTTGTAGCCTATAATAGTTGGAGTTGTGGTAGGCCTACTTAAATATTTCAACAACTATAGCCCAGCATACGAATGCATTGACTGTTCAGGCTTTGAAACACACGACGCAAATATTTGTTTCATGATGTGTGACCGCGGTAGCCGAGCCTACCGCAATTTCAGCAGATCAGAATCTGCAGAACAACACTTGTCTATTCACTACAACATCAAACCACTTGATAGATAATTGCTACCTTTTCCACGCTGCACATAAGAATCAAAATATTACAGGCTCCGAAATTACCCCATGACACAAGCTACAGTGCAAGTGTCAACAGCGCAGAGTAGCCTAGGGATTTCAATTTGACAAAGTCATCGCAAGTGCTGGAAGATGATCTTCTCAAGTTGGGTTGTGATTACAGCGATTTGAGTGATACATGCCACGTTCAGAATAAAATAATAGCCTACCACTGTGAATCTTTGCCACAGATGTCAAGTTGACAACTTTGATCGCTAACTTCCACTGACACCTCAGACACTGACATTTTCTAGCTTCAACCAATCGCTATAGCCTACAGAGATAGGATGTCTTACCTTTCGTGCAGATTGTTTGGAGAAGTTTACATCAGTCAGTCTTTCTAGTCCTGTCTTATATCCATAGAATATTTTGGTGTAGAATCAATGTTTAGTCCAAGCAAGGGTTATTGGCTAGCTCAGTGCAGTTATCATTCCTGGCTAATCCAGCTCCCCAAAATGTAAACAAAACGTGAATGAATGCACGTCATCTGTTTCATCAGGGGGTGTTCCCATTTCCTTGAACTCTGACCTTTTCTGATAGATAGATAGATAGATAGATAGATAGATAGATAGATAGATAGATAGATAGATAGATAGATAGATAGATAGATAGATAGATAGATAGATAAGATACTGTAGACTCATTTTTTGTGTTGGCTAATGTAGCCTATTTATTCACCAATTTAACAGGCCTATTTTAACATATTAGGTCTAAGTACATCATAGGGCCTATATTGTAATTATTATTATTATTATTATTATTATTATTATTATTATTATTATTATTGTTATTGTTGTTGTTTCGCGTCATGAAAAGAACATACGAGTAAGTGCGATTAATTAGATTAATTAATTACAAATTCTGTAATTAATTAGATTAATTTTTTTAATCTACTGACAGCCCTAGTTTTCACACATATTTTTGAGTCTTTGGATATGGCTTTGTTTTTGGCTTTGATCACACCAGGAGTTGAGATTTGATTGGACAGTCAAGCAAATCAGACAATGTTTGATTGGATGTATTCTTCCTGTAGAACAAGTTGAAAGAAAAAACTCAAGACTCAATAATGGCTGTAGATGCTTTATCCAAAGGAAAAGTAATTAGCCTAGGCTACATCTTTAGGCATAAGTAATGGGGCTAGATGGGATTTGATTGGATTACTTGGGTGATCAGACAGAGGAATCTTGATTGGGCAATTTATTACTAGGTAATTGGTATGGTGGCTCGATCAGATAGGGCAGAGGCGGCCAAACTCAGGTCAGGGGGCCTCTTGTGATCCTCTGAGCCATTTCATCTGAGAGAGAAAGACAACTTTTAAATCCAAAGAGACACTCTCACCCAACATTCTTCAAATGCCTAAATAGGACTGGGTTTTTGCAAGTTTGTGCTTTACCAAGTATGTAGTAAGGCTAGTGCATTGACGGAAATGTATGTCATTACAATGTGCAAGCCATCATACATTATTTCTTATTTTTTTGATCAGGCAAATCTGTCTGTAACATCTGGTCCTTTGGTCAGTAATCTAAACCCTGAACCCAATGCTGCCCTTGATCCAAAATAACTGCCCACCTCTGCTGGATGCTTGTCGTGTTGTGTCTACTCCGTTGGTTTCCCCCCTACAATATTTTGTCTGTGTGTGTGTGCGTGCACGTGTGTGCGTGCACGTGTGTGCGACGTGCGCGTCTGTCTGTGTGCTCGTCTGTGCGTGTGTGTGCGTCCGTCTGTGTGTGTGTGTGTGTGTGTGTGTGTCTGTGTCTGTCTGTGCGTGCATGTGTGTCTGTCTGTGTGTCTGTCTGTGTGTCTGTCTGTGTGTGTCTGTGCGTGCATGCGTGCGTTCGTGCGTGTGTGTGTCCTATCCAGGTGTGGTGCCCCATGTCTCCTGAGTTCTACCGGGAGTATGTGGCCATTAAGACCAAGAAGCGCATCCTGCTGTACACCATGAACCCCAACAAGTTCCGCGCCTGCCAGTTCCTCATCCGCTTCCACGAGCGCCGCAACGACAAGATCATCGTGTTCGCAGACAATGTCTTCGCATTGAAGGAATACGCCATTCGCCTCAACAAGTAAGACTCCAGAAAAATGCAAAGCGAAGCAAAATGCAAGTATAACAATATAATGGAAATGCAAATGAAACACTTAAAATGAAACTTAAGAAAATGTGTTAATGCACACCTGGCTGTGGAAGAGCTGAGCAGCCTACTTTATAGTTGAGGACGATATTATTAGCCCCCTTCTGAAATTAGACATTTCATCTCTTTTGATTTCTCAGTGAGAATGACCATTATTAACAAGTTTCTGTTATTCTGGAAACAAATGCACTATGTAGTCCAACTGACGGCGCAGAGTCAGAATTATGTGGAAAAACAATGAATTTGTCACTGAAAATGCGCGTTTTAAAAAGTCGCCAGATGCACCAAAAAGTCGCTAAAGGCGCTAGATGAGTTTTTTTGTCGCCAGGGCCGTCAAAAAGTCGCTAAATCTAGCGACAAAGTCGCTAATTTGGCAACACTGGATTTCAGAAGATTAAGAATGGTCTCAAACAAAAACAAAGCAGCTTATACTGATTGCATGAAACTTGATGGCGGCGATCCTCAGTCTGTTCCCATGACCACGAGCTACAGCGACAAATTAAACATAAGCAGGGCTCTAAATTAACTTTTTTTTAGTCACCAGCCAAAACGGTTAATTAATAGATGCTAACAGACACTCACTAATGGGTCAAAGTGGCTAATAAGTTAGCCGCCAGCTGGTCTCATAGGACTCCATGTTAACTGCTTGCTTGGAGGTAAAATATGTACTACCATACCTAGAGAACAGTTGAAGGTACAAGAGAAAGGTCAAACCCAATCATTTAGCTCAAGGATGTGTAAAATAAGCTTATTTCCTAAAATGGGACAGTATCACTTTAACCTTTAAACAGAAGTTGAAAAAGATGAAGGGGTGTACGTAACTTTGCTGATTGTATGAAGACATTTTTGGTCAGTCATTCAACATTTTTCCAAGACCATCTGGAATGAAACTACAGCAAAGCCAAATGTACACGTCATTGCATTTATTTAGTGCATGTATTTAACGCATTTCACTCCTTTTCTCTTTCCTTGAACTGCATTACAATGCAATGAATACATTTAGCTGAACTGAAAAAGGTGGCAAGCTACACCTTGTTAAAAAGTCTTCATGTAAAGTGACGTCCTGCCAAGCTAGTTTCAAAAGCCCCTTTGAATGGAAGGCTTCTCAACTCTGCTCAGAGAGGTGATGTGAGGTGTCGCTGGCCATAGGGAGAGCTCTGTAAAGCGTGATCCACTTAAGCCAAAGTGAATGGAGGCCAAAGTAAATATCCCGAAAGTTAATACACAAAGATTCAGAGGCATTTATTCGAGACTTGCATCTCAGTGCAATGTTATGTATTGGTTTGAGGTCATTCATGTTAAGTAGCAAATTAGGTGGCAGGTGTTGTGCTGACACAAGCTGATGTTTGTTTCAATATTACAGGCTAGTCACCGCAAGTGCAAGTAGGCCTACCAAATGAACTTTGTTAATATTGCTTTAAATTGTTTGCCTGGCTCTTGCCCGACCTGTAGTTCCGCACAGCTTTGTGAGCTCCACTACTGTGTGTTTGGAGTGCCACCAGGGGGCTCCAGAGCACACACACGGAGGTCTGGTAGGAACCAGGCTATGTATATTGTGGCCAAAACCGGCTGAAATTTCCAAAACAGATATCTTCAGTTTTACTCTACAAGAATCATGCGTCACTACAAAGTACCTCATTCTAGATCTGTGTGTTTGTGTTGTTGCCAGACCCTTCATCTACGGTCCAACTTCGCAAGGAGAGCGTATGCAGATCCTGCAGAACTTCAAACACAACCCTAAGATTAACACCATCTTCATCTCCAAGGTAACCAAACAACCACAGAACTCCAGAACTCCGGGGTGCCTTTCTCGAAACTGTAGCTACTAACCATGTTAGCTACTCTATTATTTGCAATGCAAATAATTGGCACCAACTACCCAATTTGCTAACTGGCTAATAACGCTTTCGAGAAACACAACCCTATTCCATTCCATTGCTAGCTATTTGTTTTGTGAAGTTCTTTTTTATGTACGTACACATGTTTTTGTGTGCCAATTTTGTTTTTTTGGTTGTTGTTTTTTTAGTACTCAGACATGTTTCTTATTCTCTCCACCATGTTCTGTCAAGCAGCTCGGAAATAATGGGGAATTTTGAGTGTTGTTTTTTAACCTAGTAATGACACGTGGTGGTTAATGTGTTCTGAATATCATCAGTGGCTGTAGCAATCTTGGTCAATATGGGTATACTGGTCCACCTCGGTCCCTATTAGAGATGCACCGGATTCAAGATCTGGTTCTGGATCCGGCACGATAATAGGGTTTTTCACAGGGTCTGGGTCCGGCAGGATCTTAAGCAGTAGATCCGGTATCCGGTAGGATCCTGAAAATCAGGATCTGGTGCATCTCTAGTTTTTACGTAGCCTAGGCTTTTCAGTCAGTCTTTCACAACCCCAATCGCTGCATGAAGTGAAAGCCCTTTGGAAGCGGCCGTTGCAGGCAGTGTGGCAATACGCCAATGAGTCTAAAAATCCGGCAGGATCCTAAAAATCAGGATCCGATGCATCTCTAGTCCCTATATGCTAACCCTGTAGGCTACTGTACAGATGACTGAGATGTGACCAGTCGCATGCAGTGACGCACAAAACCATACATACCCGCATTAGTGTCATGCGTCCGCATGTGTTTTACAAATTCACCTGCACACACACATGCACCCAAATCTGTGCTGTGCATCCACCTGTATGTTATTACTGCATGTGGTAATACTGGTAGTTGTGGACAATGCAGTAAATCATGTGTTATTCTTACATTACATTGATTTACTAAAATGTCACACTTGCATGGTGGTGGTTTTTCCGGTTTCCAGGTCTAGTCCCACCCCCCGCGTTGCTTCACCTCAGAATAGAACACACGCCGTCCCCTCTCTTCAGCGTCAATGTTTGGTGCCCTAGGCATGCAACCGCTTTCCCTAGTTATGCATGTAGATATTGGCATCTGTAAACAAAGCATTGTACGTCTGATAGAGCACATCTGACCAACACATATACTGAGTGCTCGTGAATAATCATAGTCAACATTAAGCTTAATGTTTTTTTGGGTTTTGTTAAGTATTTTTTTAGGGCTTTTTTGCCTTTATTTGCGACAGGACAGTGGGGAAGAGACAGGAAATGTGTGGGGAGAGAGAGATGGGTAAGGATTGGCAGATGAACCGAGCCGTAATCGAACCCGGGTCGCTGGCATAGCAACCCAGTGCCCGACCGTTAGGCCACGGCACGGCCGAGCTTAATGTTTTATTTCACTGGCCATTCTAATTTTGTCTGATTTTTTGGTGTTCCTGGCGCCCCCAAGGCGACAGCTCCCTAGGCGACCACCTTGTCTGCCTACGCCTAGTGCTGGCTATGCCTAACCCTGCCATCTGCTCTCCTCTCCTTTCAGGTGGGTGACACCTCGTTCGATCTTCCTGAGGCAAACGTCCTCATTCAGATCTCCTCCCACGGAGGCTCCAGGCGACAGGAAGCCCAGAGGCTGGGCAGAGTCCTCCGAGCCAAGAAAGGTAACTCAGGAAACAACAGAACAGGGGGGGGGGGGTTGACGTGACTTAGTGGTTGGAGAAGTAGTCTCAAAGGTGCACTGTGTAATATTTTTAGCAGTCTATTTCCAGAATTCACGATGCCCATTCACAAATGTTGCATTTTTCACAAATACTTAAACCACCAATCCACCGCCATCACATTCTAAGTATTCATTACAGGGCTCCAGAGTGCGACCAATTTGGTTGCATATGCGCCCATTTTTTTCAATGGTGCGCCTAAAAAATATTTTTAGGCGCACCGGTGCGACCAGCCATCAGTAGAACAAAATCAATTACCAAACAACCGTTTTAATGGACATAAAATGAATAGTCATTCTACAGTAGTGGCCCATCATCACACAATAAAACGTGTCGATGCGGTCATTACTTCAACTCCGCTGAACTACCGGTAGCTTTCTCCCCCTTCCTCGTCCACAGGCAGCCCGACGTTTCAGAATAGAATGTTCGACTTCGCTCAACTATCCGAGTTCTCATGTGCCAGCAAGTTTTGTGTTCTCAACCAGGCGAGTTTTGCAACGGACGAGAGAGTTACAATCACGGTAAAAACAGCAAAATGACTTGAGGATATTTTAAACACGAGAGTCACAATCACGGGGAAAAACGAAATGGCTTGAGTGGATATTAAACATTGCCACACAAAAACGCAGACGGCTGCGGATAATTGCCCGTTTGAGCCGCGTGCAGAGTTGGCCAAACAACAGGTGACGCGCTAGTCTGTCGGGACTTCTGTGAGAGTTTTTTGATAGCGACTAGGGCAGGCTACATAGGCTACTGCCTATCAGTCGGCAAGGCATCGTTCATGCACCTCGAGACAGCACGAGAGAGAGAGAGAGAGAGAGAGAGAGAGAGAGAGAGAGAGAGAGAGAGAGAGAGAGAGAGTGAGCGAGCGAGCGCACTAGTGCTGTCGTGTCTGTTCGTAGCACTTGCTAAGATACCCTACCACAATCATTATGCAGAGGGAGAGCGCTCAAAACGGGGAAATAGACAAAACCCACCTCAGATTCCACTGTAAACATAAGCTAGGCTATTTGTGTCTAATGATTTTAAAAATCATGACATTTTTTAGCAGGGTTTGTTTCATCCATCCATCCCTCTATCTATCTTCATATTGTAACTCTGTGCTTGTGCCGTGTGCGTAGCCTTATTGCAGAAAAGGCTGGTATGTTGATCTTACTAGTCAAACACATACTGACTAAAAGGCTACTAATTTGGTCTTTTCTACCAGCCAAACTGCTTGTAGCCAAGATGTGTTAGTTAGGTAGCCTACTGTCATGTCTTTTATAAGGAGCACATTTGGAAGACTAGTCTATAGCACATGAAATGCTCCAGGTCTTTTAAAATATAGCAACACTAAAAGAATAATAATAATAATAATAATAATTTATTATTTATAATAAAAAATAATGTATTATTATTATTATTCTATTATTGTTGCTATTATTATTGCTATTGTTATTATTTTTTATTATTATTATTTTTTTAAAGCTGAGGTGCGTGTGTGTATGGGGTGGTGAAAACATTTGGGTGCACCTAAATTTTGTGCTGGTGCACCTAAAAAAAATGTTTAGGCGCACCAGTGCAACCAGTGAAAAAAGTTAGTCTGGAGCCCTGCATTATGACTTTTCATACATGAAAAGGGGATCTTCTCCATGTCCGCCATTTCGTACTGTATGTCCAGAAATAGACATTGGCTGCAAAATGTTCTGTCATTTGATCATACTAGTAAATATCAACTTTATTACTCAGTAAATATTCATGAAAATATCAATTTTGGCAATAGGCAGCACAGTTTCAAAGAGAAGCATAGTTGCAATACCTACTCTGGCTACAATCCTACACAGTGCACTTTTAAGATCAGAGGGCTGCCGGTTTGAATCCCACCCTGACCTCTGCTTACACTTCAAGACACTTAACCCCACTCCAGGGACTGTAACCAATACCCTGTCAAATAGTAGGTCTCTTTGGATAAAAATCGTCATCTAAGTGTAATGTAATGTAATGTACTAAAAATGCTCGTAAGTGTGCATTTTACTTGTTTGCCTGCCAACTTTTCAATGGGTGTGGGACAGATTGGACTGAAATTAAGCAAATGTATAATTGCATTGAAAGAAAGGAATCACCGGAGGATCTAACGTTTCAACGTTCTCACGTCTTCTTCAGAGTCAATGATTGACTCTGAAGAAGACGTGAGAATGTCGAAACGTTAGTCTTGGCGCTTGCCTAATAAAACAAGTTCATTTCCACATCTGAAGATGCTCCGGTGATTCCTTTCTTTCCCTGCCTTTATCAGTCCTTTCCCGTGACGCACCAGATTGTGAAGTGCAAAAGCGCGGAAGATATGTCTTTTTACTACTGTATAATTGCTTTGCTCTGTGTCTGCAAGGCATGGTGGCGGAGGAGTACAACGCCTACTTCTACTCGCTGGTGTCCCAGGACACCCAGGAGATGGCCTACTCCAGCAAGAGACAGCGCTTCCTGGTGGACCAGGGATACAGCTTCAAGGTGGGTTGTCCGTCTGTAGCCTGGTCCTGACCATCCCATAATTCTACCATTTAATTTAGTATTCATGGTCTGGAGGTCGTTTGATCTGACGCGATTGCAGGAAGCGGGAAGTTTGCACTCAGTTCTGGTTTGAAATAATTGGACAGCTCTCACCCAATTGGCGACAGTTACACGGCAAAATGTCACAGTTTTCTGGGGAGGATTGGCCAGCCAAATCCTACCACTCAACATCGCTGCTAGGGGTGGTACGGTTCACAAAATGCACGGTTCGGTTCATATCACGGTGTCAAGGTCACGGTTTTCGGTTCTCTACGGTTCTTTTTTTTTAGTTCATGATAAATGGTGCACTGGCTAATAGAATCGGACTTATCATTAAATATCCTACATATGGTTTGTATAGGCTTATAATGTGAAAATGGTGTGATTTTAATTGTGTCATCCTCTGATTTGGTCTTATACGCTAATGTTTTAATCAGAGATATTGGATAAGATACTCCCAGAATCTCTGTTTTACATATTTTTCTGGGCAGTACATGAACTGCGGTTTGCGATGGATTGCACGGTTCGGTTCGGTATGTGTGTGAATTGTACGGTTTCGGTTTTCGGTGCGGTTTGTGCCATCCCTAATCGCTGCACAGAAAACTGTTGCCAGACGTAGTACGGAACCAAGTCTCTTGGCGGAAGTACGTAGGATGGTGTGTGAGGCTGGGCTCTCATTCATTCATCTATGTCATGCATCCAAATCATTTAAGTCAAGAGTTTAGATCTATGCAGCTGGACTTGTTGGAGCTTGAAGAGTAATAGAAAATAGGGCTGGGACTTGATAAAAAAATGTAATCGCATTAATCTATAGGCTTTGAAATTAATTAATCAAATTAATCGCATTTCAATCGCATTTAAATATCTGACTTGAGAACAGTGAAAAATATATATTTTTCACATGGATTTTGAATAATTACAATAAATAAGCGTAATCTAAAAACATTATTCATTTTTAAAATAAGAGAGAACTCTTCTCAATTTCAGCAGGCTGTTCACCATCAGGCGTAACACCGCCCTCCACTGGTCTAATCCAGAACTATGTAGCTGTATTATACTGCGATTCATTTTTTAAATCACATTAATTAATTAATCGAATAGAGTGATTAATTAATCGAAATTAATGCATTATTGTCCCAGCCCTAATAGAAAACCATAGCTGCTTATGATGAGCTTAAAGGTGCACTGTGTAGGATGGTGGCCAGAGTACGTATGTTCTTTACATTCATTAGGTTCGTTATTGATTGACATTGTATTGTTGTCTTGTCCGTGATGGTCAGGTGATCACCAAGATCGTGAGTATGGAGGAAGCAAATCGGCTGTTTTTTTGTGCTTTATGCTTGTTATTGAAATATTGGATTGGCTTCGCTAACGCCCACCTCAGTGGAGAAACAAGACATTTTCCTTGCCCTTAGCCTAGGCACAACAACTTTTGTGTGACTTTTCCCCATGAGACATCCCGATTGCAAATGAGAAAATGACCTTTGAACCCGTGCTTTTGCGAGATATTGAATAAGGCTTCTATTGTCAATGACGGTTTGTTTGACTGCCATTGCGAGGCCACAAGCATAAGGTGAGGAGGGGAGGTTAGATAATGAAACGGACCCGCTGTTGTTACTTCCTCAGGTGATTACCAAGATGGCGGGCATGGAGGAGGAGGACCTGATGTTCGGCACGCGGGAGGAGCAGCAGCAGCTCCTGCAGAAGGTCCTGGCCGCCTCCGACCTGGACGCAGAGGAGGAGGTGGTCATGGGGGAGATGGGCAGCGGCAGACCTCAGGTACACACACACACACACACACACACACACACACACACACACACACACACACACACACACACACACACACACACACACACCACGACAGCAGAGGAGGAGGTGGGCAGTGGAGAGATGGGCAGCGGCAAGCCTCAGGTACACAAACACACACACACACACACACACACACACACACACACACACACACACACACTGACACGCTGGCGGTTCGCAAAGTAAATAAACATACACCAAGTTTTGTGTAACAGTACGGCTATTATAACAACACGTCTGTCCCGCAAACTACAGAGAAGGGAAGCGACAGCAAACTGAAACTGAAATGTTTCCTACGACAGTCGTAGCGGACCGCTCGGTCAAAAAGTTACATTTGGGGTTCTCAGCAGACGGACAGCGAAAGTGGTCGCGAGAGTCATCGTTCACTTATTAATGACTCAAATTTGATTATTAATCTAACTTTTAATCCTACATAGAACCCCTTTTAAGATTTTTATTTCCACTCTTGTGCATTCATGCCTTAGTTATTTTTGTATTCTCTCTCTCGCTCTCTCTCTCTCTCTCTTTATCTCTCTCTCTCTTTATCTCATCAGTTCCAGAGGCGGCCGGGTACAATGAGTTCCATGTCGGGGGCGGATGATGCCATCTACATGGAGTACCAGTTCGGCCGCAGCAAAGGGGCATCCGCAAAGGGGCAACACTCACATCCTCTCTTCAAGCGCTTCCGCAAGTGAACCTCTCTACTGGCAGCTCTGTAACGTGACAATAACCCCTCTCCACCATCTTTACAATCTCCCAGAGGGATTGTGACAAGTGGTCCCACTCCGTTGTCCCTTTTTCGACACCGTCACTCTCCTATGACAACCAAGTGTAGCAGGTGCTGAGCCCTGTTTGTCCCCGAGTTGCAGTCGCACCTAAGAGACTTGTGGCTGCAGGTGGAACCAGAACCGGAGTTACATGTTGCTTGTAAAGGTGCTGCTGTAACACCACCAGAGTGTGAAAGGTTACAGGTGAGACAGCAGAGACTTGCGGAAACGGAAAATGAATATAGACGGGCCGGATATAGACTTGAACTTGAAACAGAATGGCACGAAATGCATTCCCGTTGTGCTTTTGCATTAGTTTTTGCTGAAGCAAGTCAGTAGACTTCTATTTGGAAGTCGTTTTGTTCATTGACTTTCAAGTTGAATTGTTTTTTGTTTTGTCTTTTGTTCATTGACATTTTTTGTTGAAGGCTTCTGAGGACTTTGTGTTCAGGTGAAGAACAGACATTCATGACTTTGAGGTAATTCACCGTCACCTAACCCTTTCATTTTTGTTTCTGTTACTTAAAATATTAATTAATGATTTAAAAAAAGATAATAATGAATAGGTAAGTGCGGGTATGAAGAAGGCAAAAGGCTACATGCATAACACTGGATAGCCCTCGGATGTCCTTGATTTGGAGTTCATACTCTTCACTTGGTGTGTTGTGTTGAAATGAAATATAATAAACTGCATAAAAGTGAATTGAGTGTTTTGGGTGTACCTTCTTTTCATTTTGTGCTGTTCTGGTAGGCAAAAGATTTTTGCAATATTTTCTTTCGAAAACGTTAATAGTCAGTTACAGCGCATTTTAAAATCTGATGTTTTACCAGCAATAAACTACTTACAATTTCAATAAAACCTCTTTTGTTCAATATTTAACTAATATTTAGCTGTTTATGAATTTATTTACTTCCACTTAATTACTTTTACCACGTTCCACAAGAAACTGCACACTGGTATGATTGTCCATGGAGCAGGTGTTGATGTACTACGTTTAAAGGTTTGATAAAAGATGTCATAGACATGGCCATATTGTGCAATCGTGGCACTATGAGGAACAAGAGCCTCCGTGATTTTCCATGTGTAGGGACCCATTAACTTAGCCTGATTATCATCGAGTTTCAAATCTTTTCGAGACTTGGTCTGACCAAGAGCATAACAATTTAAATTTCCCAAACGGTATGGTTTACCCTCCTCCCTAGGTTTGCTACTGGTTGTTCGCTTCCTGACAAAGTGGGAGGAGTCCCCAATTTTTTCGGGAGATCACAAAGGATATTCACTTTGCTCTTGACTTGACTAAAAGCAGCGCAGAAGGTGTTGTGTCAATAGGAGGGCATAGCCTGGCTACCATTAACTCTGAGTAACAACTCCAAATTGCGAGTGGGCCTACATGCCAGGTAGTGGAATATTAGTTGGGTTTCTTCTTGGAGACAAAATGCGGATGGGGAGATTTGGGGAGCTCTGGGCGGGGTGGGATGATGGAGGTAGGGTGTGGGATGTATTCTTTGTTTTCTTTTTTTTTCTTTTTTTGTTGTTTATTCGTATTTTCTTTGTTTCTTGTTCTTCAACAAAAAAAGAATAAAAATAAATAAATAGATGACGTGACCTGATGAATGCCACTCTTCACAGACACAGGTATGATCCGTATGTATGTGACCATCTATTGAATTGCGTACTATCATTTTCCACTCAGTCAGTCACCCATTAGTCACGCAGAAGGCAAACCAATTTCATGAAAGCTTGCTACATGCAGAGGAACTGGTGACCAGCATATCAAGTATTGCAACACAGCCAGAGACTTGTGTAATCCATACAGTAGAGAAGGACTTTGACACAGCCCTCCAGACTGCCCCCTATCTCACTTGTAAGCTATCACTTGTCTATTGTAAACGTTGGGGCTTCAGGTGGTCAGGGGCTTTATGAATAGTGCTGTGAGACTCCTAGACAAGAGAGTTACATAGGCCTACAGTACATAGTTACCTTGTTTCAAAACGTCTGAGTTACACAAATATTGATTCTTTGGACTATGCATAGTGACTTTAGCACCCAGACACTTTTTCTAGTTTTTGATTGTCCGTGTGTGGGGTGGGGGTTGGATAGGGAGATCTGACCCTGTGGATATATGTATGGTGAATATTTGTGAGTATATGTGCAATGTTGTGTGTAATGTCCTTGTACTTGACACCTTAATTTCCCTCGGG
>NC_085868.1:32970628-32975628 GCF_034702125.1 Engraulis encrasicolus
TGCAGGCATAGCAGTAAAACTGCAGTTTTTATAATACTAGGGGGCTACTACAATATCACAGTTACAAAAAAGTCTATTTCTGGGAATTCAAAATGGAGAATAGAGAAGATCCCCTTTTCATGCAGGAAAAGTGCCATTTTCCCAGTCTGAATACTTAGAATTTGGTGGTGGTGGCAAGTAGGCCCCTATTCATGAAAAAGGTAACAGTGAATGGGCAGCATTAGTTTTATAAACTACAGAAAACATTACACAGTAGGACAGTGTGTAGTAAAAAAAACAGAACCTATCATAGCCCAACAGGAACAACAACGTTCAGCCCATTGGGTACAATGGAATAACAGGATTGCTGCTCCAGGACTGCTGTCCTGTTAGTAGAATTTAATGGACAATAAATAAGTCCACCCTGCTCTGCCGTGTGGAGTTTTGCTGTCCTCATATCTCCATTTGTTTCAGTGCAGCTATGACTGTGAATTTTTTTTTAGGGGCTTTTATGCCCTTATTGACAGGACAGTGTGAGATTGAGACAGCAAGCGAATGGGAGAGAGAGATGGGGAAGGATCTGGAAATGACCCCGGGCCGGAATCGAACTTGGGTCCCCGGTGTAGCAGTGCAGTGCCCTACCGTTTGAGCCACAGCAGGGCCAAGACTGTGAATTTATCGTAATTCAAAGCAAAGCGGCAAAGTAGAGCTAATACATGCCTAATTACTTAAGTATCCTTGATTTGAGGAGAGTTCAGAGGGACTGACCATAATCTCAGTTTACCCACACACTCGGCTCCTGTGTATAATCTGTATAATCCAGTCCAAGAGAGTGTGAAAGCCAAGTCATATCAGCTTTGGGCTAGGAGTAGTACCCAAGGAGTAGCCGTAAGCTTGATGGTAATACTCAAATGGTCAGGGGTGAGATGGGGTGAGCTTCCAACCTAGACATGCTCAGACTTAGTCACAGTCTTGGATGACTTTAGGCCGAAGAAACACATCGCCGTAGTGAAAAAAAATGCTCTCTTTATTCAAATATTTTATGCACCATGTTAAATATTTTAATAAAGAGAGTGCAGTATTTTTCTACTCCATGTGAGATGAGTTTAGGACACAATAGGGCTTCATGTGACTACTTTGGGTGACCAGGCTGTCAGAAGTCCTCGGTTTTTGAGGGTCAGCCTTGGTTTATGTAGTTTTGTACTGAAAGTCAAGAGAGTTTGCAAGAATTGTTTGCAATTGGACTTCTCACTGGAGTTTGGATTTTGCAAGCTCCAAAATGAGATCCATATGCTGACTCAGCATATCCCAATTGACTGATGTGACCTGGCTGAATATTGACTCAATTGATTAGACACAATTGATCATGGTGTTCTTGGGTTCCTTTACTGAAGGTCAATTATGTGAAGTTGTCAACAATTGAACTTCTTTACGGAGCTTTCGAGCTGTTTTTGTCACACTCCATCAAAGTCCAAATGCTGACAACTCAACCATATTGTTTCTGTTGAGGAGTCACATGTCAAGGTGTGAATTGGAGTGAGCCGTTTAGGATCTCCACGTTTTCTATTGTTCGCACCTGTGGTGTGGAAATAAGCACCCGTCCACCTGCCAATGACGGGTGAATTTGGCCTTTGGTGGGTGAAATATGTCAACCCACCAGTCACCTTGACGGGTGTAATTTTTCCACAGGCACCTGGGTTAATGCTGAATTATATTCAGCATCCAACATCAAAGGTTTAAGCATGTTGGTAATGAAAAGAGTTATTGGCATCACAATAACTGCATTTATGAACCCTGAAACAAAAGTATTAATCAGAAAATGATCTTACTTAGCATTACAATGTTTGGATGGAACGGTTGAATATGGAATGGTCTCAACTTGAAGAAAAGAATGGTCGTCGCACACTTGGAACTTCATGCAGTTACATTTAGTAAGACCAACTTTTCGGCTTACGCCTTCATCAGGGACGACACAGTGTTATGGTCTTATTGTTTGGGGGTTGGGTTAGGAATGAGAAGGATGCAGGTTCAGATTTCTTAACCTGTAGGAACCATATTGAGATCATCTGGATTGATTTGGATAATGCCACGTGAATGTAATGCCTACTTATGTACAGTAACTATTATGTCAAAATTGGGTTCACACTGAAAATGGTCTTCATAACTCCTCCTTTATCTTGTGACAAATCTGTATGGTCCAAACGTGTCCTGTTTTAGAGATGTTGCTATGTCAAATTTGCAGTTCCTACAATATCCAACCTAGTACCAAAACTTTGATGGATGTTTTCTCAGTTTCAATGCTGGCGTAGTTACGGCACTTCCCCTTTGAAGGACAGTGCTCTCCTCTCCTCATGGGTAGATAGAGTGACGTCAGAAGTATGGCAAGATATCATTGCACAACTTGTCATATCAGCATTTCATATCAACTAGTGTAATGTACATGTAATTGTACTGTCTTTCCTGCTCTTCTTATGTCTACTCTTCTCCTCTAGATAGAGCATAGTCAGAAATACGCCAACACCTTTTAAGCCTCTCTTAGGGCCTTGCACATGTAAACGAACGTGTCATACTATACTATGTGCTGTGCACATGTGTGCATGTGTTGTATTGTATCTTGTGCTGTTCGCCAATAGCCCCTTTGTACAAACGGGCCCTTTCACTCTTTGTTTAAGAGACTCAACTACATCATAGCACAACACTGCTAGGATATTACAGAGAGCCTTTTAAGCAACCGGTTAAGACTTGATCGTTGCAATTTTGGAGGCAATTGGGCTCCAGAGGCTCTGTGCAAAGGTGTTGATTTCCTTCAGGGTTAGTGAAATGTCTTTATTCTGCTCTACTCTCCCCGCCTGTGAACTGGAGCACATCCAGAAATACAACAAGGTCTTCCGGTCTTGTTTCAGCCATGTATGATAGATATTTAAGCATGTGTTAAATGAGCCATTTTTGATTTTGAGGCATATGCAATAAGGTAAGCGTACCCATTAAGCCCACCAAAATCTAAATTTCTTTATTTTTCAATCATCTTCACATACTTTTTTTTGTGAAATGATTTGTTAAATAGTAAGATTTACCTCTCTTCTCAATGTTTATCACTGAGTTGATGAATATTTCAAAGTACAATATGGAGATTTTTCAGTAGAAAAGTGAAAAGTCTGAGTGGGCTTAAAGGGTACATTGGCTTAATGGGTACGCTTACCTTATTTAGTATGTATCTCTTCTCTCCTCTGCCTGCTGTACTGTATACCAGATGGAGCACAGTCAGAAGTATGGGAAGATCTTCAAGTCGCGGTTCGGGCCGCAGCTGGTGGTGTCGATCGCGGACCGCGACCTTGTGGCTCAGGTGCTGAGGGCCGAGGGGGTGGCGCCCCAGAGGGCCAATATGGAGTCCTGGCACGAGTACCGCGAGCTCAGGGGACGCTCCAACGGACTCATCTCCGCGTGAGTGACCGGGACGTAGACAACAGAGACAACACATGCGCTCGCACGCACACACACATGCACGCGCACACACATACACACACACACACATACACAGAGTTCTGGCAGAGAAGCCACAAGACTCACACACAGATGAGGCATCACACTACTAAACACACACACACACACACACATGCAGAGGAGCAAAGTGTAGTTCAAAGTTCATCCTCAAATGTATGTCGACTGCACTATGTAAACAAAACAAAAATGCTCCATGCGTGCAGGCCATGCTAATCGCACACATTTCACTCATAAGCACATTTTCAGGTCTTGGCATTGCTGGTGTTCAAGATTTCCATTTGTGTGTAACTCAAACTGCAAATGTGTGTGTGTGTGTGTGTGTGTGTGTGTGTGTGTGTGTGTGTGTGTGTGTGTGTGTGTGTGTGTGTGTGTGTGTGTGTGTGTGTACAGCGAGGGCGAGGACTGGCTGAAGATGCGCAGCGTGCTCCGCCAGCTGATCATGCGCCCCCGTGACGTGGCCGCCTTCTCTGACGACGTGAGCCAGGTGGTGGGCGACCTGGTGGGCCGCATCAGGCACCTCCGCACCCTGCAGCCCGACCAGCTCACCGTCCTCAACCTCAACGACCTCTTCTTCAAATACGCCATGGAGGGTAGGTGGCGTAGTATTTGATAGTACAGTATTTAATTATAACCTCTTCTTCAAATACGCCATGGAGGGTAGGTGGCGTAGTATTTAATAGTACATTATTTAATTATAACCTCTTCTTCAAATACGCCATGGAGGGTAGGTGGCGTAGTATTTAATAGTACAGTATTTAATTATAACCTCTTCTTCAAATACGCCATGGAGGGTAGGCGGCGTAGTATTTAATAGTACATTATTTATTTATAACGTCCTCTTCAAATACGCCATGTAGGGTAGGGGGCGTAGTATTTAATAGTACAGTATTCATAATCTCTTCTTCAAATACGCCATGGAGGGTAGGTGGCATAGTATTCAATTTAATAGTGTAGTATTTAAAACCTCCTCTTCAAATACGCCATGGAGGGGAGGTGGCATAGTATTTAATAGCACAGTATTTAAACCTCTTCTTCAAATGTGCCATGGAGGGTAGGTGGCGTAGTATTTGATTTAATAGTGTAGTATTTAAAACCTCTTCTTCAAATACGCCATGGAGGGTAGGTGGCATAGTATTCAATTTAATAGTGTAGTATTTAAAACCTCTTCTTCAAATACGCCATGGAGGGGAGGTGGCATAGTATTTAATAGTACAGTATTTATAACCTCTTCTTCAATACATCTAGGCGCAGTGTACAGTATACTGTATACAATATACTGTAATAGGCTACCACCATTTCAAATACACCATGGAGGATGGATCACACCTCAAGGCTTAAAGCAGAATTCCGTCTAATCAAATCAGCTTGCAGTTGTATTTCTCACACTACAATGACAATGACAGAAGAAATCGTACAGATCATCTTGCAGTGAGGATGTTAACTGAGTATCAAAGTGATGTTTACTTACTTGTGTTGTTGTCTTCACTTTTATTCTTAACATTATTGTATTCTAATTGTGC
>NC_085868.1:32980628-33015628 GCF_034702125.1 Engraulis encrasicolus
TTACATGGTGCCAGGGTCCTAAATTAACACCAGTCAACTGGCCAAATGCTGGTGCAATATCAGTTTGGCTGTTAGAAAAGACCAACGTACTTGACCCATTCGTGAGTGTGTGCTGGGATAGTAAAGGGCTCTGCATACTTCACGTGCGCACTTTGGCGCGTTTGGCGCGAGAACCATTAATGACGTCATCACTTGCGCCAGACTATTCATACTTCAAAAGCGCCCTTGCTCGCATTGTCGGAAGTGCCCTCTGCTGTTCATGAGAGAAACGGCAGTATCTTTCGCAACTCGCAGCGTTTGTTGTAGCCTACATTGCCAGATCATTCCAAGACCATGTGAGAGCATTGTTCTGGCGGCAGAATTTATAAATAGATCACCGAACACAACGTGCTTCTGAACAAAGTAAACAATTGTTTCACTGAACAACATTTAAGAGAGAAGATAAAATAACTCTCTAGGACATTTTATTATCCTCAAAATGATGCAGAATCCATTCTGTAGTAGCCTACAGTAGTTGTAGCCTCTCTTCGCAACTCCTGCTTTGTCTGCCTACCTGCATGGTCGCTGGTGGCGCACGACAAGTTACAAAAAATGTGGGGTGCACGACGTCGCGCCACGGCAGCTCGCGCCACGGCGTGTGACGTCATTTTGGGTCACGTGACGGCGCGAGTGAGGTCGCGAGTGAGGTCGCGAGTGAAGTATGAAGGAGGCTAGCGCCAGTCACGCCAAGTATGAATCCCCCTTAAGATTAACATCTACAAGCCATGTTGTCTGGTGATGAAAAAAGTTAATTTAGAGCCCTGCATGGTACCTAGGCTCTGTCCTTCAAGTGACGCAACACCTTCGGCTCAGCTACACATGCTCAGGAAAATTGTTTGTTCAGGTACATTCGGGTTCCCTCCACAGCGGGAAACTCCACCCACTTTGTTGGGAAACAATCAACTTTGAATATTTCCAACCGTCCTGGGTAGAGGCGTGTTCAAGGCAGTGACGTAGTTTAAGCAGAGACGTTCTATTGGGACTAAGAAATGTTTGGTTCTTTGGCTCAGGCTTTGGCTCAGCCTGTTCTGCCCTCGACCAGTAGTAAACCAAGGGAGGTGGGTCAACCATGCCGTTAAAGAATGTTAGTTGTTATGCTCTTGGTCAGACCAAGTCTTGAAGAGATTTGAAAGTCAATGATAATCAGGCTACCTGCATGGGGCTATTGCTAACTAAGTCACTTTGAATTAAACAGTCATCCTCTTTCTCCGTGTTGTCTCTTTCTGCTCTCCCCCAGACCTCCTTCACACGGTCATGGGCCACCTCCATGTTGCAGGGCAACATTTCATCCATGCTCCACCACAGCTAACCTCCCACATCCTCTTTCTCCTGGTCTCTCTACTCTCCCCTCAGACCTCCTTCACGCTGTCGTGGGCCGCCTACCTGCTGGCGCGCCACCCTGAGGTGCAGCAGAGGATCTTCCAGGAGGTGACCCGGAGCCTGGGTGGCCGCCCCCCCACTGCTGACGACGTGCCCAACCTGCCCCTCATCAGAGGCCTGGTCAAGGAGACGCTCAGGTCAGTAACCCTCTCCAACTCCTGGTCAGTAACCCTCTCCTGCTCCTGGTCAGTAGCCCTCTATAACTCCTGGTCAGTAGCCCTCTCTTGGTCCTGGTCAGTAACTCTCTCTTGGTCCTGGTCAGTAACCCTCTCCAACTCCTGGCCAATAACCCTCTACTGCTCCTGCTCCTGGTTAGTAACCCTCTCCAACTCCTGGTCAGTAACCCTCTCCAACTCCTGGTCAGTAACCCTCTATAACTCCTGGTCAGTAGCCCTCTCCTGCTCCCGGACAGTAACCCTCTCCAACTCCTGGTCAGTAACCCTCTCTTGGTCCTGTTCAGTAACCCTCTACTGCTCCTGGTCAGTAGCCCTCTACCGCTCCTGGTCAGTAACCCTCTACTGCTCCTGGTCAGTAACCCTCTACTGCTCCTGCTCCTGCTCCTGGTCAGTAACCCTCTACTGCTCCTGGTCAGTAACCCTCTACTGCTCCTGGTCCAGGCCATGGCCTTAAGTTGGTCGTGACTTAAAACGCTAAGGCATTGTATTGTGACGCCAGGGCTGGATTAAGATGGCTCAGGGCCCCTAGGCTACATGTTGTTGTGAGCCCTCCCTTGAAGGCAAGTTTCTAAGAGAAGGAGAGAGAAGGGTAAACCTCTCCTGGTCCTGGTCCAGGCCTTGGCCGCCCCTCAAACCGCTAAGGCAGTGTATTGTGACGCCAAGGACCTGGGTTCAATTAGGGGTAATTTTTAAGGTCATTTACTGATCCAAAAAAGCCCAACAGCAATGTAACCCTCTCTCCTCCCTTCACCTGTTGCTCTCTCATCTGCAGGAGTAGCAATCCTGGATTCAGAAAGTGAGCTCTGAATTATCCAATTGTCAGGAGTACTCAAGACCAGGTAGACCAGTTACTCAGTGAAGTTAGCTGTCACTCAATGTTTACTTACCAGGTTTTTGACACCTCTGTGTACCATGGCTTTTTACTGTATTTAACCATTCAACTGAAATTTAAATATAGAGTAGCATTTGTTTTCTTAATCTTTTTTTGTCTTTTATTTGTCCTCTAACTTTCAGTGGAAATGAGTTTGTCAAATGTTTAATAGTTACACAAATGATTCTATCCAGCATCAGACTCTTGCTAGCTAGCTTGGGCCAGGCCTACTACAGTGGTTCAGTTAAATATTGGTCTTTCTGTAAATATTGAATGTTATGCGTGTGTGTGCGGGGGGGTTGGGTTGTTAGGGGGCACGAAGCATGCTTGCTGTAGGACGCGTTAACATGCGTATGTAATGTCAATTTCGCACGCGTTGGACACGACAGGCAAATGCGTGCGTCAGGTGCGATATCTTCAAACTTGCAGGGGGCGATAGTCAGAGACTGCACAGTCCCACGCGTGTGTTTCTGATGAAAACAACAATGGCAGCAACTTTTAAGAGCGTCTCTACAAATTGAGTTTGTACCGCCAGTAGGGTGGCCATCGGTCCGTTTTTACGACCTGTTCACGACGTCCGTGTGTCCCTCTCTTTGTCTTTCCTTTCCTCCTAGCCTTTTGCTTATAGAGCTAGAAAGTGACGTCACTTCCCCCGATTTCATGGGACCTCAACGGCGTTTTTAGCCGAAAATCGTAGCATGTAATCCAATGGCGGTATTAAAATGGCATTTCGATCCCCTTCGAGTTGTGCCACGAGCTCCATATATGTTGTTTCTGATATTTTTGCCTAATTTTTCGTATGAACCCCTAAACTTTTTAGAAAGCTGTGTTTCTTCACATTTTTCATGCCGACGGCCTCGGAACAAAACATTGATACTTCTGCTTGAATAATCTTTATCTATCCTCTTAAACAGCATATTTGGAGCCCAGCGCATATCATGACTGAGATCAGAAGATATTTACTCGCTACCATGTTGTTAGATGGTCAACTGAGGTCCCGTGAAACGCGGAACTAAGGGGCGGGACTTTCGAGCTCTATGGCCTCGAGATGTGAGGCAACGTCATTAACGCAAACTAGACCTTGACAGTCGGTCGCGTTTCCGATATCTGCGGCCGCCATGTTACTCCAGATATAACCCTAGATTTCGCCCAGCGAATTAACCACAGATCTGTCTGTGGAATTAACTGTATTGCTGTCGCCTTATGTCGGGGAAATCTCCGTGCAATAGCCCTATATGAAGGTCATTAACTGACTGTATGAAAGTTAAATAAGGTAACTATATAGGCCTACTATAATTGTCTACAGTCTGTTTCCTATTTTTTCCTGCACTGGTGGCAACGCATAGCCTAGTGCAACTAAGTTTGTCCGCTAAATGCCTTTACAACGATACGAGGGTTCTCACAACTTTACAAACAGGTCAAAGAAACGTCTTTATGCACGGGCGCTGTCTGTATTTTGAGCTCCGTCTGCATGAAAAAAAAAGGTTGACAGAAGCGGTTTGCCTCCGTTAAAACACCGCTGATAAACAGACTTTTGACCAACTTTGAGTAAAGTAAATCAAATTAATTGTTGGCTATTAGGCCTACGAATGCATGACTACCCAAAATTAAATACATTTAAAAAATATATATGAAATAGCCTACACAGACAACAACGGAAGGATTTGTCTATCGTAACCTGCCGTCTCTGATAGGCCTACAATATTAAGTTAGTGGTACTGATGACTCCTTTATCGGAGTGAGGTAATGAAATGCGAAAATCCTTCCCCCAAAAAATATTGTTTTACAAGTAAAACTTCTGTTGGCAGCTGAGGTAAGATGGCAGCGCTGTTCCCTGATTTCTGCCTACAGTTTAGAATGCCAACTTCAGTGTTTTCTCCACGGAGGCGGGGATTCGGCAAGTCGAAGCAATGGGTGCGCGCGAGGACGCTAGGTTAGAAAGTTAAGGGGCGGGGTTGTCCGGCCGAAGTCCGGACAGCTGGTCACCCTAACCGCCAGTATTTTGCTTCTTGGTCAACTGCTTTTAAAGCAAGCATGTGCAGTCGGTTGCTCGCGGTGACGCGTGTAATTTTACAGCTCGCAGCAAGCGTACCGCAGGCCTCAATGGTCCCCATTGGAAGTACCATGGACTCAACCTCTGTCAGAAAAGGTCACAGTTGTTAGTCACAGCTCACAGTTTGTCACATACCTGAAATCCGAGCAGATTTGCATGCGTTTGTCTATCTGTATCGCCACATTCTCCCACCCTCTTGTCTCTTTCCATTTCTCTATCTTGTACTCTCCATTTCCCCTGTCTGACACACACACTCTCTCTTCTCTCTCTCTCTCCCTCCCTCCCTCTTTAACTTGGTCAGTGACTGTACTGTGATAATGTATGATGGGTAAATGGTATTAAATAAAGACATTTTACATCTCTCTCTCTCTCTCTCTCTCTCTCTCTCTCTCTCTCTCTCTCTCTCTCTCTCTCCCCCCCCTCGCTTTCTCTTTATCTTGCTCTAACTTTGACTTTGGTCTTTGATTCTGCCCATCAGGTTGTTCCCCGTGCTCCCTGGAAATGGTCGCATCACTCAGGATGATCTGGTTGTGGGCGGATACTTCATCCCCAAAGGGGTAATGTTGACGTTTTATTGGCTATTCTTGCTGGCTGATGGGTTTTTTAATGAAATACAGTATGTAGAGCATCTTGTGTTTCACTAAAACACATGCACACACACACACACACGCACACACACACACACACACACACACACACACACACACACACACACACACACACACACACACACACACACACACACGTGCAGAGGAGCAAAGTGTAGTTCAAAGTTCATCCTCAAATATATGTCGACTGCACTATGTAAACAAAACAAAAATGCTCCATGCGTGCAGGGCATGCTATGTGTAAATACACACTCACTCCAAAAAACAACATCCTATATACGCACATTTCACATACTCACTCACTCACTCACATACAAAAAGCTGCACAAGCGCTTTGTGTGATAACATCTGGTAAGTTACAGTGTGCTACATGAAATACGCCCAACACACACACACACACACGCGCACACACACACGCACACACATGCACACACGAGCACAGACACGTGCACAAACATAACACATCTGCTTAGTATTACCCCAGTATGATGTCAAGTCTTTTTAATATGGGAATAGGAAACTCAATCTCCTGTCTTTCCTGGATGAAATCCTGTTCTGTCTAACAGAACAGAGCCAAGAGCAAAACCTTTTTTAACAGACGCAACAGAGCCTCTTACCCAAATAGTAGCCTAATGAATGAATTTTGACCTGTTACTCTGTAATGTCATAGTCCGATTGCTGGCAATCCCATTTACACCACATTCCTCCGAAAGAAACTCTTCTTTTTCTTTCCTCTTTTGTTTTCGTTGTGTTGCTCAGGCCCCCTGCCTTTGGATAGGTCCAGTACAGTTTTGTTACGACAACCTAGCCAGAAACTGCTAGCTTGCTTTGAGAGTCCTCCAACAGTAACTTGCTCTGTCCGCTTGTGTTGTCTTAATGTTTTGCTGCAGTGTGTCATTTTTCCAGTCCTTTAGAAGAGTCCAGTTCTGTGCTATTGAAAAACTATTGTCTATTCAAAAAGTGTGATCCTCTGAAACTAACTCTTTGTCTTTTCTTTTTTTAAATGTTACATCCTTGTCTTGTGTTGTCTTGTCTTGTGTTGTCTTGTCTTGTATTGTCTTGTCTTCTCTTCTCTTCTCTTCTCTTCCATCCTTCTCTTCTCTTCTCTTCCATCCTTCTCTTCTCTTGTCTTCTTATCTCCTCAACTTACCCCTTCTCCCTCTCCTTGCTTCTCTTCTCTTCTCTTCTCTTCTCTTCTCTTCTCTTCTCTTCTCTTCTCTTCTCTTCTCTTGCCCTGCTTTTCTCCTCCATCTCGTCTTCTCCAGACCCAGCTGGCTCTGTGCCACTTCTCCACATCCATGAACGAGGAGAGCTTCCCCAAGGCAGAAGAGTTCAAGCCAGAGCGCTGGCTCCGTAAGGACCAGACCGACCGCGTGGACAACTTTGGCTCCATCCCCTTTGGCTACGGCATCCGCAGCTGCGTTGGCCGCAGGATAGCCGAGCTGGAGCTGCACCTCGCCCTCACACAGGTGGGTACTAGTGTGTGTGTGTGCGTGTGTGTGCGTGCGTGTGCGTGCGTGCGCGTGTGTGTGTGCGTGTGCGTGTGTGTGGCTTTTATGCTTGTGTAACTGAGCTGATTCTGCACAGTTCAGACCTATTCTCGAACACACAACGCACTCAGCAAACACAGATATTGGAAGAAAGGCGTCTGGCTGAGTCAGTAGGGTATCTGTATCAGACTTTGGGAGGGAGGGTTTTTTAAAAGATTCGTTTAGGGCTTTTATGTCTGTCTTCCGATAAGACAGTTTGACAAAGACACATAGAAGTATTGAGAGAGAGAAATGGGGAAGGCTCGGATTCAGAACATGGACTCCACCCCAGGTCCCTGAACCTCGTGGCATGGCTGCTTAGCCCACTGATACCGGTCAGATCTCATGCACATCCCATTCCTTTTAGCCGGCTGTAGTGTCAAAACATAAAGTTCATGTAGGGTAAGGAAGAACTGCACACCGTTAAAGGGACACTGTGTGAGATTTTTAGTTGTTTATTTCCAGAATTCATGCTACCCATTCACTAATGTTACCTTTTTCAAGAATACTTCCACCAGCATCAAATTCTAAGTATTCATTATGACTGGAAAAATTGCACTTTTAATACATGAAAAGGGGGATCATCTCCATGGTCCGCCATTTTGAATTTCCAAAAATAGCAAAAAGGACTGTACTTAGACCATACTAGAAAATATTTGTTTATTACTTAGTAAACTTTCATGTAAAGATCAAATTTGGCAATAGGCAGCCCAGTTTCAATGAGCAGCATAGTTGCAGTACCTTTTTTAACCATTTCTTGCACAGTGTCCCGTTAAACCCCCTTTATTCCATTTTTTGTTTGTTTTTTTATAAATAAAAATGGGTTAACAAGGGAGCTCATCGGTGTGTGGTTCTTCCTTACTCTGCATGATCCTTAGCCCACTGAGCCACAGACCCCCACCCCCCCCGCCACTATCTGCCATCTTTGCATATGATGTGGATCGACTCCCCCTCCCCCTCCACACTGTCTAGCTGTAGCAGGAAGCAGACGTAGCGCCTCAGAGATAATACTGTGGGCGTCTCTCCATTTCCATCCAGATAACCCCTGGATGAACCCTGATGTAATGAAAGACACATTCCTCAGGTTTATAAAACTAGGTGTACATTCTGGGTTGTTCTGTGTAAAATGACACTAAAAACACAACACATTTGCTTAGTATGACCCCAGTGTATGCCAGGTGTTTTTAATATGGGAATAGGAAATTTAATCTCCTCCCTTCCCTGAATGTAATGCTGTTCTGTCTAACAGCCCAGAGCCGAGAGAGGTCAACTTTCTTTGTCTTTTTTTGTGGAAAATCTGAGAGATCCCTCTTACATGCTCATTTTAACAAAAGCAACACAGCCTCTTACACAACGCCTGTGTCTCTTTGTGCCTTTGTCTTCAGATGCTCCAGAACTTCCGCATCGAGGTCTCCCCCTTGACAGACGACGTCAAAGCCAAGACTCACGGCCTGCTCTGTCCTGGCGGGCCCGTCAACTTGAGGTTTGTGGACAGGGTTTGAGCGAGCCTCCTCCTCCTCCTGCCCCACTCGCCTCTTCTCGCCTTACCTCACACATCAAGAGATGCTTTGATATCCAACCTGATGATGTCTGTATGTGTGTGTGTGTGTGTGTGAGTCGACAAAAAAATAACAAGCGTGCCAAATTCCACATCTCCTGAAAAACTCTGTGGCTAGCACAGCCCACAGGGTGTTAGCAAGCAGCAGGTGGATTTTTAACGTTCTTTCTATCTATTCACGTTTGTTCAGACAGACACATAGGCCAGTGTTCACTGGGACACAAGAATGCTAGCAGAGGTTAGCTGCTTTTAGGGCTCTACTGACTAGCTCCCTCAGTAGGCTACCAACAGAGCGGTGTTCATGCCATGTCTACGTGTGTGTGTCAGCTGGTGTGTATGACTGTGACTGCCTTGCAGTTATACAAAAATGTTGGCACACCATAGGTATAGAGATACAGTGAGAGTACGTACACACAAGGTCCCTACTACTGTGACTGAGCTGGCCACTCACTCTCAGATAATTTTAGACCAAACAGCTACTGTAACAGTAGGTTTTTATCCCAGGGTTCAGACAGCAACACTGTTATTACAAGTGAAATGCAGTGGTATTGGTTTTTAAAAGCTGTTGAAGTAGTGGCGGTTGTAGATTAAATGTACTGTGAAAATATGTTACCAGCTTTTATCATTTTTATGAAACATCCTTGGAATATGTATTGCTATGACAGACTGCTGTAAACCCAGTCTTTGTTTGAGCTTTGCCACAGTTGCCTTTCTATACAAGTTTCCTCCAGTGCCAAGTTCAGCAGTAGGCCACTCCATATTGTGCGCCTATCAAGATCTTAGTGAAATGTGCCACCTAGTGGCAAAAAAATACATGTTTATTTTCAGGGCAACTAGATATGGAACTTCATCAAACATCAAAAATCTTTTATGAACAGCATTGGGGAATGATGCATTACAAAAGTTATTATTACAAGTAATCCATTACTTTTTTGCTATAACGCAGTAATGTATGGCATTATAGGGGGAAAGCTGTACTAGTTATGAATTGTCCACAACAAGAGCGAACTACGCTGCCTGATAGCGGAGGTAGCAGAAGAAGTTTTGCCTTGAATTCGCTGTATTCGCTTTGGACGTGACACTGACATGTTTGATTTAGCTAATCACATAACGGCTCTGGCTTGACAGCCTGGGACATTCGGAGTTATGAACATTCCAATTGGTTTTCACCGAGCCACATATCAGCTTTCAGTTCGCTTCGCTCATGCCGAATTTGCTCTGATCGCGTGCCCTCCATAGAGAAATAATGACTTCCGTCGCTCCGTTAGCGTAGGTCGCTCTGTGTGTGAACAAGGCATAATAACACTGCTAGTAAGTTACAATACAAAGTGTTCTAGGGGAGGACCCCAGACCCCCTGTGCGATTGAGGTGTTTTTTTGTTTTTTTTTCTCCAGAGAGTTGGCAACCCTACCTGCCCAATACTGTTTATGAACATGCGACCGTTATTGTGTGAATGAGAGATATTGAGTTGTACATTTTCTTTGTGTTATTGAACTTAGTAACACTCATAGTTGATGTACGGTCCAGAAGGTACAACAGATTGGAAAAATGGAAGATGTATATCTATTGCAAAAAGGTAATGTTTGAATGTAGCCTTCTAGAAAGGGATAAGTATGTTTTCCTAAGGGTTTTAGAATGTGCTCAAATGTACTGTTACTGTTCTTTGATTGATTTATTTGGTCTGAAACCTGTGCCTACACTTCTTCCCGTTTTGTCCTATTTTTATCTGCTTCAGCCTTCCACTAGGCCTAGTTTAATGTAACGATTGCAATGTACAACTGTAATGTCTATTTGACGTACAATGTCATAAATCATGATCTCTAAATATCACCATAATGTTCTTTTAAACTTGTCAATTCTGTACACATATCAGCTTTGCACTTGCTCTGTGATGACACTGTAATAAAGAGGTTACGATCTGATATTGCTGTTTTTTTGGTGGTCATTGTTTTGTATGCCTATCCTTATGGGACAAGTTATGCTGATGCATCACAGAATCTACACATTCACACAGGTGCACATGTATTTGGCCACACCCAACACACATCCTGTAAAAACCTGAAACAAACTTATTCCCCAATAGAATGGAAATGTTGGGCATAATTTTCCCATCAGTGAAAATAAAGTAGGCTAGCTTATAGGCTATATCGATGACTTTGAAATCTGATGTCATCAGAAATGACTGTTGAGCTGTGTGTGTGCATCATGTTAGCCTGATTATCATCGACTTTCAAATCTCTTCGAAACTTGGTCTGACCAAGAGCATAACAATTAACATTCTCAAACGGCATGGTTGACCCACCTCCCTTGGTTTCCTACTGGTCGAGGGCAGAACAGGCTGAGCTAAATTTCAAACCAAACATTTCTAAGTCCCAATAGAACGTCTCTGCTTAAACCACGTCACTGCCTTGAACACGCCTTTACCCAGGAATGTTGATGATGCTCAAAGTTGATTGCTTCCCGACAAAGTGGGTGGAGTTTCCCGCTGTGGAGGGAAACCAAAAGTTTTCCCAAACCCAAACTGTTTTCCTGAGCAGAGCCAAAGGTGTTGCTTCACTGCGAGGGCGGAGCCTGGGTAGCATCAAGTGACAGGACAGGAGCACCCTCGTGCATCTAGGTGGGCAATGATGTGAGTGATGGCTCACAATGGCTATGTGCTGGGCCTACTCCAGAGACGGTAGATGGTATGGACAGCATTTATGACCGGTGGTGGCTCAGGTGGTAGAGGAGACGGCCACCGACAGGGCTGGCTAGGACCAAAAAAATCAGGCCGGGTATTTTCAGCCAAGACCAGTCCACCAGGCATTGAGAAGGACAATGAAGCCTGTGACAACATCAGTCATCTATTACAAGCTACTTTGACCACAACTGGCAAAATGAATATTTAAATCTAATTCAGAGAGGTCTGCTGTCGCGGCATGAGGACTAATACCTGTACAAATGCCCCGTATGCCTTGTGGCCAATCCAGCCATGGCCACCGGTGTGTGAGTGGGTGAATGTGAGGCATACAATATAACGCGATTTGAGTGCTCAAAGGAGTGGAAAAGCGCATTAAATGCAGTCCATTTACCCTTTACTCCAGGGATGTCAAACTCAGGCCCATATGGCCCACAGGGTCATTTTATTTGGCCCGCAAGATAATTTCAAATGTGTCTTACACTTGGCCCACATTGCGCCATTAACATAACATGACTGACTTAATCATGATTTGGTATATGATGGGAATATAAGTGGACTGAGGCCAATGTCACATCTCCCACTCATACAATAGACACATTCAGCATAGTAGGGCCTAGGCAGAGGCGCATCTTGCCACCAGGCAAGGCAGGCAGCCGCTTGGGGCCCCCAAGGCCCTAGATAGTGAATAACAGCCCACACATTGCCACAGTAGTGGCGATTTTGGTTCAAATGTTCATTCTTTTGCATTTTTGCTTGGGGCCCCATCTGATCCTAGAATCGCCTCTGGGCCTAGGCCTATAGGCTGTGAGTGTTTGGGAAATTTGTATTTGTTGTATTTGCATTTGTATATTGAATTTGTACATACCGGTAGCCTACATAACTTTATCTCTTTTTTTTGTTTATGTTTTGAATATAGAGTCTATTGTGTTTAGCGCCCATTTCGTCTCAGATTGTACATTATTTTGCCCCCCCTTGAAATTTAAGTTTGACATCCCTGGGCCACGTTCCCCACAGGTAGCCAACTTGCGCTCAAGGTTTTTCAAAATGCAGTGACCCCAATTGC
Organism: Engraulis encrasicolus; assembly: GCF_034702125.1. Taxonomy (NCBI): domain Eukaryota; kingdom Metazoa; phylum Chordata; class Actinopteri; order Clupeiformes; family Engraulidae; genus Engraulis; species Engraulis encrasicolus. The sequence goes on from NC_085868.1 coordinate 32,992,586, forward strand.
AAGAAAAGATGGCTAGGCTATAATAATGTTGTAACGTTGTCAATTATACATGAGGCTATAGGACTATTAAAAAATACTTGTGTAGAAGGAAGAGAGAAAGAGACAAGACATGCGTGCAGACTACAGTATTATTGGAATAATAGACCTAGGTTCCTCATCTCCCGAACGCATCCGAGAGAAGGATTCGTAGCTCTCGACTGTATTCGGGCGAACGCTTCAATTTGCGTCCAAAAAAAAGTGCACCAGTTGTGGACTCTTCCAACTATGCTTTTGACTCGTTCCGGGGGGTGGGTACGTAGTCGAGCAGCGTTGGAAGGGCCGTTTGCATGTAAACAAAGCAGACTGCTGGAGTGGATTAAGTTTATACCATCGAAATACTGTGTGTTTTTCTTTTGCATCGGAGACATTATTTCCATAAACAAGCCTTATCTACATCTCGCAGGAAAATAGTGTGTTGCCTGGTCTGTTGCGTGCTGAAAGTATCGAAATATGCGCTCGGGCCTTGGACTAGAGTAAAGTTGTAAGCGGACTCTACAACTTCTTCATCCTCGCTGACGGCGCCTGTCACACGGCACTGGGCCCTTGCGGCCTTGCCTTGTGGATGAGGAAGTGAAGCGCTTCAACCCACCCAGGTGACACGGTTTTACGATAACAACTTTTTCGTTTGTGCCAGTGGTAAATGCATGCAATTATGTATTTTCAAACAGTGGCGTCTGTTTTCCAGTGACTTTGCTAATCACGTATTTGGTCATCCATGCTAACACTGGCTAGCTGAATATGCGCGAAGCCAGCCTAGGCTCTTCCGTCTTGGTAGCTGCTAACAGCTAGCGCTGTCAATTTAGTCAAGCTAATGGTAACTGTAATGATACATGGTAGTACATATCTGGGGGGAAACCAAATCCCAAATATTCTAGGTCGTGTCTTTAACTAGTAGCTGTTCATAGATACAACCCTCCATTGCAATAGCATAATGGTTACACTCAACACTGCGAATGGATGAGTTTTAATTGGCTAGAGCTATGCTCGGTTGCTAGCTAGCTGAAGTAGCCACTTTCACGTCTATTATTGCTAACACGCAAACAACACGGCGGGCAGACTTTTTCGGCAGTCACTGCACATTAGTTTTGTCTTTGTGGATATAATATATGTTGTGTACAATTCTTAATCAGAGGGTTGTACTTCAGACTATTTACATGTCGGTGGTAAATCTGGTGTCCGACTGACGTTTATTGCATGCCAATTTGAAGTTGGACATGCTAGCACTAGCAGGCATTTCAACGTAGTTGTCATCATAGTTATCGTGATTATCCTACAGTGGTGTTAGCTGTCTGATATCTTGCTGTAAGACTCGCCAGCTCCTCAGATTCATAGTCATTAACACAGACGCCACAATTACGATTCATGTCAACGCATATGTCGTGGAAAGACATTCAGTTTGGTTACCCTATTGGCTGCATCCTTGCGTTGACAGCAAGCTACCTAGCATCAGCACGAACTTGCTAGTGAAGTTGGCCTGCAAGTTGCTGAAAAGATGGTCACATGAATTATTATGGTAGCACTAGTACATCATATGAAGTGAATATGTCTTTCCATTACCAATGCGTGTATTTGAGTGGTGTTAGCTGTTAGGCAAAATCGTGTCTTTGAACATTTCAAGCAGAGGCTATACTCAAGAGGTATAGTTTGTTTTTGTTTATTTTTTGACACTTTCCATGCAGTGTTTAGTGGTCGCCAAATAACACGCCAGATACATTCAACCAAAGTGCATGAGGACAGCCCATGCGTAGAGGTTGTTTGTTTAACTTACTAATCATGCTTGCTAATTTTCCAACGCTTGTTGAGGTTGCATACTTTGGCCTAGTTAGAGGTTGCATGCATCAAAACACTGAAGTTGACAGCTGTCAACTGTAGTTTGTTTCAGAAGAAGAAAACAAACTTAACGCATTGCTCTGTGTCAAACTAGAAATCACGTGAGGGGTTGCACATGATAATCCATCAGATAAGAAATAGGAACACAGAACTTCCTTATCATACTCTATAGTCTATTGGTAATGATCTGACCTAAGAGGACCCATTAACAGTAACATGCCTTTTACTGGCATGCAAAATTCTACTATCAATGTAATTTGTCCTAAACGTGTGAAGGTGGCTCGCCTGTCTAAAAGTAGGTTGTGTTTGGTTCTGCTTTTGGCCTCGGAAGCACAGTTTACTCAATTTAGTCCACGTTTTGTCACGGCTGACTTTCCCGTCTGCTTTGACAGGAGAAAGGAACCCATTTCATGGGCACATCCTCTTTCCTGGACTCCTGGGTGAACCGAAGAGATTTCAAAATGGGTATGTATGTCTACATAATTTCAGCTTAAAAAACAAAACCCAGCTGTAGTGGTGTTCAGTGACGTAGTAGAAGCAACAAAAGGAAAGCCTATTTTAACATGAATCACTTTAGAATGACTGAATACACTGTGGCGGAATACACTTAATGTACACTGAATCTTGTCATCCCTAATCTTGCGCTCAATTCATACTTCCCTCCATGTTAATTCCGGGCCGGGTGTTCGGGGATAAGATTTCTCTTGTTACTACACAACATGACTGACCAATCAGTGAATAGGGAGGGACGAGGGTGGGACGCTGAATGATGACACATTAGCCTACATACGGTGCAAGCAGATTATATGTCACAACCGGTAGTTAGTGATTTGATAAAGTGGAAGTCAGATGCACATTTTAAACTTAAGCAGCAATCAGCCGTAATCGATGCTCAATTCCACAATTTCAGATGCTCTTTACGAAGTACGAGGGTATGGTAAGATCTTTGACTGGCATTGCAACTGTAGATAATTGTATTCCTGGAGCGCTGAGAGTAGGCGTTGAGCATACAGAGGCTGTGCAGTGGACAGATGATTCACTTCCTGGTGGTTTTCTCGTAATCCCTTTTTAAAGCCATGTTTTGTAATGGTGACGACGAGATCAGTTAATAACCGTGTTGAAAGGTCTCGGACATGGTGCCTCAAGTAAGGACATGGGGGTGTATGGGTCATCTCATGTGAATCAAATCACACACTTTTGGGACATGTGGCATGGATTTTTAAATGATGGATTTAAATAAACTTCGGTGTGCCTTTTTATTGTCAAGGTAAATAGAGCTCCAGAACTGCATTTGCACACGTCTGACACCAGTATTAAGGGAGAAACTGTTGTTCTTGGGTTCCACATACCTTACCACTGAAAAAGGCATACAAAGTTTTATTGAAATCCATGCCAGTTGGTCACCAAGCTGTCTGATTTCACGTAAAATGACCCGTATTTAACATTAACCAGGTAGTACAGTAGATGCTCATAGCAGCTTTGAAACATCTCGGTAATGTCAGGTGCAGAATCTTATCCTGCTTTCTGGCCTGTTCAAAAGCTTGCAAGGTTGGGTCTAATTATCATTTGGGCCCCAGAACCACTGTTCTACAACAACAGGGGTGGATTGAGTAACATTGAGTGAAGTTTAAGTGCACCTATTGTATTGTTACTGCTGGAGTAGACAGTGTGTTTGGGCACATTGCCAGAGTATGGTGCAATGAAAATGTAGGTAGTGGGTACAGGTATTTTAATGACTGTGATTTCGATAGCTGTGCAAAATCTCTCTCTCTCTCTCTCTCTCTCTCTCTCTCTCTCTCTCTCTCTCTCTCTCTCTCTCTCTCTCTCTTTCTCTTTCTCTTTCTCTTTCTCTTTCTCTGCCCCCCCCTCTCACGCACAGACACACACACACACACACGACTAATAACAATAAAAAGTAGCTGTTTGATTGATTAATTTGTATTGATTATGAATGAAAGTGTTGGTTAGCAAAAGGATAGAATAGAAAGGATCTTAAAACTCAGTCAAATTCACTTCAGATCCTCTTGAGCCAGTTTGTTGGAAAAACTGCACACGTCTGAATCATCACGAAACGATTCATTAACTTTTTGATGTCCAGTTTTGTCAGACGGAAATCATCATCAAGAATCATTCTAGTATCTCCCTAGCATCATTAATTCACTTGCACAAGAGCAGTTTGAAATATTATCCACACACATAAACTGTGTTCCATATCTGTCAAATAAAACCCAATGAGGCGACTGCCTCTCTCATTCATGTCTTGATGGCATCCCCATCTAGATAAACGTCAGCCAGCCAGAGTGGGCTTTTCTTCTCCTTCCTCCTCCTTCCCCTTCTCGGAGTAATTTGATGTGGCCCCATGTGTTGATTTGAAAAGCAATTGGAGGCTTTGGGTTTTGATTTACACTATTCGGGCAGGCAGGCTGCTATTGAATTAGAGCCTTTGAATGTGATTTATGCTGGTTGTGGTCGGGTTAGGGGTTAGGGGATTTATGTAGCCTTTTGCACTCAGCCATGGCGGATCCTTCACTACCACAGTAGCCTGATGCATACGTCATCAAGACTCTACACACACACACCCTAAGAAGTAGCAGCTGATTGGCTGGACTTAACTGGTGTGTTCTGATGATGCGTAGAAACCCCACTTTTGCTAGAGTGCTCTGATTGAAGAGTGGTGCTGCAGACACACACATGCATACGCACACGCACACACGTGCAAATGTTCACCAAATGCACGCTTTCTCTCTCTCTCTCTCTCTCTCTCTCTCTCTCTCTCTCTCTCTCTCTCTCTCTCTCTCTCTCTCTCTCTCTCTCTCTCTCTCTCTCTCTTTCTCTCTCCCTGTCTGTCTCTCTCTCACACACACACGCACACGAGTAGTAGAAATGCTCACAGTCGCAGTCACAGACTCTTCCTGGCATGGACCGCGGCCATCTGACGATGGCAGAACCACAAGCACAACCTTCAGGGTTCAGTGGTCCGGTCATGCCTGGCTGCCTGAGTGTGTGGACTGCTCCAACAGGGTGCCTCTGCACTGCCGTCATGGATGCCGACCCTTTGGCAGAAGTGAGAGGGCAAAACTGATTGTGTGCCACTATAGAGCAAGGGCATGACGGGCCTGAAGTGCCAACGGGGGGTGAAAATGCAGCGTGGGGGAGGTGACGTGGCTTAGTGGGCAAGTGCCCCATACCATTACACAAGGGACCCGGGTTCGATTCCGACCCAAGATAGTTTCTAGATGCTTCCTCATCTCTTTTTCTCCTCCCTCATTTTCTGTCTCTCTCACTGTCCTCCTATCTGAATAATAAATGTGTAAAAGCTCCTTCCAAATTGGCTCCTAATGACAAAGGCCCTTGGAGATTTAAAAAAAAAATCACAGTTGAAACACAAATTGACGTCCTATGCAGGACTCTAAATGAACACCAGCCAACTGGTCAAATGCTGGTGAAATTTCTGTTTGGCTGGTTGAAAATACAAACTTACTAGCCACTTTGACCCATTAGTGAATGTGTATTTGGCTGGTAAGAGTGACATCTGGTGATGGCTGGTGATGAAAAAAGTTAATTTGGAGCCCTGGTCCTATGTATGGTTTCTGCCTTTAATTTGTCTCTGCTAGTACGGACCTCTTTAGAGAACGTCCATTTTCACGGCGTTCAACACTAGCCTGATTATCATCGACTTTCAAATCTCTTCTAGACTTGGTCTGACCAAGAGCATAACAATTAACATTTTCCAAACGCTATGGTTGGCCCACCTCCCTTAGTTTGCTAATAGTTGTTTGTTCCCTGAAAAAGTGGGAGGAGTTTCCGTTTTTTTCGGGAGCTCAGAATCGTGTTTTGTATTGTTCTTGGCCTGACTAGAGGCAACGTTGAAGGTGTGGCGTCACTAGGAGGGCACAGCCTGGCTAGTTCAACACACTTCTGTCCCCATACCTGCTTCTGCAGCAGCAGCACCTGGTTCACTCGCGGCACTCCAGGTCAACTCAGGGTCACCGAAAGTGTGACACGGCAACCTGAACGTCAGCCAGGGTTGGCACTGCTTTAAGATGCAGTGCTTTGAGTTTGGGACGTGTCTGTGCGCAGCTGCCTCAATCACCACCGTTGCATTTCCAGCAGTCTTTACCTTTCAGCCTTCCCAGGTAGACCTCTGCAAGCAAGGGCATAATTATTGTAATAATGAAGCCATGTCAATTTGAGGTGTTCTGTGTTGTTTTCCCTGAATGGGGGTGAGGATGATGGTGACTGGATCGGAGCATGAAATAGATTAAATGAATGAAAGAGTGTGGTGTGCCTGTTTGCAGCTGTTGTCTCCACCACACTAAACCCTTGTGGATCGGTTTAGCAGATCTGATGTCTTGTCTATTCTATGTCTTCATCGGCCCGTCCCTCCGCTTCACTCAAAACAACTAGCTTACTGTCAGCCATTAGGGTTAGTTGAATGGTAACTCGAAGCGCTTTACATTGTAGGCCATGCATTCACCCATTCACACTCACATTGACACACCGGTGGCAGAGGCTGCCACGCAGGGTACCATCCTGCCACCAGGAGCAATTTTGGGATTAAGTGTCTTCCTCAAGGACACATCGATGGGGTCAGGCAGAGCGGGGCTCGCACCTGCAACCTTTTTTTTGCCGAACAGGCTCCTCTACTACCTGAACCACCACAGCCCTGTTGACGCATGCTAGACATAGTGCATGATTTTCACGTTTTTTAAGACTTTATTTGACAGGACAGTTGATGACAGGAAGTGAGTGGGAGGGAGAAATGGGGAGGATTGGGAAAGGAACTCGGGAACTCGGGAATTGCACCGGAGTCCCCAGTGTAGCAGGGGGTCGTTTGAGCCACGGCATGGCTGATCTTCGCATGTTCCATTGACGTAATTATCTCCAACAGTGCTTTTTGTAGGAATAGTATGTGCGTGCTACATTTGAATGGTCACTCACAAACACTCCCTTTTGATGATTGAGCGACTTGCTATTGCTACCTTGTTTGTTAAAGGTGTTTGCAGGCGGGTCAATGGGGACATTTTTGTAGTATCGAACATCAGGGTGGTGCAACCACGGCTAGTGCCACTATTGCATGGATTACCTTTTTTTTCATTGCAATCTAGAAGCTAATGAGAAAAATCAATATCACTATTATTTCAGTCAATATTGACATCACGTCTTTTTAGACAATATATTTCTTTTAAAGACAAATAATTGTGCTAAACAATTCACAATCTTCCCTCCCTTCAGCAGTGTGAGTGGAGGGCCATAGAGAAGCACACAGTGGTGTTCTGCATGAGTGTTGGGTAGTAAGTCTGCTCTGTGCTCGCAATGGGTCATGTGGAAAGGGAATGTATTTTGCTTAGGGTATCCTGCCTTTTGGCAGCGTAGGCAAATGACAAAAATATTGTTTCAGTTCGATATTATGACATTTGATATTGTTTGACAGCAATATTGACATCATGATATAAATTTGATATATTGCACAGCGCTAATTGCTTGTAGATTAATGAGCAATTACTACTTTATATATGGACATTAGCTTTGGTTGCACCACCTGACGTGTGCTACTAAAGTCATTCACCCAGGTACATACGTATTCTGTCTTGAGTAAAGCACAAAGGCCTTTAGATTGCATTACTTTTAGCAGAACCCCTGGTTATTATTATTTTGTTTTAAGATGCTTTGTTGGGCTTTTAGAATTAAGCCTTTATTCAGTCAGGGCAGTTGTGAGAGTATAAGAAGGTGGAGAATGCGCGCACATCAGTGGCACAGGTGCTGGACAAAATAGAGTAACTGAAATAAATGATAGAAGTCCGCAACACTGTTAATGCTCCCAGTGATTTTATTTGCACGACGTTTCGGACCTTCGTCCTTTTTCAAGTGCAACAATGAACAGGTGTATAGGGTGTGGTTTAAATACCTGTGAGGGGTGGGGGTAGGGGGAGGGAGGGGAAGGGGGTGTCTCATTAAAAGTGAAGGGTAGGGCCTATATACACAGTGGGTACCAGAGGGCACCTTTCCCAAATACTTATTTACAATATATACAATTCATAATTTCAAAGGTTGTAGACATACTGTAGCTCTTCATAAGTCAGTTTTCAAAAAGAAAAACATATTCTGATCATTATAATCTGACTACACACCATAAATAGATTATACAATGTAGTGACCGATTAGAATTATCACATCATACACATGTTCAGTAACAGGTTAGTCATGAGGAAACATGAAGTGAAAAGTCCACCACACTCATATCACAAAGAAATCACATAGAGTTATATTTATAAGAACGGCTTAATATCGAATTCCTCGTTCAAGCCGGCTGGAGACATTGTATTCAGTGTGTGTATGTAATATGTCTCTCGTTGCAATAAAAGGCGTTTGTGTTCTATCATTTATTTCAGTTGTGAGAGTATGACAGGGACTGAGTGAATGAGAGAGAGACGGAGAGATGGGCGAGGATCGGGAGATGACCACGGTCTGGAATCAAACCCTGGTCCTCAGCGTAACAGTGTGGTGCCTCAGCCGTTTGAGCTATGGCCGAGGCCTGTTATTGTTATTATTATTATCATTATTCCATGGGATAACCTGTATGTGTCTGTATGTATGGGGCAGCCGTAGCCTAGTGGTTAGGGAGTTGGTCTGTCAATCTGGGGGTTGTAGGTTTGAATCCCACCTGACCTCTTCCTACACCTCCATCCATGGCTGATGTGCCTTTTAGCAAGGCACCTAACCCCCACATTGCTCCAGGGAATGTAACCAATAATGAAAAATGAAAAATAGTAAATGTAAGTCGCTCTGGATAACAAGCATCTGCCTAATGTAATGTAATGTAATAATGTAATGTATGTCACTGCAGATGCAGCTCTGGAGTCGATAATGCAGGACCTTGCTGAGCTGCACCGCTCTAGCAAGCCTGCTGCCACCCTGCTGGAGCTGGCCAAGCCCAAGGCCTCCTCGCCCAAGAACCAGGTATGCCACATACACGGACACGGACACGGACACGGACACGGACACGGACACGGACGGACACACACACACACACACACACACACACACACACACACACACACACACACACACACACACACACACACATGTAAACAGCAGCTCATTCTGATTGATAAGCGCTTCTTGTAAACGCGACAGAAAATCATTTTAATTCAGTATAATTTAACTCTGTAATTTAAAAAACGTAATACAAACGTGTGTTTTTGGGGTATTCTCACTTGGCTGCTAACATAGCAGCCTCCAGATCCCCGGTGTGTGAATGTTTGTGTGTGTGTGAATGCAAAGTTCTTTGGGTAGTTGGAATTGAGTGCTATACAAAATTAATTTGTATGATTGGTTGGGTACCCATGCACAAACACCTTGTACTATTGTTTTCAAGAACAATGAAAAGCCTTGCACCGAACACCACACTGACCACTTGAATTGAACTTGTTTATTCAACGCATTCATCTTGCTTTTTTTTTCTCCTTGTGATTTTGCAGAATGACGTTCGGGTGAAGTTTGAGTACAGGGGGGAGAAGAGGTGAGGATTGGAAATCCAATGTTTTTGTTTTCTCTGTCACCTTTTAGCAAGATTCTGTTGAAGTGCATTGTTGCCAAAGCGTCCTCTGCCTTCATGTTACAAAGGCAGGCAAAGATGGCAAGCTGTCCCTTAGGTCAGTGGTTCCCAACCTATGGGTCGGGACCCACCTTATGGGTCGCCAAAGATCCACAGGGGGTCGCGGAGCCCTCTTGATTTTAAGGGGTTTCATTTTAAATATATATAGCCCATGTTGAATAAAAGACAAAGCATTTCACTAATAAATGCATAGAAGCAACATATTGCAAATGCTACATTAAACATTTATTCTATATTTGACCAAAGACGAATTGAGGAATAAAATAACTAAAATTAGTTTTCGCAGGAAACAGAGGGCATCTTGTGACTCCGTCTCGTACGGGCGCTCGCATGGTTGGGTCACCAAAGCTTACAATAGTAAAAACATGGGTCCCTTAAGAAAAAGGTTGGGAACCACTGCCTTAGGTCAACGCTGTGCGTGTGTGTGTGCGCGTGCGTGCGTGCGTGCGTGCGTGTGTGTGTGTGTGTGTGTGTGCGTGTGCGTGTGCGTGTGCGTGTGCGTGTGCGTGTGTGTGTGTGTGTGTGTGTGTGTGCGCGCGTGCGCGTGCGCGTGCGCGTGTGTGTGCGTGTGCACAACCCCGCGCCCCCTGTGAATGATTCAAAACACTGCAGGTGGAGTAACATGCAGGCAGGCAGGCAAGAATTGCAATAATTTGTCAGAGAGAAAGGAAAAGGGAGAAATGGCCGCCTGAATGGCCAGAAATGTCAATTAAAAGAACTTGATTGGAAGCTCTATGATGTGCAGATATTTTTCTTATGCTCTCTCTCATTGTGACTTGATATCACATATCACTTACCTGTCCCTTGTCTCACCTGTGTCTTGTATGTCATTCTCACGTGTTTGTGATTGTGTCTTCCTCCTCCTCTTCTCCATCCCTCTTCCTCTATCCTCATCTTCCTCTTCCTCCTCCTCTTCTCCATCCCTTCCCTCTCTCCTCCTCTTCTTCCTTCCCCCTCATCTTCCCTCTCTTCCTCCTCCATTCCTCCTCCTCCTCTTCTCCCTCCTCATCTTCCTCATCTTTCTCCTTCTCCTCCTATCCATCTCTCCTGCTCTTCCTCCTCCTCCTCTCCATTCCTCGTCTCATTCCTTCTCTTCATCTCTCCTCCTTTTCCTCCTCTGCAATTCTTCTCCTCTGCATCCCTCCTCCTCCTCCTCCTCCTCTTCCTCCTCCTCCTCTTCCCGTCTTCAGGATTCTGCAATTCCCTCGGCCCCTGCGCCTGGATGACCTGAGCTCTAAGGCCAAGGTGGCCTTTGGTCAGACGATGGACCTGCACTACACCAACAACGAGGTCAGCTCAGCCTCAGCTAGCCTACCCACCACCATCGCAGACAACACACACACACACACATGCGCGCGCGCACACTCTCTCTCTCTCTCTCTCTCTCTCTCTCTCTCTCTCTCTCTCTCTCTCTCTCTCTCTCTCTCGATGTCTGTCACTCCCCCCCTCACAACAGCTTACCGCAGAAATACACCAGCGGCGATCCCAGCGAGTCGAGCGACGGAAGTAATTGACTTTGTATTGAGTCGAGAGACAAAAGCGATTCTGGAGACTAGAGCGATTTGCGCGACGAGCGCGACAATTTGAAGTTGAAATCTTTTCAACTTTCTATGACGCGGTTCGGCGACAAGCCGCGACAGCCAATGACTGTATAGAGGTCAGTGACCACAGCCAATGGGAATGCTTGAATGCTTTGCCTTCTGCCTGTACGGACATACTCTAGTCTCCTCAATCTCTCGTATCGCTTGCTGCTACACTCTGTCGCTTGAATCGCGTCGCCGCTGGTGTATCTCTGCGGTTACGCATCACCATTGCAGACAATAGACACACACACACACACACACACACACACTCTTGCTTCATCTCAGTCTTAATCATTTTTCAACCATTTACAATCATTTCCTCTCTTTCATCTCACACACCCTCTCCTTCTCTCTCCCCCCCCCCCTCTTTCTCTCTCTCTTCTTGTTTAAACCATTTATACTAATCCCTCTCCCTCTCTCTCTCTCTCTCTCTCTCTCTCTCTCTCTCTCTCTCTCTCTCTCTCTCATTCTCTCTCTCTCTCTCATTCTCTCTCTCTCTCTCATTCTCTCTCTCTCTCTCTCTCTCTCTCTCTCTCTCATTCTCTCTCTCTCTCTCATTCTCTCTCTCTCTCTCTCTCAGCTGGTGATCCCGTTGACCACTCAGGATGACCTGGACAAGGCCGTGGAGCTGTTGGATCGCAGCGTCCACATGAAGAGCCTGAAGATCCTGCTGGTGCTGCAGAACTCATCACAGGTCAGAACACACGCACACGCACACGTACACGTACGCACACACACACACACACATACACACACACTTGCTTATGATAGTCCTAGGTTCAGAAATCAAGTACCCAGTAGTTAATTCCTCAACTGACTGAGCTAACTCACCAGCCCTTTACCTTACTTGGTGGTGTGTCCGAGTTTCATAGCACAGTTGCTGTAAGGTCATCGGTTATCTGATCTGCCCGCCTGTGTGCATTTCTATGCAGGCTTTCACAGTCTGTTTACATTACTGTTATACAAACCTCTCATGTGTACCATTGCATGCTGTCAGTGGATGGCGCCAAGAAACTCCTTACGTGTATGTGTGTGTGTGTTAGTGTGTGTGTGTGTGTGTGTGTGTGTGTGTGTGTGTGTGTGTGTGTGTGTGTGTGTGTGTGTGTGTGTGTGTGTGTGTGTGTGTGTGTGTGTTAGTGTGTGTGTGTGTGTGTCGTAACCAAGAGTGGCGTAGTAGTCAGCCTCATCTGATGCAATCTTACATTACCAATAGCTTAACATTAGTACATATGCCATTGCTGCTATTATGGGCTGATGGTGAAAGCCTGTTTGTCAGGCAGCTGGGAGTCTATATTTGTAATTCCTCAACAAAATGCTCGATACTTATTTAATGCCCATCCCTAATGCATACATTGTCATTGAATGTATCCTCAGTGTTGCAGCAGTTGATATCTGCAAATCCTCTCGATATGTACCTCCAGTGCTATTGGTCCAATGCTAACTGTTAACTTCAGTTGTTCATACATGGACGTGGGGGATACTACCCGGGCCTTCATAAGCACTCGCTCCTAGCGAATTCGCTTTGGTCGCTTTAGGCATTTACAAATAATGACTGCTCAGGTAGTGTAGGTCGCGCTTGGTATATACAGTAGTAGTCATATGTTTACATGCATACCTTGCAGGATATATGCTTTCTTAGCGATTTCTCATAGAATATAAAGGATTACACAAAACCCCTTTTTCACTCATTGCTAGTGACTGGCTTAAGACATTTATTAGCAACCCTCTGTGTTCTAAAATGTGTTGTCAAAATTAGAATCCCAACACTAACAACCCAAATTACCCTGATCAAAAGTTTACATACCCTAGTTTCTGATGCTGTATACTGCTCCGTTTAACGTAGGTGACTGCTTTAAATCATTTGTGGTAGTTGTGGATAAGGCTCTTAATTTTCTCAGATGGCAAAACAGCCCATTCTTGCTGGCAGAATGGTTGTGTCCTATAGTATCTTTGAGTGTCTTGCTGGAGCCTCATAGTTTGAGCCCCCTGAGTGGCTCAATAATGTTGAGATCAGAAGAATGAGATGGTCGCTCAACAACCTTTATTTTATTTTTTCTGAAGGTAATGACGGGTTGACTTGGCTTTCTATTTTGGATTATTGTCAAGTTGGCATGCTCAAACAATGGCTCGTGTGCAGCTTCAAGGATGATGAGTGTCAGGTTTCCTCCTCCAGTATTTCTCAGAGGGTTATGTATTCATCATTCTATGAGTATGGACCAAAAGTACGGTGCAATTGTAACTCATAACTCCCCATGACACCAGTGGTCCATCACCATGTTTCAGACGGGATGGTGTAACTTTCATCATAGGTCACGTTGACTGTTCTCCAAATGTAGTGTTAATAGTAGCTGAAAAAAGTTCCATATTGATTTCATTTTTCCACATGACTTTGTCCTAGGCTTTGTGCCACTATGTCACTATGCTCTCACTAATTCTTTGTATGACCAGTGCATGTAAAGAAATTGACAATAAAACCAACTTGATGCTATTTGGTGTATCATAAGCAAAATAACATGTGGCATTTTTGTGGTAATGGCGTTCTCCTAGCAACGCCTAACAGCCCATCTTTCTTCAAGTGCCTCTTTGCTGTACAGCTTGAAACAGTTTTTCATGTTGTCCTGTATTTCACCTGAAGTTATTTTTGGTGTTCCTATGCCTCCTGAACAATTTCCCTCGAAATTATGGATGAGATTGTATTTGATTCACCTGCATTTGGCTTGATTCCAACCAAAGCCTTCATATTGCACTTCTGAATTTAAATTTCAACAGTTCCAATTTAAATTCTGAATTTGTTTGATGCTTTTTATGTGCCTTTCCTGTTCCATAGAGTTCAATTATCTGTCCCTATCTTTTGCTTTGTTCATGATGTAGAACATGAAACTGTAGTGAAGCACTGACTTGAGGAATGCAAGATTATCTCAAGAGTCCAGCAACTCATTGACCTTTTATGCACAATCAAATCACAAGACAACAGCTCACAAGTGAAGATTTTGTATTAATGTATTAATGTTATCAGCCTCAATCACCAGGGTATGTAAACTTATGATCAAGCTTATTTGGGTAATTTCTGTTGTTTTTTTTTATTTTTTATTTTTTTACTAAAACCAGTTTCTTTCCAATAGATGGCTTCATTTATACAATGGTCATAAGCAAAGATTGTTGGCATCATTCATGTTCTCTGAAAAATGGCTAAAGAACTAAATATTCTACTGGGGTCTGTAAATATATGACCACCACTGTACATAGCGTAACGGGAATGGACCATGGAGGTCTGTAGTCATTACAGTCAAACTTTTTTTCTGGTCTCATTCCAGAACTCTGTGTCCAGTATGGATCTGCTGCCATCTCACGAGAGCCTGGACAACACGGACTTCAGAGGTACGCTCTCGGGCTGTTTCTCTCTGTTCGCATCTCTTTCTATTACTCCCACACATACGTAGCCTCACATACATCTCCAGCTTTATTTAGTTGATATGGAAGCTTCGTTAAATCAGTGTTTCATCTCTCCTTTACTCTCTCTCTCCTGCTCTCACTTCTTCATCTCTCTCTCCTGCTCTCACTTCTTCATCTCTCTCTCTCTCTCTCTCTCTCTCTCTCTCTCTCTCTCTTTCTTTCTTTCTTTCTTTCTTTCTTTCTTTCTTTCTTTCTTTCTTTCTTTCTCTCTCTTTCTCTCTCTCTCTCTCTCTCTCTCTCTCTCTCTCTCTCTCTCTCTCTCTCTCTCTCTCTCTCTCTCTCTCTCTCTCTCTCTCTCGCCTGCTCTGCCATGCACCCCCCTCCAGGTTCTACAGACCGCAGTTCCCCTCCCCCTGGCTACATCCCTGACGCCCTACAGCAGGTGGCCAGGAACGGCTCCTTCACCAGCATCAACAGCGAAGGGGAGTTCATCCCCGAGAGCATGGATCAGGTACTGGCACACACACACACACACACACACACACACACACAGGGCTGGACTGGCCATCTGGCGTACCGGGCAAATCCCGGTGGGCCCTCGCGCGTCTCGGGCCCTCTGAGGGCCAGAAATAATAATAATAAAATATATATTTTCTTTTTTTGTCTGCGAATGTAAAAAAAAGACACATCAGAGCCCATTGGATGCTTGTCTTGATGCACATTGTGCTAGTCCAATGAAATGCTTTGGTTCTCGAAGGCCCGCCCCTCCCTACTGGCCCTCTTTTGACAAAGCTCATCATCACCTCAAATGTATTTGACTGGTTATGCTGTTAAAACTGGACGACAGAGAGGACGCAAAATGGAGAAAGAAAAGAGTGGTTATGACAAGCGCAAGAAAATGTGAAAGCAGAAACTTAGAGGAAGCAACAAAATGTGCTAAAATCACTGACTTATTTAAAACTAACAGCATAGCCTAAGCTCGCGCTCATGTTTCGGCCCGGAGATGGGGAACCACTGCCAGACAGCTCGATCTCAGGTTGGGACAGACAGTGGGGCTGTGGCCGCGAGTGCACAGGTGCAGAATGAAGAGGAGGTGTAGGAGATGGTTCGAGCAGGGGAAGAAAAGAGGAGGAGGAGACGGTATATAAGACGTTACCCAGGGAGAAATTCAGGTTAGCTTTCACCCCCAACACACCCGATAGGCAAGTAGCCAATGCATAGCCAAACTACCCCCTTACCCATCGCTGGTGTTAGCTATGCGTTCGGCGTTTCGTTTCCTATTGTCTGAGACCAAGTTGTCATCCTGACTTTATCAAATTAGTCACAATTCAAACATGTAGGCTACCCATTTTGAGACACTTCCATGCCCTTCTCTTGTAATGTTTCGCCAGCATAAAAAACTCTTTCATTTGTCTTGAGCTGTTCTCGTGATGATGTGCTGTTTAAGTTGTGCTAGTGCCCTGTCCTCTCCAGAACTGCGAGTACCCGCTGGCTACCAGATTACTGTAGGCCTAGGTAGCTACTTCGGTGTTTCCCCCATTTATTGCCTGACACTCTCTCCCCACTCGCTCAAATCAGTCACAAATATGTACCCATTTGGTTTGTTTTCATAAACTTTTCTTGGATTGTTGAGCCAGCATAATCTTCCATTCCTCTTGACGTGTCAGCTGTCACAAGGACAAGTGCTGTCTTGTAATTCCGTGTTACGGCATCCCCCTTTCCCTTTCGCCTATCCAACAAATATCTCATGTTGTATTTTTTCACTCTACTGCTTGTGCAACGATGATGTTTTTTGTAATCTGTTGCTTCTGCAATGGCATGTCACGTCATTAACAAGACATCTGAATGAATAGTTGCATGGTAGTCAGATGGACAAGACGCCGCCGCGTGCTACTGTTTGGGAATCGCTGGCTACGCAGCCGCTCACTTTATTACATAACCTGCTGTGAAACATGGTAGCGTAACTTTGTTTTGGCAATGTGTATGTTGGAAGCCTAAGCAATACGAAGCGGTCACTTGGTTTTGCTGTGGTGAAAAAATGGCAAGTGTCCGAAAACAATACTCCACTCTGTCAGACTTAATGACAATCCTAGGTTCTTTGTTTGGTGTGTGTGTGTGTGTGTGTGTGTAAAATGGTATGAATACTTTTTTTGCTTTGAGAATTTGAGATTTACTGGCCAGGGCTTTTAATCAAGAGTAAAGTTAATTGTCAAGTCAAGTCAAGTCAAGTAGGTTTTATTGTCAATTTCTTTACATGCACTGGTCATACAAAGAATTTGAAATTACATTTCTTGCTTTCTTTACTTAAGAGTAAAGTTAATTGTGCTCTTCTCTCTATCTCCTACCCCCACATACTCAGAACTTTAGAGGTAGGATGAAGGGACCATGAGGGTTCACAGCAGCTTTTTCCAGTGGGCAAGAATAGGCTATGTGTAACAATGACATGAATCTATAATCTATCTATAAAAAATAAAAATAATAATAATTAAAAAAAAAATCATAAAAAAAATATATATAAACACCGATAGAGGCTTAGGCGCTGGGCCCTCAGGTGTCAAAAAGTGCCCGGGTCCTTTTCAGATCCCAGTCCAGCCCTGCACACACAAACACACAAACACACACACACACACACACACACACACACACACACACACACACACACACACACACACACGAGTTCATATGAGCATGGACCAGGTACAAACACACACGTTGGCACACACACACTCACACTCACACTCAAAGCAGGTACATTGGAAGGCTCTAGCCATGGATTACATTGCATTTGGCAGACGCTTTATAACCAAAGCGACTTTCAAAAGAGGACATAATCATAGCCAACATCACTAGCAAGTCTTCGCGAGTCTCCCCAGAAAGTTGCCCGAACTCAGCTTGAACACCATGTTAAAGTGCACAACCACACATGAGAAAAAAGTACGCACGCACGCACGCACGCGCACACACACACACACACACACACACACAGACTTTGCGTGAGTCATGCTGGGATTGCTTGTCAGTCATGATGTCGGCCTAACTAATTGGAATAAGTGAGGGCAGGGTTTTTGGCTGAGCAAAAGGTGTGCATGTTGCCATCTTGCATGCGGAATGAGTGACAAATGAACTCAGTGGCCTCTCTGCTGCTTTGTGGGATTTCAAATGATGCATGGTCTTACCTGTAGCACCTCCTAACCTTTTACTTTGCTTTTGTGTGAGTCAATCCATCCACTTGGATCCATGCATCATAGACACTCATTTTAGTGTCACAGCAAACTTGGTACTTGTGTTTTCGTTTGGGTTGGTTTGTCTGTCAGCAGGATAACTCAGGAAGTTGTGCATGGATTTTGATGAGAAATTTTGTGGAGCTGCTGGAAATGGCAAAATGAACAAGTGATTACATTTTTGGTGGTGATCCGGATCACGATTCGGATCCAGGATTTTTTTAAAGATTCTTCCCCATTGCGGCTTAGGGTGAATTTTGACATTCCAGCTTCTAACTCTGACTGAAATGGCTCAAATGTTCTATCAATCAGCTTCCTTTGCGGGGGTCTGCACTCTGATTGCATTTCTAGATTTATTGGTGCAGTACTCACTGACTCTTCTTCTCCCTGTCTCTCCCTGTCTATGCTACATCCCTTTTCTCTCCCCATTTCCCCTGTTTGCTTTCTAGATGCTGGACCCGTTGTCTATGAGCAGTCCTGAGAACTCTGCTTCGGGGAGTTGTCCCTCTCTCGACAGCCCCTTAGACAGGTGAGTTCTTAGAAAGGTGAGCTCAGTCTTCCCTTAGACCAGTGGTGCAGTGTGGTCCAGGGAGCCCTGGTAGTCTGTGAGATGCCTCAAGTAGTCCGCAAGGGGATTCTGCAAATGTGTTTTCTGCATTTGCAAGAAAAGCTAGCAAGTTTTTTTTACTTCCGTCTAGTGTCTGAAGAAGACGCTCTGCGTTGAAACATTAGTCATGCTTGCCTTGCACCGCAATAAAATAACAGGAAAACGTATCCTGTGTGCTGCAGTCAGGAGTTGATGATGTTTGTTTTCCCTCTGGCTTACCTGCTCCACCCTGCTGTCTGTGTCTCATCGCTCCTGTCTTGTGTCTTCCTGTCCCACCCACAGTGACAGCTACCCCAAGTCCCGGATGCCCCGCGCACAGAGTTACCCCGACAACCACCAGGACTTCCCAGGTGAGCCATCGCCACATAGCCGCACCCTGTCCCCCTTTACAGAAGCATTGCCAAATGACTGGTGTTGCGGCGCTGTAACTGCATGACAAACCACTCGGCCAACATTAACCTGTTTTTGAGTAATGTTTTCAAAGCAGTTGCAGTGGTTCATGAACTTGTGACCTAATGAAAGCCACTTTGCTTTTCCACCCTCTATTGGCTATAAATGCAGTATATAAGTCTGGTTGAGAGGGACACCCTACCTATTCTCTGTGTTTCCTGAGTAGAAAATCAATGAACCAAAGACGGACAAAGATACATCAGTCTATGCACGCCTTGTGGACACAGGAGGGAATTACAATTTAAAGAATGCGTTTCAGACAGAGGAGGCATCTAAAAACGAGGAGGCATCTAAAAACATTTGTTATTGGAATCAGTATTTTGTTGTTGCACTGTCAAGTAGTACGCCGAGGCATTTGAAAGACGCTCATTACGCTTGGCTATGGGAACTGCCTATCTGTGTACAGTAGGTTTGCATTGCAGTGAGCAGGACTGCATTGTCCTGCGTTGTGCAGCGTTAGCAGCATCAGCCCTCCTATCGATCCACGACAACTGAACAGCACCGCTGTCAGAGCAACTAAGAGAGAATCGAAAAAGAGTTGGCTGAGTTGGCTGCTTGGCCGTAACTACCATTGAGGACACGGAGGTCATGTCCTCTGTATTTTTTTTTTCAGGAATGTAACATTTTATTATGATTACAATCGATATATAATCCACAATGGTAAATTCAGTCTGTATACGCCACTCCCATTTATCCTCAAGGCAGTGATTAATGATAACAGCGAGTTTGACTGAAGTGTTTGAAGCATTATTTGACCTCTGTATATGAAGATGTCTAGTTACGGCCCTGGTTGGCTGGCAGGTTGTTTGCTCACTTGACGTTTGAGAGTTATGAATGAATGAATGAATGAATGATTCTCTGTATTCACACCATTCATCACATCATTCATCTCTCAATTACATAAGACATACAAAGTTATGGTGCACACACCAGTAAAAACGGTTTTCCAGGTGATAAAAACAATGGTAGTAGTAATGTGTACTAGTTTGAGAGAGCTGTCTGAGCACTGGGTATGAGCTCTCTATACACTGTGCTGTGTAAAACGCTTGCCTTTGGTTTTTTTTTGGTTTTTTTTAAATTATTGTTATTTTTACATTTATACATTTATTTATATTTTTACATTTACCGACTCTCCGGTCAAAGCGTTCAGGTTGGCAGTGTGCTTGCTAATTTGCCCTGGCAATGGTTTCCTTTGCCTCTCTGTCTGCAACTGCGTATATGTGTCCAATATAAGTGGGGCAAGACAAACTGGTTTGTCAATGTAGCGATGAGTTATTACACCCATTTGGCGCTAGAACAATAGGCTGAGTTCTGACAAAGGACCCATTTACGGTGATGGGTGTCTACAGAGGTGGGGTGAAGAATCAGGGCCGCTGGCAGTTTTGATTGGGCCCAGGACAAAGTCCCCCCCATTCACTACATACAATGTAATGGAGTCCCAATTCCGGGGCCCTCGGATCACTGGGCCCGAGACAACTGACCCCTTTGTCTCTCACCAGCCCCTGTCTGCTTCCCCACAAATAATTACACGTATATTATCAGCATAATGCCTGACGACAAAGGCCATGTAGGCAAAACATTGTACAAGTAACGTCAGTGAAATGTATTTTCAGTATGATAGTATAATAGTGTAGACATATTCCCTCTTTTCATTTAGCGTAAACTTCTTTTTTGTTTTCAACACCCATGACTATCTAAAGATGTGTGTCACTGCACGTATTGTGCAGTTTTACGAGGTGTCTTGAGTAATAGCCAGTCTGGCCAGGTGTCAATGGCCCATGTGCGTTTCATCCATGAATCACTGCACATCCATGAATCACCACACAGCATCAGAACGCTCTGGCCTGGCCTAGCCTTTTTAGATGCATCCTAGCATCTCTATAAGAGGGTATGTCCATTCATCGCTCGTTCGGTCTGTCTGTCTGTCCAACATTCTGAAACTCATTCTCTAAATTGTAATTCCCTCCTGTGTAAACAAGGCGGCAGAGTGCATAGACGGACACATCTTTATCCACCTGTCGGACTTGTTATAGTGGTTTTCAGTCTGCTCCTGTTGCATATCATGACGAGGCTCCTCCCGCTTGAAGGATCAAGACACATGAATGGTGTCAGATAATAGGATAAAACTAAAGCAGGATAAAACTACAGATGTTTATTATCTGACTTATCCGATTCTAATGAGCACAACAGGTTGAGCTTGAAGTAGTGTTGCACTGATTTTGTGGCCCCGATACCCGACTGTGCAGTATCGGCCGATACAAATACTATACAGATACTACTCTGTTTGAAATGTATTTAACTTTGTCGGGCTGCTGCCTACCTTTGTGAAACGGGAAAAAGATTAATACTGTACAAAGTGAATCCAGTAGAACATTTAACACTTTTTAAGTATCTCTGATATAGAATAACTAAGATCAAGGCTGCGTTCAAGTGTCATACGAGCATCTGTAAATGGTATAGGTGTCCTATTTGTACTCGCCAATACCACCATTTTAGTGCAATATCGGGGCACCGGCCAATACTGGTATCGGTATCGGTGCAACACTAGCTTGAAGTGTGACATTTACTGTGATTTGACATCCACGTCACTGGATTGTTGCTTTTGAGGCTATGTGGAATCCTTTTGTGGTGTGTGGTACACTATTCTATGTATTTCTGCACTAACTTAGTGGTACCGATATGTACTGTTTTAGAATTAGGGTAATGATCATTTTCATTTTATATCACAATTCATGCAACACATGCAGCTCAATGTGCTTAAACAGTTTGATAAAAGTCACAAGCTATGCGAAGTTACAGTCATAGGAAAAAGGGTGTACTTACTCATGCCTTGCTCTCCTGTGAATGTTTACATCTTATGGCCAATTAAATATGATGACATGTAAATGTTTGGGTGGGATTAGTTAAATCAGACTCTGATTGTTCCTTCTTATGATTTCTGGGAAGATCAGACCATGTTTTATGACCAATTTTGACAGAAATATACGAAATTTCAAAGGGTGTACAAACTTTTTCCTAGGACTGTATGCCGGGTTACTTAGTCAAAGATTGCAGAAATAAATATTAAGTAAATAAATAAATGGGTGCATCCCATTGGCGCCTCTTGCAACTAGGCCTGGGTAGATTCAACATGATTCCACTTCCACTTCTGTGTTTGAGTATGGCATCCCTGGGTTGAACACTGTTTGTGCATCCTGTGTCTGTGTGTGTAGAATATGACATCCCGGTCTTTGAGAAGTCTGGGAAGGGCGGCACATATCCTCGCCGATACCACGTCCCCTTTGGCCTGCAGGACTATAGCGATGGTGAGGAATCACACACACACACACTCACATACTCACATTTCGCAACTTGAAATTCTCCCATGGAACATTTCAAATGCATGGAGTACTATATTTTTGTTGTGTGCCTTGCTGATTTGTTTCTCCCCATTACACACCTCCCACACACACCTCCCACACACACCTCCCACACAACTCAACACACACACACACACACACACACACATACACACACACCTCCCACACACACCTCCCACACAACTCAACACACACACACACAGAGAAACATCGCCGTCACACACATGTCCCCACACTCATTCTCCCACCTCCTCCTGCACAGACCTTAAGACGCGCATGCACACACACTACTTACACGTCATTGTGGTCTTCTCCTCTCCTCCTCTCCTCTCTAGGCCGCAAGACGTTCCCGCGTGCGCGGCGTACGCAGGGCCAGGGCGTGCGCTCGCCGGTCAGCTTCAGCCCCGTGGAGCAGCAGTCCCCCAGCACCAGCAGCGGCAGCAGCATCTTCAGCCCCGAGCTGGACGAGCCTGGAGGAGGAGGTGGTGGAGGAGGAGGAGGAGGAGGTGGTGGTGGAGGAGGAGGTGGTGGGGGGTTCAGGAGGCGACGGGGCTCCGACATCGAGCCCAGCCCCCAGCCGCCAGCGGCGCCCAACTCGGCCCCCAGTACCTCCGCCACCACGCTCTCGCTCATGGACATCAGCCCGCCCAGCCGCTGTGAGTGACGCGACCGTCGGCCTATCACGATGCATGATAGCATGATGACAGCCAATAGATGGGATGGCAAAAGAAGAGGGGGGTTGTGCGTGTGTGTGTGTGTGTGTGTGTGTGTGTGTGTGTGTGTGTGTGTGTGTGTGTGTGTGTGTGTGTGTGTGTGTGTGTGTGTGTGTGTGTGTGTGTGTGTGTGTGTGTGTGTGTGTGTGTGTGTGTGTGTGTGTGTGCCTGAATTCTCACATCTTTTTTTTAAGCACATTGAACTGCCTCTATTTATGAAATTAATCGTT
>NC_085868.1:33018128-33050628 GCF_034702125.1 Engraulis encrasicolus
ACTCTCATGCTCTCTGCATATTCTTGAAGAGATGGCAAACATAAGCACACACCATGTAGACATCCATGCACAAAGAGAACATGGCACCTTGGTGTACTTCACTTGACTTTCTCTCCATCTTATTACAGTGCATAGACATTAGACATTTAAAATTCCTTTATTGAAAAATCCATGGTCCACACGCATCCACCAAAATATCCCTACCCTACCCTACAGTACATAGATAAAGCACACGGATATACAAACTAGGGATGGTGAAAATGTAAAAAAAATCTTAACGGGCTACTGAGCCTCATCAACCGGTGGTTAACCGGTAATCTTAGCCTCTTTTTTTTTCTAGCTTTCTATGCCTCTTTTTAGACCGGTCATGTCCAGCGGCGTACAAATAGTCACTATAGCAACTGGTAAACTGTTGGCTCTATGCTGTGGTTGCGCTTAATAAATTCCACCATGGGACGGCTCATGCTCACATTTATCATTTTTAGATATTGAGTGATCATATTGCCCCATACAATACAACACCAATAACACGTGTGTGCGTAGTGCGTGTGTGTGTGTGGGGGGGTTAACCGGTGGCAGAAAATTTTAACCAGTTAACGTTGATCCGGTCGACTACCGGCGTCCCTAATACAAACAAACCTGTGTGGACTCTTGATACAATTGGCTTCATTACTGAATTGAACTGTGTCTGTTCAGGGTTCGATAAAGGACCAGCTGAAGTCATACGGGGCTCTGACGGAGAATGTGACGCGTAAATACACGCGGCAGATCCTGGAGGGAGTGTCCTACCTGCACAGCAACATGATCGTCCACCGGGACATCAAAGGTAAGCTACCCACGTCACTACCAACACTTACAAGTGTGTTACACCACTAACATATGCGTCTGCACCTGCACTTTAGACCCGTGTATTGCTTGGTGCGTCCACTCTCAAAAAGTCAAGTCAAGTGAAAGTTTATTTGTAATGCACTTTTAACACAACACAAGCAGCTGACCAAAGTGCTAACAGAGGGGCCGAAGTAAAAAAAGACTTGAAACAACATAAAGCAACAATTGACAAAAGACGTGGAGACATCCATGAAACACACAAAAAACACAGACATTAGTGGATACGATATGACTGAAAAATATACTGAAGTCAGTATCAATAAGAACAAATAGACCTATATAAATGAATGAAAATCACACAAGAGTGTCAATAAATAAGAGGGTTAAAGAAAAGAAGGTGGGTTAAAACAATAAATAAACAATAAATAAACAATAAATAAATAAACAAATCAGTAAGTCAATAGGGCCCAAAAAGTAGTAATCACTCGAGATAATGAAATAAGGAGGCGCACACAAGGCTTCTGTGAAAAATGTATATTGTAGCCGAAAATTTACAACAGAAGTCAGAGGTTAACTGGAGCAACAGACGTAGTCCATTCTCAATGTCTCCAGTAGCAATTATCTTGAGTGATTACTACACCACTAACATACACAGGGACATCAAAGGTAAACTACGTCACTACTACCAACACGTACGTACAAGTATAGTAGCAGCAGTATAGAGAGACTGGATAACGCTCTCACACACATTCACACACAAGGTAAGGTCCTGGTAGTGTGTTGGCCTTCAACAACTGTTATGCATTAGAAATCATAAATTGACATTTCTATCAACATAAACATATGAACTATCTCTCTGCTGTCCTCTTGCATCTTTCTCTCTCTCTCTCTCTCTCTCTCTCTCTCTCTCTCTCTCTCTCTCTCTCTCTCTCTCTCTCTCTCTCTCTCTCTCTCTCTCGCTCTCCACCTCCTTCCGAATTCTATTACCTGTACTGGCCATGAAATAACCACAGTTGCATATTTGGCCATAAATGTAAACAAACAAACTCCACCTCCTTCCATCTTTCCATTTCCTCCATCCCTCCATCTCTGCATGTGTCTGTGTAGGGGCCAACATCCTGCGTGACTCCGCGGGCAACGTGAAGCTGGGCGACTTTGGCGCCAGCCGGCGACTGCAGACGATCTGCCTGTCGGGCACGGGCATCAAGTCGGTAACGGGCACACCCTACTGGATGAGCCCCGAGGTCATCAGCGGAGAGGGCTACGGACGCAAGGCAGACATCTGGTGAGCGAGCAGGAACTTTCAATAATAATAATAAAATAATAGTAATATAAAACTGTATTCATATAGTATACATTTATGCAGCTCAATATGCTTTAACAGTTTGATTGGAGGCAAAAAACGCACATTTGAAAACACAAGTTTGATTAAAAATAAAAATGGAAACACCCTTGAAGATTGTTAAAATTACTAATTAGGGAAATAAATAATAAAATAAAAATGAAGATGTTTGTACAGCATTGATTGTATGTCTTTGCAGTATGTCATATTAATTACCTGGTACTTTTAATACATTATATTACATTATACTGATACTTACATTGTATGTATTCCAAGATACTCTCTAAGATCACGTCAGTCAATTCATGTTGATCATGGTGTGAACAATCCTCCTGCTTGGTTCGTCTTTGCGTCACTTTTGTCAGTTATTTTTCTCCCTTTCCCATCTCCTATGCCCTCTGACCCCTGTTGTCGTTGTCGTTGCCGTTGTCATGCCTACAGGAGCGTGGGCTGCACGGTGGTGGAGATGCTGACGGAGCGTCCGCCGTGGGCCGAGTTCGAGGCCATGGCGGCCATCTTCAAGATCGCCACGCAGCCCACCAACCCGGCGCTGCCGGCCTTCGTCTCTGACCACTGCCGGGACTTCCTCAAGCGCATCTTCGTGGAGACCAAGCAGCGGCCGCCCGCCGAGGACCTGCTCAGGCACATCTTTGTTCACTAGGACGAACGGACTTGGGTTTTTTTTTACCCCCAACCTCACCCCCAATTACCCCCAAAACGCTCCATGAACTGCACCCCTAAAAAGGTGGTCTATTCTCCACATACCAACCCAATCCTTCATCCCCTCCCCCAATTCTCTCCCCTAAATGCTCCACGAACTACACCCCTAAAAAGGTGCCCCCCCATCCCAGCTCTAGTCTCTACATCCCTACCCAATCCTTCATCCCCTCCCCCAATTCTCTCTGCCCACCCCCACCTCCACCCCCAAACGCTCCGTGAACTGTTCCCCTAAAATGGGGTATCCTCTCCCCAGTTCTCCTCCAAATCCTTTTTCACTTTCCTTTTTTGTACGCTGTCCTCCATTCGCAATCCTAAATCCCCACCCCGCCCCGCATCCAATCCTCCCCACTCCCCATCGCTCTCTAGTTCCAAGAACTGTGCCCCAAAAACGGTTCTCCTCTCCTCCCCTTAACCCTACCTCTCCACATCCCAACCCAGTCCTATTTGACACACCCCCCCTGTCCTCTGCACCGCTCTCTCCCGGCCTCCACACATCTGTTCCGACAGCACTGCGGAGCACTTTCGGTTCCGACAATTTTGGTTAGCTCCGCACACAACTTCACCACAGCAGAGCTCGGATAATCAATGGGTGGCTGCGTCAAAATAGAGCTCTGCCCAAATCGACAGCTGACATCCGTGGACATCGGTGCCAGTGTGCGGAGTTGTATTGGAAACAGTAGAATCGAACTTAGGCAGAGTAGTGTCAGAACCAATGTGCGGAGGACCTTATTCCATGAACTGTCCCCTTCAAACGGTTTTCTTCTTTTCCCCTCAACCCTAACTCTCCACATCCCAACCTAGTCCTATATTTCATACACACCTCCCTCACTTCCTCCTCAGTCCTCCGTACCACTCTCTTGTTCCATGAACTCTCTACCCCTAAACACCTACCCTCTTCTCATCCCCCACACAATCGATTTTAAACCTCTTCTCATCTCATTTCCTCTCCTCCCTTATTCACAATCCTCAACCCCACCCCACCACTCAAGTTCACTCTCCCCCCCCTTCTCTTCCCCCACTTCCATGCACACTCCCTCTCCCCTTACCTCCCCCTTACCTCCCCTAGCCTCCTGATTGGACAAGAGAGAATTCTGGGACAAGCTACAGAGGAGTAACTACTTGCATTTCTCTCTCCCTCTCTCCCTCTGTCTCTCTTTCTCTGAAATATTGGAGTGGAGCTTTTTTTTGCGTTTGTTTTATTTTTGATTTTTATGTTCGAATTCTGAAAACGTTGCACCTTATTTTCCCAAAAGGGGCCCAGAGACTGAGTCCCCTGAGACTGTCGATGTTGGAAACTGTTTTATGACTTGTATGACTTTTCTATACGTTCTCCTGGCGAGGAGATGAAGAGGAGGATGAGATGATGATTATGATGATGAGGAGGAGAAGAACAGATGGACGGACGGATGGATGGATGGAGTGATGGAGAGGTTCCGAGGAGGAGAAGAGAAGTAGGAGGCCTAAGTGGCTTTAGAACTTAAGAACTTGGTACCGTCTGTCTGTTCTGTGTTTAGAACCAGCGAGATTGAGATCGATGTGGTCCAGACACAACCCAGAATGTATCACCCAGCCCCAGAAGAACCACTGGGGCCCCACCACGCTGCTAAACACAATCACACACACACACACCACACCACACCACACCACACACACCCAACACACACACACACACACCACACACACACACACACATATTAATGCCATTTACTCACACAAAAAAAGAAAATCAAAACACCAACGAACAACACAGACCACAGGGTATGGAGAAAAAAAACAACCTCCCACTCGCTCCTAGTTTAGCTCCTCCAGCGGCTTGTATGCTTTCGCATAGTCTCCGTTAAAAATGACGCACACACACACACTCCCAGACGGTTACATTTGTGCACATACGGCTACATACACAAATACATGACACACTCCAATACATGAACATACCATCACCCACAGAAACATGCATATACTGTACACACATGATGAAATAATTTCATGTGAAATGCATATATAAATATATTCACACACGCCCACACACATTTTCATATGCAGTACATACACAGACACACACACCTTGTCCTTCCTTTCAGAGTGCTTTTAGTGTATTTTATCTCACAATGCTGTAAAACAACTCAATCTGCTGGACTGTTCTCTTCGAAGCACCGTTTCCTAGCAACCAGTCAGTGTCTTTTTTTTTTTTTTCTCTCTTCGTGCGTCACGATTTCTGTCTGTTTTTTTTGCACCGTACTCACCATACTGTACTGTACTGTACTGTACTGTACTTACCAACCCAGTCACACTTCCACCCAACCATGCAGCCTTTCTCTGTCTCGCTCTCTCTCGCTCTCTCTCTCTCTCTCTCTCTCTCTGTCTCTCTCTCTCTCTGTGTCTCTCTCTCTCTCTCTCTCTGTCTCTCTCTCTGTCTCTCTCTCTCTCTGTCTCTCTCTCTCTCTCTCTCTCTCTCTCTCTCTCTCTCTCTCTGACGGTGCCTTTCTCTGAATGTGGATCTCCTTCCTTACTCTTAACATGGTCCTCTCTCCACCTTCTCACTTCTCACAAATGGTACATCCGATGAACTTCAGGCTGTTAAGGGTTTCTTTTTTTTTCGGCATAGATCCTCTGCTGACTGTTAATAATGTATTCATCGGTTGGCTCTTCTGCAGTCGCATCAGAGAGAAGTTGCCGTATACAGCAGCACTCTTCCAGGCATTGGGGCCTATTGGCTGTTCCCTTGTGGCTATTCTTCATGCATCACAGCAGACTCTTCTGTTGGCTGTTCCTCCACGACCCATACTTGACCCATCTTTCTCTCCATGAGTTTATGGGCGGTTTGGAGAATGAGAACACACCCCCCAAAAGCAAATGAAGCACAAGGCAGCCTGCCTGCCTTTGCGCTGATCGCTAGTGCTTGGCATCTTTCTGTAGAGCACAATGGGCTCCCATCTCAGTGTGATGATGTTAGCATTGATTTAAGTAGCCCCGGAATTTCATGTCAGGTACCTTTTTTTTTTTACAGAGACTGGCTATCCAAAGAGTATGAAAATCGCAGTCCACTGTTCATTGCTTAGCCCGCTCAACGGTACCTTGAGTAGAGATCTGTTCTGAAGGCTCTTAGAACCGGAGCTGATGTGGAGCTGCACAGCATCTCTCCCTCCTTCCTCAGCACTTTCCGTTAGAACTTTGTGCAGTATTGTACTAATGTTAGCACCACCAGTGGTTCCACAACTCATTACATACCGACCGTACATTCATCCTTTCCTCTGTAAACTTTATGGTACTCACACACACTCGTACTACAATAGACTCTTATGGTACACACACAGTCACACTTCAGTATCGTTCTTCTTACTTCAGTAGACATTACAATACGTAACGGTACTTCAATACTTCAGTGACGTTCTTACTTCAGTAGACATCACAATACGTAACGGTACTTCAATACTTCCGTGTGTTTTAACAATATTTTTACTGTATCCTGGTACTTTAGGTTCTCTTCTCAATACTTACCGTACTTCAGTATTCCAATAGACTTCTCTTCACTGCTTCTTGGGTTGGTGCTTTAGTTAGTTTTTTCGGAGTTGGCGGTTCTAGAACCGTTAGTGCTCACTGGTGCTTGATCGTTCTCTCTATGCCTGCTGTCCATTCTACTCTTATTTGTCAGACTACACCATAGTGCTATATGAACTCAATGCCTTCAGGCTGAAAGCTAGTTTCTTGACAGCGTCTAAAATTTGGCTTTTGGTTTCTTTTTGTCTTTTATGGGTTTTTTTTTCTTT
The DNA here is from genome assembly GCF_034702125.1 of Engraulis encrasicolus. Taxonomy (NCBI): domain Eukaryota; kingdom Metazoa; phylum Chordata; class Actinopteri; order Clupeiformes; family Engraulidae; genus Engraulis; species Engraulis encrasicolus. The sequence continues at coordinate 33,024,786 of NC_085868.1, forward strand.
TCTTTCTCTTCGTTTTGCTTTTGTCCTCTGTTTTGCCTGAGATGACATTCCTAGGGGATTTCCTGTTCCCCTGCCACCAAACACACACACACACACAACCACACGACACATTTGAACTTTTTTAAAAGGTTGAACCAAGTGTCTGTCGGTTGGCATCAGCAATGCCACCCCACTCCCCCAACTCTCCCCCCCGTAACCTCCTCTGTGACTGTTCAAAATGTCCGCATTCAACCCGGCTCAGTGCCACATGTGGCCCACAGTCGTAGCGATAGTGCCTGCCTGCCTGCAGTGGGCCAGTGCCAACAACAGCTGCAGCAGCCTCACGCTAGGGACACATAGCAGGCGAAACGAGCGAGGCGAAGAGAGTCGAAATTCAGTGTTCCATTCTGACGAATGAAATGGAATGAAACAGTCATGTTCTTGATTTGGTTGGCTGCCACAGGCGACATCGCTCCCCATTTGCATGATATCAAACTTGGTTGAATAATTTTGCTTCGGGTCACTCCTGCTCGCTTGCCTTCGCCTCCCTCATAGGAATGAATGGCGAAGTTCGCTTCGCTTGGCCAAATTCGCGTCTCTGTGTCCCTACCGTCATGTCCAGGGCTGCCAGATTGGTCCGTTTCCATTCAGTTGGGATTCAAGAAACAACAGGGTTCAAAACATGTTTTGGGCAGTTATCTCTGTACATGTATCATTATACAAATCGATGGGAATTAATTAGGGCTTCAACTAACGATTATTTTAATAGTCGACTAATCGATAGCTCTAGTCACAATTAGTCGATTAGTCGCGGAAAGAAAAGACTTGTTCTAACCTCCGACAACCCTTCCCGGCCTCTAGCGGAGGGAGTGGAAAAAATCTTACAGCTCACAATGAGCTTTAAATCATGATAGTAGCTTATTTACTCCAAGATACAACGCCCACTTCATACATGCTGGGCAATTTTAGGTTTCAGTAAAATAATAAACATTAGTAAAGTAAGTAAAAGAGCATTGAGTTAAATGAAACGATTAGTAGAAAATGAAAATTCTTGTCGACAAATTTTTATTTTATTTTATTTATTTTATTTGTATTATCACGATTAGTCGACTAATCGTTGCAGCCCAATTAATTGAAATTTGGCATAATGTCGTGGCTAACGGGGTGGGGGAAGAGTTCAGGAGTTTTGGCTAAGCCAACCTTTTGCCAAAACACACAGTTCCACATTGTTGTAAAGAAGGCTGTTCATAGCAGAACGTAAAGCTACCGTGGTCTTGTATCTTGGCTCCACACACAAACGCAAATGCGCGCACACAGACACACACACACACACACACACACACACACACACACACACACACACACACACACACCACTCAAATCTGATGCATGCCTGTAAGACAAAAAAAGAAAAACAAAGAATCTTTTCACTTGGATTTGGCTGGACCTCTCAATGGGTGCTTTTGGTCTGTCCCGTCTGAGGGGGAGTAAAAAAACGAATTTTAACCCGGTTTGATCTGCAAGGTTATTTAAAAAAACGCCTGTTTGTTGTGCAGCCACTTAAGGTTACTCATTGCGTGGGACGGTTGCGTTGCGTCTGTGCGGAGTGCAGTGACGTTCGTACGTTTGTTAGTTGTGTATGTCTATGTTTGTATGGTCCTTTTACTTTTGATGTTGAACTGTTTGCACATTTTTTGAGAGAGAAAAAAGCACCCACGCCGCAGTCGCCCCTGGATTGAGCAATGCATGAGGGCCCTGATAGGAGATCCCAGTGCTAGCCACAAAGGGGCAGTGGGTGGGCGATTTGTACACTGATTTTAATACTTTTTGCTAAATTGAATGCTTGGCACATGGTGTGAATGTTTGTGTGTGTGTGTGTGTGCATGCATGAGTGTGTGTGTGTGTGTGTGTGGTTTTGTATGTATTCCTTTGCCTGTGTTTAAAACGAGGAAAAAGAATCAAAAGAAAAAAGAAATAATGAGGTATGATTTGAAAAAACAAATCCTTTTCTTGGAAGGGTGCATATGAGTGCAACCTGAAAAGCTTCCCGGAGCAGCTCGCTGGAACGCTATGCCTGTATTTCTCCACAAGGTGTTGCTTTTGAGCCCCTTACCCTGGAACACTCCACAACTGCTCCCCTCAACCTGAGTGGCTATCACAGGGAGCGGGTGGATACATTTAGTCCAGGCCTTGCTGTGTGCTAGTCTAGTCAAGAAACGGGATCGGTGCTGTCTTACCGTTGAAACAGAGTCCACCATTTTCAAAAGCCAGAGTGAACGTTTCTGAGGCTGTGCGTGTGCGTGTGCGTGTGCGTGTGTGTGCGTGTGCGTGTGCGTGTGCGTGTGTGTGTGTGTGTGTGTGTGTGTGTGTGTGTGTGTGTGTGTGTGTGTGTGTGTGACTGGCCCTGAAGAGTTGGCCCGAATTTCAGGCCTTCTTGCCAGGACGCTCCAGTGAAAATGTGCCATTGCTGCCACTCCAGAGTCCTGAATGCAACTCTGTGTGTGTGTGCGTATGTGTGTGTGTGCGCGTGCGTGAATGGGGTAGAATGAACATTTTGTTTTTAGTTTCATTTGTGCGCCTTCGACACTGCGCCCTACATGCCTTGCGCATTCCGACTGTATGTTGATTATACTAAACCAAGGAACGGTTAAAAATGTACAATTGTAGAAATTTGAAAAATGTAATGTTTTTCTTTTTTTTCTAAAAAGAAAAAGGAAAAAAGCTACATGTATCTGGTACAAAAAAAGATCTATAGCCCACACGTTTGTCCTCTCTTTGTCTATTGTACAAGAAGCCATGTTTAGAAAGAAAAAAAATCTTTTTGGTTTGTGACCAATACTCCTGTTTATATCAGATCTGTATATCAGTGGTACACATATTTTTTTTAATATATATATTTTTTATTTGTTGTCTTTTTTTTTTCTTTTCTAAAACCCGAGACGTTAATGCATGACGGTGTGTAAAGAGGGTACACCAATACCAGATGATGACTGCGGGATGGACAACATCATGTTTGGGCCCCTTGGAGGCTGGCACTTTGCAAAATTGTTGATAATTATGACGATGAAAATAATTAAAAAAAGGTATTTATTTCATTTTTCGCTGTTTGTGGATTTCCTTTTGTTTGTGTTTGTGTCTTGTGTCTTTGTGGTGACCAGAGGGGTATATTACAAAGCTGGTTCAGGAGTAAACCAGGTTAAGTTAAGAGGTAAATCATCTAATACAAGACCCTGGTCCTCATTTTAGATGATTTACCTCTTAACTTAACCTGGTTTACTCCTGAACTAGCTTAATAGTATAGGCCCCAGGGGTGTTGAAACAGGCCCAGTCACCAGGGCCCCACATATTTGGGGGCCCCACAGGAAGTTTGATTTAAAAATAAAATAAAAGTGTAAGTATAATTTATAGGGGAACTGGTTCCGTAAGGCCTAGAATTAGATGATATACCCCTTATTGTGACTACAAAGTTCTGCAAGTACACTCTGGCCAAGTTGCTTTGTAAACAAAGATGTCAAAAGGTAATCCGCTGTATTTCACTGTTATCAGTCATGCCAATGACAGAGCGAGTGCTCCATTGGAAGCAGAGTTGTATGAAGTACTTGTAGAAGTACTCTTACAGATGTAAGTACTACAAAGTTGAAATCATGTAATATCATACCACTAGTGTAATTGCATTTGTAAGAACACTTCTACTTCATACAACTCTGGGGTGCATTTCTCGAAAGCATAGTTGTTAGCAACTTCGTTAGTTGCCAATGGGAAATTGCATTGCAGCCAACAAAGTATCTAACATATTTAGCAACTACACTTTCCAGAAATGCACCCCTGATTGGAAGTGTTTGAATACCATGGGTCTTTTCCATTATCCTAACTCCCGCTCTCCCTTGTGCTTGAGGCCTTGTCATGACGTCATTGATTACAGAGGTTAAATTCAAAGGTAATTTTCTCATTTGCAATCGGGATGTTGAATGGGGTAAAAGGCCTCCAAAAAGTTGTGGCCAGGCTGACGGCGCAGAAACTATTGTTTTCTCCACGGAGGCGGGGCCATCAGCGAAGCGTGAGGCCATAAGCGCAGGTCCTGGACGGAACGGAAGTTACGGTAGCCTACTGGAAAGCCCAACGGCCGCCCAACTGGGAAACTCCAACTCCCGTTGTCATTGTGACACAGCACTCCGTAGCACAGAAGTCAAGTCAAGTCAAAGTTTATTTATAGAGCACTTTAAAACAGGGCTTTGAACCGGTTCAAGGAACGAAAACGAAAAACAGGAACTTTTTGTATTTTACAGGGAACAGAAACGAAACCGGAAACATTATTATTTTTTATGTTCTGGAACGGAAACACTTAGTTAAAAATAATGGTTACCGGTTAATACCGTTCCTCAAAAAAAAAAAGAGTAATTCTTATCCTGCGCACGTTACCATGACGTCTGAGGTTCACGTCCGGTGACATCAGACATTCTCTGACTGAATGGAGAGAGAGCTGTGGATTACAAAGTCTCCACTCCACATCTTAAATAAGAGAAACCACTGTCATACAAAAGGGCAGAGTTTCCATTGCATCATTGTAAGATATTGCAGAGAAGCATGTGTAAAGCGCACCGAGAATGTTCAACGTTATTGGGCATCCTTGGCCGCTTCAAATATGCACAAACTGTCCATCATAGCGCTCCCCGTGACCCAAGTCAGCATGGAGCGCGCATTTTCATCATTGAGGTTCATTCTCCGCTTAGGTCGTCCCTGAATTACAAAATTCTGGAGGATATTCTTTTCATCCGCTTGAATAAACTGTTTGGAAGTAGGCTGACTCATTTGCACTTCCGTCTTTCTTGGTTAATTAACGTCAGTTAGGCCTATGGGGAGTAATCAGCTGACAGGAACGAAATTAACCGTTCCGGGAACAATATTTTTTTGTTCTAACCGGTTCGGGAACGTCAATTTATTGGTGGAACTTATAACCGGAAACGTTATAATTCCGTTTCTGTTCGGAACGGAACGTTTGGAAAAAAATAACGGTTCAAAGCCCTGCTTTAAAATACAACAAGATAGCTGACCAAAGTGCTGGACAGGCAGGTTAAGGACTTGAGGACCCCTTAAGACACACAAAGACAACAAAAATAAACCTAGAAACAGTGTAATCTTAGAACAAAAAACATGATGCAAATAAAACATTATAATAACCAATAGAAAATGCATATATACAATAAGTGTGAAAAAATAAAAAGAGGCTGATTGAAATGAACATAAATAGGCTAAAACTACAGAGGGCTCATATAACATTAACTCTTTATAACTTCCTAGTTTTCTGATTTATTTACTCATTGCTTGCTCTTCTCTTAAAAGCTAAGGCATAGAAATTAGTTTTAAGTGTTCACTGCACACAACAAAATTGCATTTATGCCTCACCCGTGCAAGCGGGCAGCCCCAATGCCGCCCCAAGGGAGCAGTGCGGCGGGACCGTACCATGCTCAGGGTACCTCAGTCATGGAGGAGGATGGGGGAGAGCACTGTTTAATTACTCCCCCCACCAACCTGGTGGGTTGAGTTGAACTGGCAACCTTTGGGCTACAAGTCTGACGCCCTAACCGCTACCATGACTGCCAATCCAATGGCCTGATTTGGGAGACATTCGAAATTCCTCATGATGCCGGCCTTTGGTTAATGCTAGCCTATATAATAGGCCCTACCCATAGGCCTTCCCCTTGATACCTCGTCGGCCTTTATTCCTTACATATCACTCCACTTCGATCATTGCACTGTCTCCTAAAACTCTTCTGACTGTTCATACGTCACTCAATGGCCAAGGCAATAAACACTGTATTACACATACTGTATGCCAAAGCAATATCATGCTAAAAGAAAACATGTCTTACATGTAGGCCTTCAGTTTCCTCTACTGGGTAAAATCCAGACCAGGTGAAATGGCATTTAGCAATTATGCTGCCAAATGCTTGAACCAGCTTCCTGTTGAAATTAGAACTGCCCGAACAGTGTCATGTTTTAAAACCAGCTTTATTCTCATCTGCCTTTGCTTAGGATAAGTTATCTACAGTAGTCTTAGTTTTTTCCTGATATATTTTCCGTCTCTCTCTTCTTTATTTCCTCCCAGCACATTGAATGACAGTTGTGTATAACAATGTGCAAAACGTACTTTTAGCCACATTATTTTATTACTCTGTATTACTTTAACAGAGGAATATTGGGCCCAGTCGTGGCTTAGTCGGCTGGCCACTGAACTGCTACGTGGGCGACCCGTGTTCGATTCCTGACCCGGTTCATCTCCTGATCCTTCCCTGGGTGCATCCCAATATGTGACCTTGCCTCCTCCACTTGCCTCCTCCACTTGCTTCTCGTCATGATGACATCACTGACAACAGCATTATATTTCAATATCTTGCAAAAGCTCAATTGTAAAGTCTTTTTCTCATTTGCAATTGGGATGGTGAATGAAAAACAGTCCCTCAAAAGTTGTTGTGGCGAGGCTGACAGCTGGGAAACTTTATCGTTTTCTCCACGGAGGAGGGGCCAGGAGGCGGGACGAGGAGACAAGCACAAGTGGAGGAGGCAAGGACACATATTGGGATGCACCCCCTGTCTCTCTCTCCCACTAATTTCCTGTCCCACTCTTCACTGTCCTGTCTAAATAAAGCTCCGCCCCCTCCAAATAAACCAAACAAGCAGAGGGATATTGGCTTTGGCGGAACGCTTTACCCACAGGGCCCCAGGATAAAACACTAATAGAGGGCCGCCCACCACCACTATGGGAGGGCCCGGGGGCCCACCCACACCTACAGCTCTGACCCAGGAGCTTGGCTTTGGCTGGCTGTGTTGCTCAGATGAGAGGAGATGGAACTGAGGGTTGCTGTCAGCCCCCCCATACCTAAATAATAATAATAATAATAATAATAATAATAATAATAATAATATAATCTACTAACTAATAAATACATGTTTTGCAATGTAATTCAAGAATTTTTTCAATCTCAATTTAAGAGGCTCCACAAAGTGGTTGGTGCCCCCAAGCACTAATTGGTGCCCTAAGCACTCTGCGTATGTAGTGGTGGCCCTTGTTACTGTCCAACTGAAATAAAAGTGGTTGCTGTTGTTGGCTATACACCCGCCTCCAAAAGAGTTGTCGCCTATCCATCTGTTTGGAATAACAGCTAATAACCTGACTTTCAATTAATCACTTGGCTTCAGAAGTCACTCATATGAAAGCTACAACCCTCCCGAATGAAAATGTATGTACAAAAATACATTTCATGCACCAAAGAAAGATTGACCCTTTAATGAACACAGACAGGGCAGATTTTCGCAAGACAAAAGTTTTGTCGCCTATCGAACATAATGTGAAAATGAGCAGATAAGTCACTTCAAAACCTTAGAAAGCAACACAATGAAAATCAATGGAGTTCAATGAGAGATGGTGACATATTGGCTATTCATAGAGTAATAATACATTTTTAACTTCATGATGTAATCAATGATAAAAGCCCTCACACACCAGCAGTATGCATGCAGCTCCTCATAAGAGCTGTATCCCTCCCATGTTTGACTTTAGGCACCATGTATTTTTTTTTCCAAATTCTTCACCTTTAACACCAAAGAAGTCTCTCCCACTGTCCTGTCTCAAAAAAGCCAGCCAAGAGTATGTCAGGCCTAATTCTGACAAAAATGAAGGCAAATGGGACTCTGAAGTCAAGATCCCAAGATCAACCATTTTAGAACTGATAGCATCAAAACTGTATGTTGTTGGAGATGAAGAATTTGAAAAAAGAGAAATGGTGCCTAAAGTGAAACATGGTATGGATACAGCTCTTATGAGGAGCTGCATGCATGCTGCAGGTGTTTGAGGGCTTTTATCATTGATTAAATCATGAAGTTAAACATGTATTGCTCTACGAATAGCGAATATCACCATCTCTTATTGATCTTCATTGTTTTTCATTGTGTTGCTTTCCATGATTACTACAATGACCCTAAACATACACCTAAGGCCAAAGTTGATTTTCTGGAGAGGTGAGAGTGATTCAGTGATTAAGTATGACACCTGATCTGCGTATTTGAAGTGTTTTGAAGTGACTTATCTGCTCATTTTCACATTACGCTCGATAGGCAACAAAACTTTTGTCTTGTGAAAATCTGCCCTGTCTGTGTTCAATAAAGGGTCAATCTTTCTTTGGTGCATGAAATGTATTTTTGTACATACATTTTCATCCGGGGAGGGTTGTAGCTTTCATATGAGTGACTTCTGAAGCCAAGTGATTAATTGAAAGTCAGGTTATTAGCTGTTATTGCAAACGGATGGATAGGCGACAACTCTTTTGGAGACGGGTGTATAGTAGGTCTTCCAGGAACCTGGAAGGCGGGGAAGGGGAGCTGAAAAAACAGATTCAGTCAGAGTCAGAGTGAAACCTCTGCCAAAATGCCTTTGAACAAACCTCTAACATTTCCCAGCAAATGTGGACAGATCAAATGGAAACTTGCTGTATTTCAATAGAACAATACGACAGTAACGGATGAATACCTGTAATATTGACAGAAAGAACAGCTTATTACACAAATCAAACACATGAAAGTAGAGGATTACTGAATGGCTTTGGAGCATAAAGAACTGAGCTGCACGGCGAATTGAATAACAATAATAGACCACTGTAGTTTATGGCCGAAGTTCATTACTCTCCAACAAGACGCAAAATAAGCTCTAGGCCTATTGGCTTAGAGTAGTGTTTCTCAACGGGGGCGCTACAGCCCCCTAAGGGGCGTTGAGGAGCCCTTGGGAGGCATTGGGAAGGATACAACTAAGTCGGGGTGGGGCTTTGTTTCAATTGGGGAGCATTAATGCATTTGATTTTTTTAATACTAAGGGGGCGTTGGGTGGCTTATACTGAGGTCAATGGGGCGTTGGATAGCTTATGATGAGGTTCAGGGGGCGTTTGTTCAAAAAAGGTTGAGAACCACTGGCTTAGAGGAAATGCCCTGAATGCCTGCTAGGTGGCCTGTAGCCAACAGTATCACACCCTGTTCTTTGATTAAGTCGAGAGAGTCATGTAAAAAAAAAATCAGGAAGAAAGCTAAACATTAAAGATGGCAGCAAAAACATGTAGCCTAAGACATGCTGTCACTCCACTTTTCCTCTGTGGCAATCGATGATACCCAAGCTGCAAGCATGGACCTGGGAGATCATGCTGTGTAGCTCTATATTCTGTCTGGGTGGATAGGGTTAAAAATGTGACCCCAGTCGGTCACCAAACATTGGCCAAGTAGCCTATTTATTTATTAGGCTATTATTATTATTATTATTATTATTATTATTATTATTATTATTATTGTGTTGTTGTTGTTGTTGTTGTTGTTGTTGTGTCACCCAGCAGGAGTGACAAAAAGCCATAGGCTTACACCCTTAGGAGCTGAGCAGCGATGCAGTGGGCTACTGGACTGGAGAGTAGAAGTATAAGTAGCCTACTATTTCAAGAAACTATTAAACGCATCGGAAATAGCCTATTTAGTGAAGTAAAAGTGGAAGTAAGAACAAAAAATATACTCCAACAAAGTAAATAGGCCTAATGCATTTAGACTGCCGCTCTTTGTTACTACAGTAGGCTATTTCTAAAATGTCAGTTACCCTTTTGCGCAGTCATAAACAGCTGACAAAAAGGTGTAACCAACACGAACGAATATTACAGATAACCACAAATAAAAGTGTGGCACTGGTATGAAACCCTAAATCAGCGGTGGTGTCAGAACATCAGAGCATGACAAATATATGCGCTTCCTTTATTGCGCGTCAGGCAGTAAATAAAGTTAGAGGGCGTATCCACATAGGCAAGTGGCGGCAGTGGCGGCCCCACGGCAGTGTGCGCTAGTAGGCTACAGTGAAATGTCCGTTTCCCTCGCTCTCTCGCCGGCTGGACGGTCGGTAGGACGCTTCTGTAGAACGCTGTCACCGGTCGTGGACATTACCCCCATTAGATATAAATCAGGAATCCGCGAGTTAAACCTGGAAACAGCATCTTCGGAAAAGTTCAAGACCATAGACGATTTACCCGGACCAAGTTTGGCAACGACTGCGCACTGGCTGTTCGTCAAGGGTTATGCCGACAAAAGCCATGCAATGCAAGTAAGCCACTAACAAAGAAGAATTGTTATCGTAGAAAAAAAGCCTTGGCATGTTTTTTCTCTCCCTCAAGCATTTTTTGGCTTTCAGTCTGGGGAAAGGTTTCAGCTAACACTTTGCTTTGGTGTTTTTGTTTGTTTTGTTTTTTATCATCATAATTAAGCGACATTTTTAGTGTTTTGATTTTGTTTTTGTTTTTCATTCTCAAATATTTGACAAACCAAATTCGCTGTAGTGTAGATACGTTTACGTTGAAGGTGAGAATGCCTTGGATTTCATCTTTTTCCATCCTCTTCTAATCTTTATGAGCCTATTTTTTCCAACGTATTCTCATTGCCTTTTATTGCCTAAAATGGCCATGATCTCTCTCTCTCTCTCTCTCTCTCTCTCTCTCTCTCTCTCTCTCTCTCTCTCTCTCTCTCTCTCTCTCTCTCTCTCTCACACACACACACACACACACACACACACACACACACACACACACACACACACACACACACACACACACACACACACACACACACACACACACACACACACACACTCTTTCGGAGAGAGAGAACAAGAGGGGTAATTGCCTGCAGCCTGGCTGCAGATAGCATCATATCAAGAACATGTTACACATTTCTGAGATATCAGTTAGTAGTATCATTTCCAAAGTTGGTGTGTTTGTTTTATGACATCATGAAGTAAGAAGGATAGCTTTAAGTTATCCTTCAGAATATTAATGAAATGCATTAAAGGTACTGTGCAGGAAATGGTCAAAAAAGGTAGGCCTACTGCAACTATGCTGCCCATTGAAACTAGGTTGCCTATTGCCAAATTTGATATTTTCATGAAAGTTTACTGAGTAATAAACTAATATTTTCTAGCATGGCCCAAGAACAGTCATTTTTGCAGTTACAAATGGCTATTTCTGGAAATGTAAAATGGCGGACCATGGAGAAGATCCCCTTTTCATGTATGAAAAGTGCAATTTTTCCAGTCATAATGAATACTTTGAATTTGATGGTTGTGGTAAGTATTCATGAAAAAGTTAACATTAGTGAATGGGTACCATGGATACTGGAGCTAAACATAAACAGCAAAAAATCTTACACAGTGTACCTTTAAGAACATTTTGTGACACACATTTGTGAATGATCATCAGCATGTCAACATCCAAATGGCCTATCAAACATGTTGTCATGGCCAGCAAGGCAATGTGGCATGACACTAAAGAACAGAATGATCATTTGGGTTCACAGGGTTTTGCAATAATTGTGTCTCAAGCTTCTCATGTAATCTTGGATAGTCAAAAGAGAGAGAATGCAGGATTGGACAGGTTCGCCTTGTCATGGACTTCATTTAAAGGACCACTTGAGTCAATTTCAATATGCTGTTGTATTGCTCACGCTACCCTTGATTTGTCAGTACCCAGTGATGCCACATTATTCTAGCAGGGCTCTGCCCTACTGTTGACGCAACGCCTTCGGCTCAGCTACACACAGTAGGACCAAGAGCTAGCTCAATCCCGCTACAGCGGGAGCTCCACCCACTTTGTCTGGAACCAATCAACTGAGCATTTCCAACCGTCCTGGGTTCAAGGCAGTGACGTGGTTTAAGCAGAGACGTTCTATTGGGCTAAGAAATGTTTGGTTTAAACTTTGGCACATCCCTCAACCAGTAGCAAGCCGAGGGAGGCCATTGAAACAAAGTTCTTCCTGTATGGAAATGCTAATCGTTATAGTCCTGGTCAGACCAGAATCGCGGTAGTGATCTGAAGTCTATGAAAATCAGGCAAACATTTTTCGTCTCAAACCTTCCGAGATATGAGCTATTCTAATGGGGGCAGCGTATGTTTACATTTAAAATTAATAATAATAATAACATAGGCCTACTCCAAATATTTTCCCAAAAGGTACCGCTGTTTGCTAGTTGTCTGCTGATATTTTACCTTTTGGATGTTTTTGGGAATAAATAAAAATGTTTTTTTGAAATATAAACAAAGTGCTGCCGCCATTACAATGACCAGGATCTCGGAAAAGGCTGAAGAAGAAGAAAAAAAAACCTCCGGTACTGACAAGTCCAGGGTAGTGTAAGCTATCCTTTAATTCCTTAGTTATCCTTTAATTCCGCCATGTCACCTTAGCTTAGATCTTCCACCTCTGGCCCCCTCTTTCAGCAAACACTTTGCACACTTCGAGCACAGGTCATAGTTTTCTGTTCCAGCTCCCTGTTCCTGACATATCTTAACTTCATTGGTGTGTGTGTGTGTGTGTGTCTGTGTGTGTGTGTGTGCGCGTGCGTGTGTGCGCGCGTGTGTGTTACGTGTCTGTGTGCCTGCATAGGTGGAGCACAAGCGTATCTACGGTCCGATCTGGCGCTCCCAGTTCGGTCCTTTCGATCTGGTCAATGTGGCCACTCCGCAGCTCATCGCCCAGGTGATTCGCCAGGAGGGACGCTACCCCGTACGCACCATCATGTCACACTGGAAGGAGTACAGAGACCTGCGGGGACAGGCATATGGCATTCACGTGGAGTAAGGGACATTATATCTCATTGTGTCTTTTTTTTTCTGCGTAACCCTAACCCTAACCCTATCCCTAACCCTAACTCCAACATCTCACACTGATCCAAAGAGTAGAATTAACACTGCTTTGGAGTGGGAACTACACAGGTCAGGCAAGAGTAGTGAAGCAGTTATGGGTAATCGGTTAGGGTGTCAGACTTGTAGCCCAAAGGTTGCTGGTTCGACTCCCGACCCGCCAGGTTGGTGGGGGGAGTAATTAACCAGTGCTCTCCCCCATCCTCCTCCATGACTGAGGTACCCTGAGCATGGTACCTTCCCGCCGCACTGCTCCCTTGGTGCACCATTGGGGGCTGCCCCCTTGCACGGGTGAGGCATAAATGCAATTTCGTTGTGTGCAGTGTGCAGTGAATATTTGTGTGCTGTGGAGTGCTATGTCACAATGACAATAGAAGTTGGAGTTTCCCAGTTGGGCTAAAAAAAAAAAAAACAGCCAAAACAACACAGGTCCAATTCCAACCCAGCCAGGTGGGTTGTGGTACTCATTTGTACACTGGTACACTGGGGTACAGTACAGTGTACAGTACACTGGTACACTGGTACACTGGGTTCATTTCCCATGCAGGGTTGCCAGATGAGGCTGATGATTTCCAGCCCAAAAAAATCTCAAAACCCGCCTAGAAGCACAAAATCCCGCCCAATGCTATTGATTTCTATGGCAAAAATTGGGCGGGTTTTTCTGCTAAATGCCATTTTTACCCGCACACTTCCATCCTAAGCAGCCCAATTGGGCGGGAAACAGCCCAATCTGGCAACACTGTTTCCATCTATGAGAGAGAGATGCTGAGCGCTGATTGAGTTTGGCTATTGGGCCTACCTCAGGCAACTCTTGCATAGAGTCAATGAGTAGTAGGTATTTTTAAAATTGAAATTGTAGACTGAATTCAGAAGAACTGTCACAAACAGCTGTACAACTGTTGAACTACATCATGCTTCTTACTTGCATGCACTTTGACTAGTCAGCTGTTTTGAAAAGAAAATTATTTTTGTCAAGTTTTAAGGTTATAATCAAAATAGGCGTATTTGGATGACAGTAAAATGTGCATGTAAGTTAATTCCATGTAGATGTGCTTAACTGGAAATAGCCAATTTTACTGTAAAATCAATGGCCTTAAATGCAGAAAGTGTCTGAAAAATGGCAATGCAGGCAAATGAAGAGCTTTGCAATGCAAAGCAATGCAAAATACAAAAATATAAATTACACAAAATGTTCCAAAATGGATGTTATTTTGCAACATTTTGTGACATTTATATTCTTGTATTTTGCATTGCTTTGCATTGCAAAATGCATTTTTTTATACGTTTAAAAAGTTCGTTCTCCAGATATTTGTATGGCAATAGAAAGGACGTCTAAACAGTCAATTCCAAGCAAAAGTAAAAAAAAAATGGTGTTTACGTTATTTTGCAGTGGAACTCTTCAAATCACCATGCTGTGCTCAGTTATAATGCATGCATACAATTTGATGAATGGGCAGCATGAATCCTGGAAATAAACTACTACAAATATTACACAGTGCACCTTTAACAGTTTGTAGACAGAAGCAAGAGACAGAATTATTTTTTTTTTGTCTGTCTGTCGCAACATGATGGAGACCACTTCTGCTTTTCTATGTCTGAGAGGAGGCTGTGGTTCTCCTAAAATGCACCCGAACAGTGATAGACACGACACATTTACATTTGCTCTTACAAGAAGGCAATAGGGGGTAATCAGTTTTGTGAGAGCTTTGCTCGGTGTGTAATTCCAGAAAAGTAATGTTGATAAAAGGAAAGGAGTCTCACGCAAGAGCTAGATGTAATTTAGGAAGGCCCTACCGTGGCCAAACGGTTTGGCACGAGGTTTGTTCTCTTTACCAGAAAGGCAATTACCAAACCGTAAAGTATTATTACAGTTTTTCTCAATTGGTTTTGTACATTTCTCGAATCTTACTCGCATTTTGCAAAACATCACGTTCATTTCCAAAAAAAGATTTAACAAGTGGCAAAACACCATGGATGACCTGCAAAACCCAATCTCTTGCTCAAAACCTTTGGCCAATCTCTCAAAACCAGGTTTTTGTGTCTGTGAATGTGTCAGAGCCATCAAAATGTTATGTCACTGTGTAACTGTTTTGGGGAGTGAGATCTTTCATGGATTATCATAACAAAGCATTTTGCAGAACAAGACAAAATCAATTCACCTTTCGCAAAAGCCACGCCCCCTAGTTATTGTTGCTACGTCCGTCAAAAACTTAGAACCAGGCACACGTTTTGGCTGCGTTTCATAGGAAATGTGTGTAGCCTACACTTCTTGTATCCTACACACGCTGATTACTAGAAGCCATATTCAACTGTGAAATACAACAACTTGATGATGGCGATGTGATGTCTGTAACCAGGACATTTGATAGTGCTTGGTGTAAACTGGGACATTGCAGCCGTCCGCCAAGACCTTTGACGGGCTTTGGGCACTGACACTGCGCAGCTCTTGGGCAGTCACACTGGGCGTTTCTCTTCTGTTCACTTTAGGCCCTAATGGTTTTAGTTGACAGTTAATATCTTCATAACAAGGTTGGAACAAGCGCAGCCCCATTTCAGTGTTACTTTTTTTGCTGTCACACTCGACGCATATACACAGACACAAACTGGGAAGGAGAGAGGGTGGGGGCTGCTCCGTGGGCTGTGCATTTGGCGCATATTAAACAACGCAACTAGTAGTTTCCCAATAAAATTTGAATCATAATGCCGTGGATCCAATACTATAATATCATATAATATTGTCCTCAAGTCTGAGCGATGCATTGATTATTTGTTTAGGGTACGTTTTCTGCCAGCTAAATGCAAGGGGGAAGGGGGCTATATTAGCAAACAAGACGATTGCACAGTTAGCCTGCTAATTTTAAATATGATCACCTGGAGCTAATAGCCTCCACATGGCTTAATCCATCCCTGTTATCAGTCCGCTTGAGGTTTTTTCAAATTTGCTTCGGGAAAGTGAAAATATGAGGTCCTAATTAATCTTCACATGGTGTCGGACCCTGACGGTGCCATAGGCACACGTTGTATGTCTCCCTGAAATCGTAGGTTTTTGACGGACCTCGACAAGTTCTACACTCCTTAGTTACCGTTGCTGAGCTCGGATTGGTTGGCGGCCGTTTGTGGGAGGGGTTTTGCGAAAGGCTAATTGATAATGTACAAAAACACTGAGAATTGTACACAACCATTTGCATGGTGATGAAAACATTTGCTAAATGTTGAAAACTACGAGAAACGTATTTTACCATGTGCACAGGTAACAGCAGGGAGTCACAATTGAATAAGAAGTTTTCAGAATGATTATTCTGTTGTGAGAAATGTACAAAACCAATTAAGAAAAACTGTAAAAACTGTATAATGTCATAGTAGTGTAGTACTTAAGTATGAAAGTCTTTTCAATGACTATTACTGCTTTCCACTAACTGAAAGGTGCAGAAAGGTTTGAAGCTACAAAGGTATTTGGGTTGCTGATGTCATTCCCTACGTATGTATGTCCTCAGTTGGAGTCTGGAATGGTACCATCTGCGCTGAACCCCAATTGTGTGTGTGTGTGTGTGTGTCAAGTGTGTGTGTGTGTGTGTGTGTGTGTGTGTCAAGTGTGTGTGTGTGTGTGTGTGTGTGTGTGTGTCAAGTGTGTGTGTGTGTGTGTGTGTCTGTGTGTCTGTGTGTGTGTGTGTGTCAAGTGTGTGTGTGTGTGTGTGTGTGTGTGTGTGTGTGTGTGTGTGTGTATGTGTGTGCGCGCGTGCATGCGTGCATGCGTGCGTGCATGCGTGCGTACGTGCTTGTGTTTGTGTGTGTGTGTGTGTGTGTGTGTTATTTCTGTTATTACCTGTCTCCTGTCTTTTCGTGTATTATATTATATTGATTTTTTTGGCATCTCTGTCTGTGTTTTCCTACCCGTACGGGCCCCTGTTGCATGCTTGATACTGCAGTACAACATATTTCATGCTCGTGATCCTCAGTGCTGTCAACAGAAATAACACCCATCACATTAGAAATTAAGTGAAGGAAGGCCTTTACTGCGATATTCTAATGTTAGTTGTCAAGGTGGTACTCGGAGAGCTCAATATTTTCTCAGGTGGTACCTGACACAAAAAGTTTGAGAACCACTGATCTATGTTTATTGTATTATTTTGGTGTGTGTGTGTGTGTGTATGAGGGAGCGTGTGTGTGTGTGTGTGTGTGTGAGGGAGCGTGTGTGTGCGTGTGTGTGTGTGTGTGTGTGTGCGTGTGCATGTGTGTGTGTGTGTGTGTGTGTGTGTGTGTGTGTGAGGGAGCATGTGTGTGTGTATGTGTGTAGGAGATAAATAATGAGATAAATGATGATAGATAATGTATTGTCTCTGCAGAGAATTGTTCAAAACCCCCTCATATTCTTAAACACGGTACAGTAAAGTGCAATTATCCAGAGACCAAGTGCAATGGGCTATTACGTAAGGTACATGTGTGTGTTTTGCACTGATGGTAATTCTATCTCTAATTCTGTCTGTTGTTTCCTCAGTACGGGCCCAGAGTGGTACCGTCTGCGCAGCGCGCTGAACCCCAAGATGCTGAAGCTGCAGGAGGTTCCGGCGTTCGTGCCGGTGATCCACGACGTGGTGAGCGACCTGCTGACGCGCCTGGAGACGCTACGCACACGTAGCCACGACAACGCCAGCGTCAGTGACGTTGCCGCAGAACTCTACAAGTTTGGATTCGAAGGTCAGTGCATGGTACGCTTGCTTTTGTGTAAAGGTGGAAATGGTCGTCATAGTCAAGCGCATTTGTCTTCTTTTTTCGAAATGAGGAACCACCATCCACCGTTGCCCCATAATGGACGCCGCACCACCAGTGGCACGCTGCAATAGTCATTGAAAGGTTAATTACCATAGTGCTACTCTACTATGACATAACAGAGGGCCTTTAGCAATGCCCTCTGTCTCGGTCATTGCCATTCTGGTAACAGGAAATGTATGACGCTGTGTTTTAAGAGGTTAAAACAAAACAAAACAGTGTTGCACAGTGGCTTAATTCTAAAAGTTCGGACCTGAAGGTTAGTGGGATGCTTATGTGTATAGGGTTTAACCCCTTCGCACAGTGCCTATGTTATAACCTTACTATCACCAAAATGGTAACGACCAAGTCTTAATCTGTTACTTAAGGCTCTCAGTAATGTCATAGCAATGGTGTTATAATGTAGTCGAGTCTTTTCAGCAATAGCCTTAGTCTCACTGCAGGGCCAGCCCCGGGCTGGCCCGGACAAAAGGGGGCTGACGGTGATCTCATCAAAAGGGGGCTAGGTGCTAAAGATGGCCGCCGGGCCAGGTTGTGGGGCTAAGGGCCGCTTTCCCTGGCCCGTCGAATTCGATGGGCCAGCAAGCACCGCCGAGGCTCGGAGGCGGGGTCAACCTCGGGCGATATAGCCCACGTGCGATATAGCCTACCAGACCTTCGGCGATAATAGCGCAAAAGCTAAATAAGCCGACATAAATGTCATGTGTGAGTATTTGTGAGACACTTTTTATTGGTGTCCAGTGGAAAGCATGCCAAATCACGATAATGGCACAAGAGTTGGCGGCTAAAAGCAGAAAAAAGCCGACATGACTTAGCTATGACATCCCAAGTTTAAGTGTAGTGGTGCCCATGATGCCCCTGATAACAACAAAAAAGTTATGTTGGCTAAATAACTTTAAAAACACACAAACAGAAGTGCCAAAGTTTGCATCTTATGAAATTATGCATAAGAAAGCCAAACACACCCCAAACTAATAATTTGCCCAGAATTTAGCGATAAGTCCCCCATGCAGCCACATTATTACACAATAAAGCACAGCTGTTATTGACTTAGGCCTATTTAAAATCATCCTCACTCTGCTGCCCTAGTGTCTCATGTTTTGCAGACATACTAAACCATAGGCATACGTTTTGCAGACATGTGCCATAGTGCGCACACTTAGAATTCCCTGCAGGACACACACCGATGTTATGCAGATTGAACGACTTGTAGGCTACGCTACTTCCGTGGCTACTTTTAATTAAATAGTCGCTATTCCCCTGGCTCATCATTTTCTATAGCAGATGCTGATGAAGATGCTATGTCTCGGGATTTGGTCTCTTTTCACATGGTAACTTATTCAATTACCTGCACATTCACCATGAATAGACAGGTGGCACGCCGCAACGAGGGTGTGTGTCGCTATGTCCGGGGCTCATAATTTTCTATAGCAACTGATGAAGGTGCTATGTCTCCGGGATTTGGTCTCCTTTCACATGGTAACTTATTCAATTACCTGCACATTCATGTCTCGCTATGTCCGGGGCTCATGCTTCTGTGCGCGATTGGGGGGATTAACTGGGCTTATTATATGGTTGTGACGTCATCTGTCGAATGCTCCATTCATTTCAACGGGGCTCCCCAACGTTCGGACGTCTGTTATTTTTCGATAACGGACGGGTTGGTCTATAACAGACCGCTGTCAATGGCAACAAGACTTTTCACTGCTAAAGCGACTTTTCAACAAGACTCTAATCAGCTGCTGTGATAGACAGCACCCGTTGTCCTGGCTACCGCTGTCAATGGCAACAAGACGTTCACTGCTAAAGCCACTGGCTTGTATACAAGTCAGTGGCTAAAGCGAATGTTTCATATCACTCCGCAGGGGGTCCGGTCTTTTGTCACTCTAATCAGCTGCTGTGATAGACAACACCTGTTGTCCTGGCTAGCCTACCTAGCTGTTGCCTAGCGGTGTTCCACAACGGCACTGTTTTGTTTTGCGCAGCAACAATCTTAACATTAAATAGGTCTAAAGAAATGTCCATGTGAATCATTTAAGTATATCCATATAATAAGCGGGTTAACTTTCGGCGAGTCGGTCGCTTTGTGGAATACCAGCACTTCAGAGAGAACAAGACCCCTCCGCTCCGCGTCGGGGTCTAAAGATTCTCTCTGTCGTGCTGCTATTCCACGGTAGCGACCTTCTCGCCGAACGTTAACCCTTACATGTTCGCACGTCTCCTTCTGTTCACTCTCAGTTGTCGAGCTGCTCGTATTTTCATGCGTCTTTGTCTTCTTAACATGCGCTGCGTCCCATACAGCTTCTGAATCGACAACTTTGCCATGTAATAAAACTGTTCTTGAAAGGCAAGCCATTTTCTTTGCAGTTCTTGTCGTCTTAGGCTACGAGCCAAACGGCGACCTGCTCCAGCAGAGTTTGCTCCGTTTTCTTCTCCTTCTTTGTCGTTGTTCTGTTGTTGTCCTTCTGTGATTTGGGGCGAAAGTGGGCTGTGCCCGACTGACGTTTCACAAACAAGGCGTGTACCTGAATGTGCCTGGGGTCGGCTATGAGTCCGATCAGGCAAAAAATGGCCCGGGCCGGCAGCTCCGAGCCGGCCACTCTCCTGAGCCCCGGGCGGCCCCGGGCCGCTGAAGCGCGGCTAATGAGACCAAGGCTAATGAGTGAACCAGTGGGCCCAGCTGTACTAAGAGGCTACCACTAGTTATTCAAATGAGGAACCACCATCCCCTCTAAAACAAAACTTCTATCAGACCTGATCTTATGAGTCTGTGGGCTGAGACCATCGTGTGAGGGCGCAAAGTTGCTCGACGTTTGTCATTCTGAGACCCACCAGCACTCTAGCGTGTGGTTGGGTCTGTCCCTTGCTCTGAAAAATGTTGAGATCTGGTCAGCGCCCCCATAAGCACCTACCTTGAACGTTTTTTTAAGCACCACCTACCCAGGTTTGCCATATTGACTCTGAAGAAGACGTGACAACGTTAGTCTTGGCACTTGCCCAATAAAACAATTAAACGTCCACATCTGAAAATGCTCCAGTGACTCCCTTCTTTCCTTGCAACTACTAGTCCTTACCCGTGACACACCAGATTGGGAAGTGCAGGACCGCAGACGATATCTCTCTTTTCTAAATGTTCAGAACTCTATAACTGTGAAACTCTGAACAAATGTATGGGTTAATCCACCGTTATCATCACTCTAAAGCGGCGTACACACACAAAGCTAGCTTTTCGCTTGCTCGCCTACTCGCCACTCTTTCATGGAACGTTCGCTGAAAGTTCCCGCGGCTTTAACTGCCAATGGACAGCCGAGAAGTACCGAACTCTGCATTCCAATTGGTTACTCGCTTACTCGCCTCGCTCGAAGATAAAATATTTTCAATTCGGAATCCGCCCACATCGCATCGCTTGTATAGTACTCGCCTACTCGCCGGCGAGTCTCGCTGGGACACGTTGACATTCTATTGAGTTCATTCGCTGAGCGAGTAACTAGCAGCGACGTGTGTGTACGGCCCTTTAACTGCTCTAAACTGACACAGCAAGCTGAGACGGGCTGTCAGCTGATCTCTTTACTGCTCTCTCTCTCTCTCCCTCTTTGTCCCCCACTCTCTTTCTTCGAGAGACAATGCCTTCCATTGTCAAATGTTGTTCATTCGTAACCTGAATGTACAAATGAGATTGCCATGTAAGAAGAAAAGGGATGTTAGAAGCATTTGAATGATCAATTGCGTATCAAGGTCAGGACTCAGGAAGAGGATGTAGCACAGTGATTGTTCCGGAAGCTGACATACAGTAGTGTGCTGTCCATTGGACCGTTAAATGAGGTCAATGTTTTTAAGAGTCTCATTATTCATCCAGGTCATAGGCCTTTTTAAAAAGGCTGAAGTTGTATGCTGGATCATACTTTTTTTTTCGGAGCGTGGATACAGTTTAGCTCTTTTGACAAAAGCAACCGTATGTTATCCAGATGCTGAATTGAAATATTAATATTTTCCTGCAATGTTCAGATGTATGAACATCCACACATGTTGTAAAACTGCCATTGACTTGACAAGACATTCCTGTTTTTTAGGCCTCCCCGCAGTTTCTGAATCAATTATCATTTATCACATCATGCCACAGACTTCCTTAGAATGCCTACTGGTGGCAATTTTTGGTTCCGGAAGCTGACATACGGTAGTGTGGTGTCCGCTGGACTGTTAAATGAGGTCAATGACTTGTCAATGACCAGGTCAACGACCAATGAAAGTGAGTAAATAAATTGAAAGGCACTAGGAATATATCCCAATACAGTCATAAAAATAAACTGCTACTCATAGTTTAAAAGTTAAAAAGGTAACTCCAGGTCAGGTCGGGGCTTGTTATTGGGTATTGCCCCAGATATTGTATTGCTACTTTGATTTCTTGAGCCCGGACAATGGCAGTGGGGGTGTAGTAGGCTATTAATTGTTCTAATCACTGATTAATCAATAGACATTTTATGACTGTGTTCCTTGACTTCTGAACACCCACAGCACGGCCTGTCTGGAGTCTGGTGTCGACGAGAACATTGATACATGATCATAATAACTGATCTAGGGTGAGATTATTGACCGCCAACACAATGTGAATTAGTCTGACCATTGATCTGTAATTATGTAAGGGATAACGTTATGAGAAGGTCATTGTCGCGGAATAGCACCCGGCAGAAGGATGCCCTAGCTTGGCGACGCCATCCTATGTACTTCCACCCAAAGATTTTGGCTCCGCACGTAGACTGGCGAAACCCTCCTAGCTCGGTTCGCTCACTGTTTAGCCAATCAGCAAGAACTCACCCGCCAAGTCCATTACTGATTGGTTAAGGTAACACTATTCACACTTTTGTCTTGTTATTTGTATGCTTTTGCAGCACCATATCATAACAGTCATGCTAATAAAGCACAATTTGAATTTTTATTTGAATTCGGAACTCCAATGAATTTAAATGGCATAGTAAGTTCAGACCATCCCCCACCTTCCATGGAGACGGATTCATCTTAGCTTTCTCCAGACTGTTTGACGGAGTCAACAGGCGGCTTTCACCCAGGCTAGCATGGCCCCAGCGTGAAGCGAAACGCGTCTGATTAATTTAAAGACTAGTCATGCGATGATGTGAATGAATAGCATAGTCAGAGAGAGAAGAGAGAGAGAGATTCCATTGGCCCATTGTTTCCGGGTTCTACTATTGCAAGGGGGAGGAGGAGGGGGGGGGGAATCCCCCTTTAGGCAGACCTAAGGACTATTCTATTCATTGTAGGAGTATTATGACGCGCCCCTTTAAGCCGGGCATATACTGTGCGATATTTTCACTCGTGGGTCTTAAGCTTCTGCTCACACTGCACGATGGAATTTCACTGTTTAAAAGTTCACAACTCACGACTCGCGTCCTCACACTACACGAGCCGACAGTCGGATGCGAGCGAAATGCTTCCACCGTACGATGCGACAGGCATGTTTCCCCGGTCTGCAGAGGAGGGAACATGCGCACCTGAGGTGGAGATGAGGTCGCGCTCAACAGCGAATCGCACGGCCCTATTAATTTGTGCATGTGAAGTGTCAAATCGGGTCGTAGCACTGCTTTAACTGCACGATTTACGCACGAGCCACGACCAGAATTTCAAACCGTTTTGATTTTCTTGCGACCCTGCGATTGCACGATCGTGAGGCGAAATCTCTTGTCGTTACCCCATGTACACTGCAGGATGCGAGACTCACGATTGATCTGCGATTGAGCAAGAAATCGGGCCGACTCTCAAAAAGTCGTGCGAATGCCAAATCGGGGCAAAATCGGGGCAAAAGTCGCACAGTCTAAGCCCAGCTTTAGGCAGACCGGAACCTGGTCATGTTAGGTGCCCATAGCAACCTATTACATTGGCATATCTCTAATCTCTGGCTTAAGCCCGATTCGCACGGGATAAATATTACCTATGGACCCCTGGTAATTCGCAATTACCCCCGGACCTACATTCGGATGGGATAAATAATCTGTTATTTACTCAATTCACAGACATTACAAGGGGGTACAGACGGCGTGCCCATGTGAAATTACCTCAGGACGTCTGTGTTTCGCCGAAATACAGTAGGTAATTCGCGGCAGAATTATTACCTCACAAATCGCGGACATGGCACATTCGAACAGGACTAAGAACTCAGACGTTCTCCGTAATTATTACACATTTCCGGGGGTCCATAGGTTATAAAAGTCCTGTCCGAATCGGGCTATAGTCGTCGTGGTACAGTAACAGAGCCTGTTGACAGCAGATGACAAGACGGGCGTGTGCTGTGACAGGACAGCAGCTCTGTTGGTCTTTCGAGTCAGGTTTGGTTTGTTCGGCTTTTCGACCAGGATGGCAGGAGGAAATGATGCAACATTGAATTTGTTCCTGGCTGCTGAGTTAATTGCAACACTTTTGAGCTTCACCTTGTCCAGAAATACATGAACACTTTCAAAACGTGAATTCACCTCATTGGGGCCTCATCGGGGCAAAATCAGAAAATGCATGAAAATTATTTATGACAGATTTATCAAAACATACATACAGACATACACACACACACACACACACACACACACACACACACACACACACACACACACACACACACACACACACACACACACACACACACACACACAAACATAGCCACACACACATTACAGTAAACAATAGATATGCTCCACACACTAGATCTACCGTAGTACACTAGAAATATTCACACACAAAAGACAATACAAGTCATATTTAGTCATGAGTTCTGTCAGTGTTGCCTTGAATTTTCTGTTAAGACAGAAACACAAACATAAACGCACATACACACACATACACATACACACACACACACACACACACACTAGATATATAGTACACTAGTAGAAATATACACACACAACGACTTTGAACATGTGCACAGTACACACACCTCATATTTAGATATGAATTCTGTCAGTGTTGCCTTGAATTTCCTGTTAAGACGGAATGGAAATGCTGTAACCTGAGGCGGTGTTTGTCTTCAACATCTCCTGAACTGATAAGGGCATTTGTGCTATCAGTCAGTGTCTCACACAGTGTGTGTGTGTGTGTGTGTGTGTGTGTGTGTGTGTGTGTGTGTGTGTGTGTGTGTGTGTGCGCGTGCACGTTTTTGTGTGTGTATGTGCATGCTTGCGTGCGTGAGTGTATCTGTGTGTGTGTGTGTGTGTGTGTGTGTGTGTGTGTGTGTGTGTGTGTGTGTGTGTGTGTGTGTGTGTGTGTGTGTGAGAGAGAGAGAGAGAGAGAGAGAGAGAGAGAGAGAGAGAGAGAGAGAGAGAGAGAGAGAGAGAGAGAATCAGACAGGATGTACTTGAGTGAGTGGGTGAGTGAGTAAGTGGTTGAGTACAGTACAAAGTATTTGCGAGAGACTAATATAAGGGTGTGTTGGTGATTGTAGTATGTGATTGGATTAGATAGGAGATACGGCATGCGTGTTTGTGTGCATGTGTGCGTGTTATTGGATTTCTGGGTACTTCCTTTTCATGGGTCAGGGATCAATAATTGTGTGTGTGTGTGTGTGTGTGTGCGTGCGTGCGTGTGTGCGTGTAGTGTTAATTTCGTCAACCACGACGATGACGAAAATATTTCGTCAACGCCCCTTTTTCCCTTGACGATGACGAGACGATGACGCACTAAAAATTGCCTCCAGCAAATAAAAATATGACGAAAATAAAAAAATATTTTCGTCAAGGAGACTAAGACGAGACGAAATTTACAAGCCATGGACGAATGGACATTAAAAAATATAATTATTTATAATTAATTTGTAATTTGTAATTGTAATATAGGCCTAAGTGTCTTGAACTTCATAGGTGATTGCGCGCTCACGCTGTGTTGCCTCGCTTGTCTCTGCTGGCAGCCAGTGCATGGCGCGACTCAGTCAGTAGTTCTGTAGCCTAGTAGTTCAGTGAGTCCATTTAAGTTGAGTTTAGGTCCTAAAACATTCCCAGAGAAAGAGAAAAAATAGACGACGTTGAGGGAAGTGTTAATTTTGAAACATGTTCAACAACCCTCTTGTCCATGACGAAGACGTGTTTCTGCAGTAATGACAGTCGCCCCAATCCTCCTGAGACTGTCATTCTAAACCTCCTCGAGCTTCCAATATTCTCCTTTTCACTTAGGCTGTCTTAGCTCGGCGTTCGTTGACTGTTCTTCTTTTGTAATGTTTGTTTGTTGTTGTTTAACCATATGAGTAGGCAGTTCGCAAGCAAATCATGAAGGTCGGATTTGTGAATTGATTTAAATCAGTCACCACGGGAGCGCGCGCCAGCAGGGGGAACGTTGTCCTGTCTAAACAGAGGCACGGCTACTGTAGCCTAGTTTTGAAAAGAATCAATGGTTGGGCGATCGCT
>NC_085868.1:33058128-33063128 GCF_034702125.1 Engraulis encrasicolus
ATGTAATTAAATGATATTCAATTGTATAAAATTGATAAAATTACTATAACGATATAAACGATATAGGAAAAGGGTCACGATGTACACTTTTATACCACGATAACGATATACTGTATATCCTCATATTGCCCAGCCCTATGTTAGTGTATCGAAAGCATCTGGTATATCAGTGATAAATTAAAGCATTTCAGAACTCTGGACTCATGTGACCTTATCCTAGCATCACCACAAACGAATTGCTGTTTTTTTCTCTAGCCTATATCCTTTTGTAGCCTGGTCCCGGCCATCCCATAATACTACAATTTAATTTCGTATTCATGGTCTGGAGGTTGTTTGATGTGACGCGATTGCAGGAAGCGGGAAGGACATTTTCGGAAAAATCAGGATAAGTTGTTGAACAGACATGTCAGACGTCTATCTTTGGCGATGTAGGACCGTTTAACAGACATGTATGTCAGAACATCCTACCGTAGGATAAAATTACAACGTAGGCCCGTTTGTCAGAACACCGGCCAAATCCTGTCGCTCGACATCGCTCCACAGAAAACAGGTACCAGATGTAGTGCGGAGCCAAGTCTCTTGGCGGAAGTACGTAGGATGGTGCGCGAGGCTAATCCTCAGTTGAAATGACTATCCCTCGTCTGTTTCCAAGGTGTGGGGGTTCTCATAACGCCATTGTCTCCATAGGTGAGTCGTTGGCTCTTATCATCCCACTGAGAGAAGAATAGCCCTAATAACAAATGGCAAGACCTCCATGTGGTGTTTCTTGTCTAGTGTTCCTACCAGTCCACAGAATTTAGCCAAATTGACCACACAGAGAAAGTGAGCTGGTTAACGAAACATTCTCAATGTATAGTACAGCATATGACAGTACAGGGGTGCATTTCTCGAAAGCGTAGTTGCTAACTACATTAGCTACTTTGTTGTTTGCAATGCAATTTCCCATTGGCAACTACCCAAGTTGCTAACTGCTGACAACTACGCTTTCGAGAAATGCACTCCAGTATACTTTATGAAACATTACATTGATCTTAATGGCAATTCATGACTAAAATATCTTCAACACACACACACACACACACACACACACACACACACACACACACACACACACACACACACACACACACACACACACACACACACACACACACACACACACACACACACACACACACACACACACACACACACATCCTGTTGTAGCACTCATTCCAAATTGCTTATTGTACTAGATTTTAGGTTGCCTCAATCATCCATCCACATCATCTCTCATTCAGATACACACGCACGCACGCCAGCACACAGTGTATAAAATCTGAAGGATATAAAATCATTTAGGTTCAAACAAGCATGCATACTGTACACACACACACACACACACACACACACACACACACACACACACACACACACACACACACACACACACACACACACACACACACACACACACAAACAAGCAAACAAACACACACAAGCACTTACTCTAATAAGCTAGAAAGATGGAACAATTTGAAAAACAAAATGGGTCTATACTGGATAGTATCGTTCCAATCACATCATAGATTATTTGTCACACATGTTATACCACTTGGTGCCTAACACAGAGATTGTCATCGTCGCGCTATCGCCGTCATCGTCATGAACAGGTCTCTAAATTCAGCCAACCAGTCAAATGCTGGTGAAAATTCAATTTGGCTGGTAGAAAATACCAACTTACTAGCTATTATGGTTCAGGCTTGTATTACTAGATAGCAGCTTATTGGTTGGCTGTGACGTGTTACGTCACAGCGTATGCAATGCAATGTGTACCATGGTTTCCGGTAAAGACACCTAAACGCATCTCTGTGTCTGTCCAGTTATTAACCAAACCTAAGACACTACACTAGCCACTTTGACCCATTAGTGAGTGTGTGTTTGGAAAGTAAGATTACGTAACATCTACTAACTATTTTGGCTGCTGGTGAAAAAAGTTAATTTACAGCCCTGATCATCAACGTCGTCCTCCTCATCATCATCATCATCATCATCATCGTTATCATCATCACCATCGTCTACGTCATCATCTACATCATTATTTACGATGTTGGCTATGATTATGTGATGTTGGCTATGATTATGTCCTCTTTTGAAAGTCGCTTTGGTTATAAAGCGTCTGCCAAATGCAATGTAATGTAAAGTAATGTAATTTATCTTATTGTTTGCCCAGACGTCCAACACGTTGTCGTGGACGCTGTACCACCTGGCGCGTAACCCAGACATCCAGGAGAGGCTGCGGGGCGAGGTGACGTCCCTGTGTCCCCACAGACGAGAGCCCACCCTGGAGGACCTCCCCAGCATGCCATACCTCAAGGCAGTCATCAAGGAGATACTCAGGTAGCTGTGTGTGTGTGTGTTTGTGTCTGAGTGTGTGTGTGTGTGTGTGTGTGTGTGTGTGTGTGTGTGTGTGTGTGTGTGTGTGTGTGTGTGTGTGTGTGTGTGTGTGTGTGTGTGTGTGTTTGTGTGTGTGTTTGTGTCTGAGTGTGTGTGTGTGTGTGTGTGTGTATGTGTATGTGTGTGTGTGTGTGTGTGTGTGTGTGTGTGTGTGTGTGTGTGTGTGTGTGTGTGTGTGTGTGTGTGGGTGGATACATTCATGTGCTTCAATGCACTGCATGTGTGCACGCACGTGTGTGTGTGTGTTTGTGTTTCTGCATGTGTGTGTGCGTGTGTGTGCGTGCTTAGATGCAAGTCTTTACTTGTTTGGATGGGGTTGAGGCTCTATCTCTCCATCAGTATGTCTATCAGTCTGATTCAGATAGTGTGTGTGTGTATGTATGTGTGTGTGTGCGCGTGTGAACAGGCCCGCCAACAGGGGAGGACAAAGGGGTATGTTGTCCCGGGCCCAGTTAGATAGGGGCCGCAGAATTGGGTCCCCATTACATTGTATGTATTGGGTCAGGGGTCAATTCAAATGAATTTGTCCTGAGCCCAGTGAAAGCTGTCAGCGGCCCTGCGTGTGAGTGTGTGCGTGCGTGCGTGTGCCCATTTTTGTTTGCATATGTGTGTGTGTGTGTGTCTGTGTGCGTCCGTGCGTGCGTGTGTGTGCCTGCGTGCATGTGGCCATCCGTGTGCGTGTGTGCACCTGCATGGTTGTGTTGTGCTATGTTTCCAATTCCTTGTGAGACTGGCTAGATAAGGCCTTTTGTATGCTGCTTGAAGTGGATCGCATACCAGTCTCGAGCACTCCCAGGCACGGACGCTGACAGCTTTGGCTGGGCCAGGGACAAAGACGTCTGAAAGGGCCCCAAACCCAATACATAGAATGTAATTAGAATCCGATACTGGGCCCCCTCTCTCCCTGGGCCCGGGACAAGTGACCCCTTTGTCCCTACCTTGTTAGCATCCCTTCTCCCAGACACAGGGCCTGTAACCGGATACTATAACTGCCCATTTGTAACACACTACCTCTTGTACAGGCACAACAACAAGATCATTTATGTGATAATTAGCTAGCTCACCTGATATACTGCTTACTTGTCTCCCCCTGAAATTGTATTTTCTAGCTTATTGTGCATTTGTTCATACTGTACCGAAGTGCGTGAGTCACCGAGTTTTGGTTTGTTTCAGCAGTTAGCAACACAAGTCTAGGGACTGGCATTGGAAATTAGATGCATGCTGCTGGGCTGTCACACAACCTATACATGCTATGCATCAAATAAACTAAACTCAACTTTGAAGGTTGCAGGTTCAAATCCCATCTCAAAAAGTGTCGTTCTAGTTTTGTTCAGTTAGACGTAGTAGGACAGGCGTAATGTGACTAAATACGGGAACATGAGATAACTGCTTGAAAAGGAAGAAATACATCTCACCGGCCTCTCGTTCTAAGGGTTAAGAGTCAAGTCAAGTAGGTTTTATTGTCAATTTCTTTACATGCACTGGTCATACAAAGAATTTGAAATTACATTTCTTGCTTTCCCATACAGACATAGACTAATCTAGGTAAGGACATAGACAGTATAGACATAGACAGTACTTATACATGGACTTAAGACAGTATGGACATAGACAGTGCTCATACAGACATTTAAAAGTGCAAGACTGGACAACAGAAGACTTGTAGAGGACATACGTTAAGAGGTAATTGTTGTGCTTTTGTGCTTTTCCTAAAAAGTCCTTTATAGCGTTCTGACATAGTAATAGTAGCATTTTGAAGAAAAATAAATATTAATTCTGCATTTTGAAGAAAAATAAATATTAAAAAGGTCTGTAAGAGCCCTGTAAGTCAACTACAATTCAAAATTTTAGGGTTTTTTTTTTTCCTCCAAGAATTTTCTTCTGTGGGTGCATGTCCCCAGGTCCCCCTAGCAAGCCTCAGTGGTTGCTTAAGCCTATCAGTTATCCACTAGGCACAGTGATGTAGTCTACTTTTTTGAAGTGGGTATACTGTATATTTGAGCATTTTTGTGATGGGTGTACTGTGCTATTCTAAATAGTGAATCAATCAATTTTAGGTGGGTATACTGAAATCCCTCACATACATTTCCAGGTGGGTAGACTGCGTATACCTGCGTTCTACGTAGACTACACCACTGACTAGGCACACAGTCTTTTTCAGTTGGGATACAAAACAACAGTAACACCTGAAAGCCAAAAACCCTCCCGCTTTTATAGGCAGCACCACCTTTATTAGCCTGGGAAATCCCACGCTGCTTTGCTGCTACAGTTGCTCTGATCTGAAAGACATGGCAGCGAGCGAGCCAATCAGAGAGCAGGGAGGGGTGGAAAGGCTTGACAAACAGAAGCTTGCCGTTTGTTTGAATAGATACAAGTTGACATGATTGGCTATGGGCTACGTGTGAAACGCCTAATGCCCATGCACAACTGTAAACCAAACCTTTCCTGCGAGAAATTGCATAGGTAGCCTCCAAGACTATCTCACTTGTTTTTTTATAGGTCTGGCCCATCGCATCACACAACATCTCAGCGCAAGAAAGTTGGCAGTACTACTGTGAACTCTG
>NC_085868.1:33068128-33075628 GCF_034702125.1 Engraulis encrasicolus
ATGTCAAGAAATAACCTAGATGTTTCATGGAGATGTACTTCACCCTCTCACGGGTCAGTCACAACACAATACTAAATGAAATTGTCATTCAATAGAGGTAGTACATTTCAGGGGTACATTTTTGGAATCTTTCTGTATTTTTCTTTCAATAAATAATCTAGATGTTTCCTGGAGATGTACTTTGACCTCTCACGGGTCAGTGACAACACAATACTAAATAAACTGAACTTAACTTCACTGAAATGAACTACAGTGAGTGTACAGTAGTTGGTTAGTTAGTTGTTAGTTTGTTAGCTAAGTTGTTCTGGGCGAGTGTCGGGGCAGACCTGGGGAAACGTGCAAAGNTGTAGGTTTCGCTCAAAAAGTGGTGGGGACATTTCAATCGCAAATGGTCCGGATATGCTGTTTTTGCATTATATTTGTGAAAGAAGGGTGGGGACAGGCTAGGTTTATCTGGAAAGTGGTATGGACATGTCCCCACCGTCCTCCCCTAAAATTACGCCCATGGAAACGTGAATGCCGAGCAGGAGGTGCTCAGGCTTGGCTGGATAAAAAAAATGTGGGTTTGTTTGTCTGCCTGTGTGTGTGTGTCTCTGTGTGTGTGTGTGTGTGTGTGTGTGTGTGTGTGTGTGTGTGTGTGTGTGTGTGTGTGTGTGTGTGTGTGTGTGTGTGTGTGTGTGTGTGTGTGTGTGTGTGTCATACATCTAAAACCTGCTGTGATTTTTAAAAATCAATTTTGTACATTTCTGTATCTTGGCTTGATCATTCCACTTACACTTCTCATCTCCAGATAATGCAGCACTACCGCCTTCAGCCATGCGAGGGCGCCACTGTCATCGAGCCCAAGACCAGAACTCTGCTCATTCCCTCCAAGCCAATCAACCTGCAGTTCATCCCCATCGTCTGAAGGAGGCGCTATGATGCCTTCTGTTTAGAGAAAGCGGTTGTGTAATGTTGCCTGTGCCAACGTTGGGACCTTGTGGGGTCACTTTGATTTACATTAATTGTTGATCAGTCAAAAAATGGTGTTTTATCTAAATCACATTACAATAATACAAGACTCACAGTTGTGATCCGCTGTAATACACAGTAGAAATACACAAAACAAGGCCACTGTACCAGTAGGGGTGACAAACCTGGCACCACCAGTGGCAGACGCAGTTGAGTATTGCAGCTGTCTCCAATGTAGCCTACTAGGCCTGCGGCTATGCCTTCTTTATTACACAAGCCTGCGTCACGGCAGCATGCTATATAGATGACAGGAACAGGAACTTTAAAATGAGTTCCCTCTGGGTCTGTTGGTCTCCCTGGAAACGGAACACACGGCCATCATCACCAACCTAGCGCTGGCCTTGCCATACATAGAGCTCCAGTCAATGTACACTTGCTACCACATTACAGTATGGGTCTGGGTTCAGTCCTCTGGCAGGCAGGAGGAGATCATTCTTGTTGCCAGATAATTGGCCATTCAGCAAACAGGGCAGGGATGGCTAACTCTACTTTGCATCTGCACTTGTAGTTCTGTACAGTATATTTCCTGTGCACTACGTATATGTATCTGCTAGTGATGTTGGCTATGATTATGTCCTCAATTGTACGTCGCTTTGGTTAAAAAAGCGTCTGCCAAATGCAATGTAATGTAATGTAATGATGAGAGGGGACGAACAGTGATGCTTTACATACACTATGGGCTGCAGACATGTCACGACAGGGCATGACACTGGCACCAGCCAACCGGCCAAATGCTGGTAAAACGTGGCTGTGGCTGGTAACAATATCACTGTCACTAGCCAATTTGGCGGGTATAGCTTATTCTATGTTATAACATATCAGAATAGCCTTTATTCTGCACTTTGCCCCTTGTGTATCAACTGTTTGTATTTAAGTTTAAGAGAAAGCTCAGCCCCTCAGTTTCTATTTGTGTGATTTAGTTCCATGTAGAAACCTACTGTATGCACTCATCTTCTTTCTTTAGCACCTCATCTTCTGAGGTTAGATGTACAGCATCATAATAAACAAACAAAAAAAATATGATTTTTGGCTAGTAGAATAGCTGGATGGCTAGTGACCCTGGAAAACCACTAGCCACAGTGGCCGGCAAGCAAAAAAGTTAATGTCAAGCCCTGTGCCACGACCAAGCATCAGTGATTGGGTAAAAGTCAGATGCACACCCTCCCACCAGTTCTGGTCAGCAGTTTCTCAATTCGGCTTTTCTTCCAGATCCTCTGTGCGACTGAAATTAGTACAATACGAGGGTATGGTATGACCAGGCTATCAGCAAGTAAGCAGCCAGACTGAGGGAATGTTTCCAATCTCATCCAGGTGAATGTAGAAAGGAGACAGGACTCATTTGGGCAACACTTAGGCCATTTTCAAACGGGGTCCCTTATGCCATTTAAGCAAACTCAGATCTGTGACTCAGCCTTTTTTACAAATATGTGAACGCTCCGACGCGTACCCAGACCCCTCGGAAGTGAACCGTACTGAGACCTTTCTTGAGTCTCAGTACAGTTTGATTACTCTTGGATCCCTTTGTGTCCATTCCTCTGCATCAATGCACTTTGTTTAAAGGGGCACTGTGTAATATTTTGAGTAGTTTATTTGCAGAATTCATGCCATTCATGTCCATTCACAAATTTTACCTTTTTTTAAAATACCGCCATCATCAAATTATACTGTAAGTATTCATTATGACTGGGAAAAGGTGGACCTTCTCCATGTCCGTCATTTAGAATTTCGAGAAATGGGCATTTTTTTTTGCTGCAAGACCTACTGTACTTTGGTCATACTAGTAATAAATATTTGTTTATTATTTAGTAAATATTCATGAAAAGATTACATTTGGCAATAGAAAACCCAGTTTCAATGAGCAGCATAGTTGCAACACCTGCTCTGGCCACCATGCTACACAGTGCACCTTTAATTATTGTATCTTTATCTTTATCTTTAGCTTTATCTAGCCTGCAATATATTATTTGTAGGCTGAAACTGTTCGTCTAACTTTTGTGTTTTCAAATAACTGTGAAAGATTACCGAACATTAACTTATCAAACACTTTTTTAATTACCAGACTTTTTTAATTAACATTTTGCTTAAATAAAGACTCCAGCATTGTTGTATCATTATTCTAAGTATTGATCTTACATTCCTTTAGAGACTGTATCTGCCTTCCAAACCCTCTTGGTAGATATTGTCATTTTAAAATTCCTTATCCAAGACTTCAGCTAGTGTGTTGTGGCTTTTTGAATTTTCTGAACTGCACTGGCAGCGATTGGAGTATGTAGTCAGTCAGTCAGTCACACACAGTCTGTCTGACATTTCATAGCAGCTGGTCTCATTGCTCACTCTATGGCTCACCGTGTAAGCTAACATGTACAGTACCCATTAAAAAGATTTTAAAAAGTATATTCTTTGTCGGGAGTGTGAGGTTTGTCATTGAACATTCGTGATGGGCCTGGAGCAAGTCGTGATGATCTGTCTCACAGAAGGACAATCTGCTCGTAATGGTTACCCATAATGAGTATGAGTAAACCATCCTCCAGCACGCCTTGTCTCAGAATCATTTCAGATGGACAGCAGGCTGCACGCAATAAAATGTTAACAGCCACAAGCGTCATCATGAATGAGTTATCCCTGCAAAGGTATGATGAGGTAGCCTATTCTGGCAAGAACCAGCAGAGATTAAAATGTTTGATTACATGACATTTAGGAATGCACCGCTTTTATAATTTTGTATTTGACTGTGTTAATCCTGGCTCGCCAGCTGTTTGGTTTGCTTTAACCTCACCCTGCTCTTTTTAAATACATTTTTGGGCCTTTTGCGCCTTTAGTGTGCTAAGATAGCAGCCGTGGGTGCCCTAGGGCCTATACCAGGGGTTCCCAAACTTTACCATGCCAAGGCCCCCCATATACCGGTAGATTCCAGCCAAGGCCCCCCTGATATGAGCCGTGCCACACTATTTTTTTATGCACCCGGTTTTCACAACTCAATGAAGTTGGTGCATTCCTAAACCCATTCAAGTACTACAGGAAGCATAATACATATATAAACATTGTAAAGAGGACAATTATCCCACTGGTATTATTTAGCTTATTTTTGGCTAGTAAGTTATTTAATTTATGAAATTATTTAGTTTATTGTGCATTATTTTCCCCCCAACCTGCCGCGGCCCCCCTAGCATCCCCTTGCGGCCCCCCAGGGATCCCCGCCCCCCACTTTGAAAACCACTGGCCTATACTATGTGGCACCCCACAGCACCCATCAACGGTGCTGAACCCCCAACAATGAAGGCTCAGTCTCTAACATCTTCGATAAACCCCCAAATCTTTCGGAACCTGGCGATGCCATGGATGGGGGCCCATTCTTGTTGTCTGGCCCAGGGGCCTATGGAGTCATAATCCACCCCTGACAGCACCCCCAACCCCTCCCATGCGGGCCACATACTGAAAACTCTAAGCATCCACAAGGGGCCAATGTAAAAATGAAGAGTCCCAGTTTCTAGTGAGTTAGATCTCAAAACACAGAGATTTTCTCATATTTTACTGATGATGATGATGATGATGATCAATAAACATGGCACACCAGGTCTTAAACGATGAAACACACTTATATACCATGGTTAATGCAACAACTGGTCATAAAGGTTGGAGCAGGCTTCACCCAACAAGTTTTTCTTCTTTTGAGAGTGCTGACCAAAATATTGTAAAACTGAAAAATGAGAAAAGGTCGCACCATGCATAGGTTCTTTATTATTACTTTTGTGTAATAATAAAGAACCTATGCATGGTGCGACCTTGTCTCATTTTTCAGTAATGCAACAACAGGCCACATTCTTTTTCATGGTGGACCGCAAGAATCAGAACAGAGCATGAAACTGAGCAGAGGAGCAGAGAACCAGACTTAGTGTCCACTCTGACCCTGTATCCCAATTGGTTATAGCAGGGCAGAGTTGGGGAACATACCGTATATCTCGAGGGCCATTTACGGCCCGTGTGGCCGTCTTAATTATCCGTCTTATCCGGCCCCCGGTATAATTTTAATGTTATGCAGTTTCACATGACATGTTTTGTACAGTATATCACGAAAGTGAATACACCCCTCACAGTTTTGCAGATGTTTGAGTATATCTTTTCATAGGAAAGCATTACAGAAATGTAACTTTGACACAATGATTAGTGACCTTTTAACAACATATTTAACCGCTTAAATTTCTTGTTCACTCAGAAAAAAACAAAATACAGCCATTAATGTTTGAACATGTACTCACAAAAGTGAGTACACCCCAGATTAAAATCCGGTAGAGAAGGGGCTATGTTGGCTCGAATCGTCTCGAAATGAAACGAAATGAAAAGGGATGACAAGGGAGGTCATCAGTGTGCGTTTCAACCTTTCTTTGCATTGAACTTTTAAATTTTGAGTCTGCATCTGGCTTAAATAGATTGGTGTGAGATTTGAATGCAATCCTATGGAGAATATCATGATCTGCTTCAGTAGTCACAGTGCATGTTGACATGTATGTTTCTTTTAGGTGTATTTCAGATTGCCAATGTTGACAGCATTCATGCATCCCCAAACCATGTCAGTCCCACTACCATGCTTGGCTTATGAGAGGATACACCTTTTTTGTACAACTCACTTGTTTACCACCACACATGCTTGACACCATCTAAAGCAAATTAGTTTATCTTGGTCTCAAGAGAGATGAACAGACCAAGGATATGGATCACTGGAACCATGTTGTGTGATCTGGCGAGACCAAGATAAACAAATTTGCTTTAGATGGTGTCAAGCATGTGTGGTGGTAAACAAGTGAGTTTCACTTCACTTCACTTTCACTTCGTGATATACTGTAAAGAAATGGTAGAAATGACATTTGCAATACAATTAAGCTATATTTTCGGGGGACCTAGTGAAGCTGAGGTCTCTTGCAAAGGTGGCCCCTTCAATAGGCCTAGGCTTAATGTACAGGAGGAAATCCTGGTTTACGTTCATGACCCTTGGAGGACTTAATAAAATTTGAAGTGGTCCCTGGAATGAAAAAGGTTTCCCACCCCTGTAACAGGGTCAGGGCTGTGACAGTTGGGAGCTCCTTATCAGGGTCATAGGCCCCCATTTTGTTCTAAAAAAAACACTAATTTTACTGTTCAGTAAGTGAATAAATAAGAATGGTGAACACGATAATTGATTCTCAATGCAGTAAGCCTTCTTTATGTGTTATGTGATTGCAGTAGGCCTACTTGTTGAATATAGGCTATGGCGAGTCTTAATGTGTTATGTGATTTACATTAAATTCATGATGGCATAGTAAAAACAAACCCCCCGAAATGTACAGTTTTGTGTTAACAAAATATAGCCCTCTAATCCTGGTATCGAATGTGCATCCCTTACTGTGCTGTAAGAGATAGATAGGCAGCCCTGCAGCGGCAGGTTGTTGGCACTTGGCACGACCGTCTCAAAGCGGACTAATCATCTTATGGGCCTATTACCCGACAGCGTTGGCCTTTCCTAGTGAAACAACCCCCGCGGGCACGATAACCTACAAGTAGGCCTAGTCTATAGGACCACGAGGTCTCATCCTCGCGCCAGTCAGTCGGTGGAAGGTTGGCATCCTGGTTGGCCCGTTCCGGCGCGCCTCCACGCGAGCGTGCGCTTGCCCTAAAATCGCTCTTGCGCGTCCCCGCTCGTGACCACGAGATGGTACACTCCACAGCAAGCCGACAGGAGAGGGGGGAGATGGGGCAAAAACACGCGTAACCTATCCGGGGATCTACCCAAATGGCAGGTCAGCGTTACCCTCGCGGAATGCTACCTAAAATCGGAACGAGAATGTGGTGTGTTGTACAAGCTTTTAGAATCGATTGGTATGCGTAGCCTAGCTCTCACCCACACAAAGAGATGCTCTCTTCAGCGCAGTCACTCGCTCGCAGCAGCTGCCTGTGCTATTCTACCTAATTGAAGCAGCGACGTAATCAGTATCATCATCATCACCGCCAGTGGGTGACTGAGTGGGTGTCAAAACGAAGCACATTTAAAAACGGTCGAGGAGAATTTGCAAGCATTGCTCCCGAAAGCAAGTAAGTCGTTCGTTGCCCGTGGACATCGCTGGCAGCATCCCCGCCGGATGGGGCGGTCATAGGACGAGGTGCTGCAGACGGCTTTCTCTTGCTGGACTTTGTGGAGAGGGAGAGAGATGCTGCTATCCAACGCGCCGAATTCCTGGATCGGGCGATTCAGCAGAAGAGGCAGCCGAATGACACACAGCTGTTGCGAGGGTAAGCAGTGTACGATGCAGCTTTGGCCATTTAAATGGCCGTCAAAATGGTTGTGGGCAAGACACTTGTATAATCAGCACCGGGGATGAATGAATGGTTATTGGATGGGCACCTCGCCTCTCCTCCTGCCCGGTAGTAGGCTACACTGGGCGTTCAGAAGACACGGTTTTGTAATCTTGGTGCACGAAATCTGTTTGACGATGTTGGCTTTTACACTAATGCACGTAT
>NC_085868.1:33085628-33088128 GCF_034702125.1 Engraulis encrasicolus
GTAGACACACTCACGCTGCGCACTAGAGCTGGGCGGTTCTGGAAAAAATGTTTATCACGATTTTCTTGATGAAAATTAATATCACGGTTCTCGGCACAATTTTTTCTCATAAGCGGCGATTTTCTCCTACATCTCAATGTTTCTGGAGAAAAGGCTGAAATTAAATTTAACAATGAGATAAAATCCTGCATTTAAATTCATATCCATTTCTATTTTACAGTAATCACTTTTTTGGAATAAAAACTCTAATCAAAAATTGAACCTTATCATGTTTTTTAAACGGTATACCACCCTGCCCTAGTGCAGATGCCTTTGTCCTGGGCCCAGCCAAAGCTACCTGCCAACACACACACACACACACGTGCGCACATGCACATTTACATTTACATGCACATGCACATGCACATACACATACACACTGATAGACCTACTGATAGACGCACACACACACATACATACATACACACACACACACACACACACACACACACACACACACACGCGTGCGCACGACGATGGAGACGGCCCAGCTGGTCTGCTTGACGTGCTGTGGCGTGGAGAATGACCCATGTGTTTATCATCAGCTGGAGTGAGTCACGTTTCTCTCCTTCTGTTGCCAGGCAGATGTAATCAATCACAGTATTGATCAGCCCTACCTAATCAATAGCCGTGTCAGCATCAGATCTAATGAATGTGGCCACAGAGTGCATCAAAACAATGATGGGGGGGTCTGAAAACTCTGACTGCCTGACCGACAGAAGAAACCACCAATCATAGAGTCCCTTTCAGAAATAAAGGGACAGAACTCCACACCTGGAGTTGCTGTGGCAGTACCCTCAAGGGGAGTACCATTGTGTCGCTTGGGTGGTACCTCAAAAAAGAGGTGACAGATGCACATTGGTCGACATTGCAAGAATCTTAACGCACCTATTTTTTGGGGTACCAATCAAGCGACGCAATGGTACTTCCCTTTAGGGTACTGCCACAGCGACGAGTTCTGTACCTTTATTTCTGACAATGTGGTGTTGGTAGTTGTGGGTGGATTGCAGTAACACAAATGACAAAGAGTTATATTTAATATGTACTGTAAGTATAATGTATATATATGGTATGTGTGTGTGTGTGTGTGTGTGTGTGTGTGTGTGTGTGTGTGTGTGTGTGTGTGTGTGTGTGTGTGTGTGTGTGTGTGTGTGTGTGTGTGTGTGTGTGTGTGTCTGTGTCTGTGTCTGTGTTTGTGTGTCTGTGTCTGTGTGTGTGTGTGTGTGTGTGTGTGTGCCCATGTCTGTGGCTGCTGTTTTACAAGTGGGGTGGGTGGAGTGTTATTGTGTGTGTGTGTGTGTGTGTGTGTGTGTGTGTGTGTGTGTGTGTGTGTGTGTGTGTGTGTGTGTGTGTGTGTGTGTGTGTGTGTGTGTGTGTGTGCTATTCTCTCTGTGTGTGAGTGTGTGTGTGTCCATGCCTGTGTGTGTGCATGTGTTGGTGTGTTTATATTTTTGTTTGTTTGTATTGGAGCTTATGTAAGTCAATGACAGTCACGAGGACCAACACAGTTCCACCCACACAGTGGGCTCTCTTCTTCCCTTCCCTTCCCTTCCCTCCTTTCCTCTCCTTCCATCTCTCTCTCCTTCTCTATCCCTCTCTCCTTCTTTCCCTTTATATCTTTCCGTTTCTCCACAGGGCCTCCCACCTGTTCTCTTTCTCTCTCCTTCACTGTATCCCTCCTTTATTCACTTCCCACTTCTTCTTCTCCTCCTCCTCCTCCTCCTCCTCTCCTTGCCTTTTGTGATGCTTCAGGACTGGCTGCCTCCAGAGTACCACCCACTCTCTCTCTCTCTCTCTCTCTCTCTCTCTCTCTCTCTCTCTCTCTCTCTCTCTCTCTCTCTCTCTCTCTCTCTCTCCGCCTCTCTCTTCACCACTTTTTCACCTCATCAATCTCTTTTCTCTCTCTCTCGATCTACTTTTTTCTGTCCATCTCTTCTCCTTTTTCTTTCTCTGTTCATCCTTCCTTTCGTTTCTTTTTGTCTTTCTCCTGCTTCACCCTCCCTCCATTCTTGTGCCGCTTTGTACGTGTATTAGTTTTTCTCCATAGTGTACCTCTCTCTTTCTTTTCCTCTTCCACTTTTTTCCTCAATCAGATTGTTGTCGTCTGACTTTCTCTTTCCAAATATCTCTATCCACATCTATCTTTAGCTACTCTATTTATTCTCGCTCTCTCTCTCTCTCTCTCTCTCTCTCTCTCTCTCTCTCTCTCTCTCTCTCTCTCTCTCTCTCTCTCTCTGTCTATCTCTCTCTCTGTCTATCTCTCTCTCTCTCTCTGTCTTTCTCTCTCTCTCTCTCTCTCTCTCTCTCTCTCTCTCTCTCTTTCTCTCTCTCTCTCTCTGTCGGCTGAGTTCCAGTACCACCCCCTTGCTCCCTCCCTTGTCTTTGGATGCTAAGTCAGTTCCAGTACACACACACACACACACACACACACACACACACACACACACACACACACACACAC
>NC_085868.1:33095628-33103128 GCF_034702125.1 Engraulis encrasicolus
GAGAGAGAGAGAGAGAGAGAGAGAGAGAGAGAGAGAGAGAGAGAGAGTATTGTGTGCAAGTGTGTGTGCGTACGTGTGTATGTGTGTACTGTTTATGTGAATGCTTGTGTGCTCTCATGTGCGTGCGTGTGTGTGTGTGTGTGTGAGAGAGATAGAGATAATGCATAGACAATTAAAATACCATCAGAGCTCATAATAACTCTTTTTTTAAAGCCTGTGCTGAATGCACTGCAGGTTTGGAGGTCTCATCATTTTGATTGTGCTGATAGTGCAGGGTCAGCGTGTTGAGTGTGCATAGTTTTAATATGGACAGTAGCTATTTAGGGCAGTGTTTCGCAAGCTTTTTCAAACCAAATCCAAAAATGCCCAGGGACCACCTGTCAACTGAATTGACAGTGGATGGATGCTAATTTGACACTGCTAATGTCGATGCAGATCACTTACTTTTAATTCACATTACAAGCCTGTAAATTCCTGTAAATGAAACACATTACTCACTTGTAAATTCGCATTACAAGCCTGTCTTATTGTGGTGAAAATACGACTTCAGCTATGTTTATCTTTGTAACAATGTTACAAATGTAGCCTACCGCTAGCTTGTCTTTGGAAAAGTAGCAATCCCCTTGTGGACCACCTAAGATCTGTTGCAGACCACCAGTGGTCTCCGGACTACACTTTGAGAATCACTGATTCAGGGTGTGGATTATGTACAGTGTAGAGTTTTGAGTATGGATAGTAGCCTATGTCATTGTGGATTGAGTGTCATTTCTGTGTGTATAGCAGTTCAGTTCAGTTCATAAGCTTTATTTGTCCCAGTATGGGCAATTTTTGTGCAGTAGTACTGAAGTGCACGTCTCTCTCACACACACTTCACACATAAATTTCACACACATTTATGTACAGTATACGGTACGTAGTTTCACAGTGTATAGTGTGTAGTTTTGAGTGTGGACACTGGACAGTTGTGTTCAGGCCAGGTGAGTACTTATTATTTTCTATGTGGGATCGTGTGCCATTTTCTGCGCGCAGACTGAGTAATGAATACTGTGGAGGACAGTGTGTATTGTCTCTGCTTTTCAGACAAAGTAATTGTCATTGAGGAAAAGTGTGTTTGTCCTCAGATAGGTGTTGGCTAGTTGGATAGGACTACTAGACTGTCTTTTTTAAAGGCCCTAGACCGGCTATCTGACTGCGGTGGTCAGGGCCGGATTAAGATGGCCTGGGGCCCCTAGGCTACAGGTTGCTTTGGGCCCCCCTGAAAGGCAAATTTTGCAACAAATGTGCATAGACAGTGTCATAATTGCAAGCTAGGAATTAAAGGGGCACAATGTAAGATTGTTCTGTTTGCAGGGTGCCCGTGGCATGCCTTTCTCAAAATCTACACCGTCATGAAAAAAAATGCTATTTAACTAGCTCGGTATGAGAATGTTTTCATCACAGAATGCCTGAGGTTGATAGAACAAATGTGAATAAGTATCTGGCGGTATGTAAAGCGGGGTTTTTTTTGTATGAAAAGTGTTTCCCACAACTCTCGACCGGGTCGCTCTGTCAAAAGTTGCATTCGGGTTCTCTGACAGCGGACCGTGAAAGTGGTCATGAGAGTCATCGTTCACTTACTATTGACTCAAGCACCTGCTGACTCGGGACAGTGATTAATTGACCTTTTAATCCTACATAGTGCTGTTTTAAGGATGTGCCACTTTTTTCGCTTTTGGCCAATCAGGGTTCCCTGGCAGGTGTGGGGCCCTACTGTAGGCTGCAGTCATATCTAGCCTGTGCGTTAATCCAGCCCTGACGGTGTTATCTACTAACACAGCAGTGGTAGCTCTTGTGTTTGCAGTGCAGAGAGCGCAGTATGTCATTGTCACGATAGATGCCATTTTAATTGTTGTCATTGTGGAAAGTATGTGGCGTCGGGGTTAAGCATTGCAAGGCATATTTATTTTTGTATAGCACATTTCATACAAAGATGCAATTCAATGTGCTTCACAACAATAAAATCATGAAATGAAAAACGTTTAACACAAGTAGCGATTAATATTAAAATAAAACATTAAATATTTAGAATGAAACAATATGAAGGGTTACAAGGCTGTTTAAGTGTTACTCTTAAAGGTCAGAGACACCAGTGTGCTGTCTGACTTCAGTGTGTAGCCTACTGCATCTATTGAATTCAGCAGCAGCAGCTCTTATGTTATGTAATTATCAATTGCTTACTTAATTAATAATAATGAAGTTTGCCATGTACATACTTGCTACAGAGAGACAGACACCATGTACCTGTACTGAAATTGTCATTGTAGGGGGTGCGTGTCCTCCGTGAAGGGTGTTACAGTGCTAATAAAGGGAGATTTTAAAGGCTGCAGATCCACGGTGCTTCTCTGGCTGGGGCCAGGACAAAGTCAACTAGAAGGGCCCTTCCCCCAATACATACAATGTAATCAGGAACCAATTTTGGGCCCCCTCCCAGGTCAACTGACTTGTTTGTCGCCCCTTGTTGGCTTCCCTGCAGGGTGCTATCAGTGTGCTCAATGCAGCAGCAGTAGCTTTTATTTTATAGCATACAGTAATTGCCACTATACATGCCATGACATTTTTACTGTTTGGAGCATGTGTCTTCCGTGTAAGGTGTTGGAGGACTAATCAATGCCATGGATGCCTGTGTGCTATCTGACTGTGGCCTGTATTGGCTAAATGCTGTGTTTTCAACGAGCAGCTTATGTAATTGTCATTGTAGATGCCATTTAATTATCACTGTGTGCAGCGTGTATTCTCACTGTTAGGTGGTGTAATGCTGATAAAATGTGACTCTGAAGCAGGCACTAGTTTGTCATCTGACTGTATCTGCTAAATGCAGCAGTAGCAGCAGCAGCAGCAGCAGCAATGGCACTTGTTTTTCAAGAGAGCAGTGTCTGTAATTAGGGTTGCCAAGCATTCCGTGAAATACCCAATCATGTCGTATTTAGAAACAAAATTACGGTTCCGTATTGAGCTGAAACGGGACACAATTTGGTTAAAATGCAGGAAATGGCATCTAAGGAATACATTTTCTGGGGGGAGGACACCCCCAAACCCCCCTGCGTGAATGAGGTGTCCCTTATTTTTTCCCCAGGGAGTTGGCAACCCTATGTGTTCCTCCTTTTTTGTTGAACATGGCACCCTCCAAGGGCACCAGTTGTTTTGAGGATGCTAGCAGCGCTCTACCACTTCCTCTGCTGAACCCTATATGTAATTTAGCCTGGTAAACCAGACTAAATGTGGATGTCTAATTTAGTCTGGCCTCGATGCATAATACATCCGAAGATTGTTGATGAGAACAAACTTCCCTCAAAACCCTGCCGCTTTGATTCAAAACACATCTTTGCGTTGTAATTGGTTTGCCAGATTCATGGCATTCTGGCTTCATTGAATCATTATGCGAGGCCAGACCCACCCGTAGACAAAATATTTTGCCGTCCAGCGGGTGGCGCTGGTTCACCAGGCTATATGTAATTGCCATTGTAGATGCCACGTACAGTAAGTGCCATTGTGTGGCACATTTACATTACATTACATTGCGCTTAGCTGACGCTTTCATTTATTCAAAGCGACTTGCAACTATTATTTTTCAGGGCATTGGTTACAGTCCCTGGAGCAATGTGGGGCTA
Organism: Engraulis encrasicolus; assembly: GCF_034702125.1. Taxonomy (NCBI): domain Eukaryota; kingdom Metazoa; phylum Chordata; class Actinopteri; order Clupeiformes; family Engraulidae; genus Engraulis; species Engraulis encrasicolus. Next base: position 33,099,276 of record NC_085868.1, read on the forward strand.
GGTGCCTTGCTCAAGGACACTTCAACCATGGATGGAGATGTAGGGAGAGATCAGGGGGGATTCGAACCGGCAACCCCTAGATTTAAAGTCCAACTCTCTAACCACTAGGCCACGGCTGTATTGGATTGTCTATAGGTCTGGCCAAGTTTGACTCTGAAAGGCCTGCAAGTCAGACAGACACCAGTGTGCTATCGGACTGTTGCCCATTCTTGCAATTTATATGTCTGTATGGGTATTGTATAGGTACTTTAGGTGGAATATATGCTTGTCTATGTCAAATTGTCTATGTCAAATTGTCCATGTCCACACCTAAAGTCTATGTCTATGTCTGCAGGGGAAATAAGAAACGTAATTTCAAATGCTTTGTATGACCAGTGCATGAAAAGAAATTGACAATAAAGCCGACTTGACTTGACTTGACTTGGATTGCAGTGTGTGTAGCGTGCTAAATGCTTCAACGGTAGCAGCAGTGTTGTGAACATGTAATTGCCGCTGTAGATGCCATGTAATTGTCACTTTGTGGTGCGTGTACTGTGCTCTGAGTGTCGGGTGGTGTATAATGCTGGTAAAGTGTGACTCAGAGGCAGACACTAGTTTGCCGTCTGACTGCAGTGTGTATCTGCTAAGTGCAGCAGTAGCAGCAGCAGTAGGCTAGTTCTTGTGTTTGCGCGGCAGTAATGTGTGGAGTGAGTGTGGGACTAATGGACTTTAATGGGCTCCGCTTGACACACGGGGGGATAGCCTAGCCTAGCCGGAGGACCACAGACTAGGAGGAGTAGATTTTATTTTAGAGGGGGAGGTGCGTGCGTGTGTGCGTGTGCGCGCGCTTGCCTACGTGTGTGTGTCCGTGCGTGCGTGCGTGCGTGCGTGCGTGCGTGCGTGCGTGCGTGCGTACGTGCGTGTTGGTGTGTGAGCGTGCGCGCATGTGAGTGTGTGTGGGTGAGACAGAGAGATGAGACAGGAGTGTGTGTGTGTTTGTGTGTGTGTGTGTGTGTGTGTGTGTGTGTGTGTGTGTGTGTGTGTGTGTGTGTGTGTGGGAGAGAGGGAGAGATGAGAGAGAGTGTATGTGCCTGTGTACATGTGTGTGTGCATGTGTGTATGTGTGTTTGTGTATGAGAGAGAGGAAGAGAGGGGTGAGAGGGTGATTGATATGGGGGATGGAAGAGCTGGAGTAGAGAATTCAATAAACCACAAATAATCTCATCGAGTGCTTTATCTTTTAGTAATATTACAAAAGTGTATGTATGTGTAATCATATTTGTGTGGCTTAATTTGTGTGTGTGTGTGTGTGTGTGTGTGTGTGTGTGTGTGTGTGTGTGTGTGTGTGTGTGTGTGTGTGTGTGTGTGTGTGTGTGTGTGTGTGTGTGTGTGTGTGTGTGTGTGTGTGTTTGTTTGTGTAAGAGAGAGAATGGAGATTTGCTGGACATGTGGCAATAAAAATAGATGAATTTGTGCGTAAAATCTCTTCTACGAGCACTCACAATCCAGCGCATACACACACACACTCTCTCTCTCTCTCTCTCTCTCACACACACACACACACACACACACACACACACACACACACACACACACACACACACACACACACACACACACACACACACACACACACACACACACACACACTGCACAACAAGAGACGTGTGTGCTGCCAGACAGAAAATGTATGTCTGGCGGCATACATGCGCGTGTGTGTGTGTGTGTGTGTGTGTGTGTGTGTGTGTGTGTGTGTGTGTGTGTGTGTGTGTGTGTGTGTGTGTGTGTGTGTGTGTGTGTGTGTGTGTGTGTGTGTGTGTGTGTGTGTGTGTGTGTGTGTGTTGCCGTTGGTAGACGGCTGAACAGATGTGAGGTCACATTAGGTCTCTGGGTCTTTGTGTCTGCACCACTAGCCCATGGCTGTAGCCATACAGAGTAGACTACAATTCCCATCAGCCATCATTCCAGGAACTACATATACCGTATAATGTGTTCATGGGTTCTACATTTTTGTTTTCCCCTGACTGCTCGTAACTAACTGCGCACAACTCAACTTCTGATTGTTGGAAACTGCTGTCGGTCAAAAAAATTAGCTCACGTGGTTGCCTGCCAGTGTCTTGCCAATCCTCACAATATCGTGTTTACAAACACGGTGAACCCATGTATAGCAAGAGTGGGAGATAATTACCACAGTGGGTTTAGAATTTTGACCGAAGGGCAATGTGATTGCTGGGCCTTTCAACCTATCAACAATAATCAAGTCAAGTCAAGTCAAGTCAAGTTTATTGTCAATTTCTTTACATGCACTGGTCATACAAAGAATTTGAAATTGCGTTTCTTGCTCTCCCATGCAGACATAGACTAATCTAGGTAAGGACATAGACAGTATAGACATAGACAGTACTCATACATGGACATAGACAGTATGGACGTAGACATTGCTCATACAGACATTTAAGTGCAAGACTGGACAACAGAAGACTTGTAGAGAACATACATTAACAATAATAAATTATGTATGCTGACAACTTGTTGGTTAATCTCAAACCCTCAAGCCGCCTGAGAATCACTTTGGATTAAAAAAAAAAAAAAAGTTCTTGTAACGGCTCTGCAGGCCAGATGAAATGCCTTAGTGTGTTGCATGTGGCCCCTGGGCCTGAGTTTGCTAGCCAGGCTGTACCCTCCTAGTGATGCAACACTTTCACCGTTGCAACTAGTCAGGTCAAGAGCAATGCAAGTACTTTCTGAGTTCCCGCAAATACGCAAACCAAGGGAGGCAGGTCAACCATGCCGTTTGGGAAACGTTAATTGTTATGCTCTTGGTCAGACCAAGTCTCGAAGAGATTTGAACGTCGATGATAATCAGGCTACGAGTTTGCCCACGTCTGGTGTTTATCACGTCCCCTCACTACAACCTGTAGATTCCCTGTGCATTTGGAAACATGTGGCTTTGTGTCTCCGTGTGTGTGTGTATGTGCTTGTATGTGTATGCTGCTTATGTATGCTGCATGTGTGAGTGTATGAGAGGATGTATGTCAATATGTCCGCATTCGTCTGTTTCAGCAGCACAGACTACTGTACGACTATGTTACACATAAGCAAGCTGTCATCTTCTCCTCTAATCCCATGGTGTGTAAGATCATGTACCCATCTGAGAGAGAGAGAGAGAGAGAGAGAGAGAGAGAGAGAGAGACAGACAGACAGACAGACAGACAGACAGACAGACAGAGAGAGAGAGAGAGAGACAGAGAGACAGGGGGAGGGGGAGGGAAGGATAGACGAAGTCTCTAAGAAAAGGAAAGACAGAAAAAGAGGGATACAGACCGAGATGGAGCAGAGAAACAAAGTCTTTAAGATCCTGTCATTCCATTTGAGAGAGAGAGAGAGAGAGAGAGAGAGAGAGAGAGAAAGCACGGAAGACAGAGTACGAACAAAAGAAAGAAAGTCTATAAGATCATTGTCCTGTCACCCATCTGAGAGAGAGAGAGAGAGAGGGATGGAGAGAGGGAGAGATAGAGAGAGAGAGAGAGAGAGAGAGAGAGACGGAGAGAAAGACTGAGAGAAAGACTGAGAGAAAGTGTGTAAGATCATGTGCCGTCAGCCATCTGTCTGCCTGTGCTGTGAGATTGGGAGATTAGATTGCTTAGGCTGCACTTACTTCTCTTGCCTCTCACTCTCTCTCTCTCTCTCTCTCTCTCACACATGCATACCCGTGCCTGTACACACACACACTCTCTTACACACGCGCATGCGCGCGCACACACACACGCAAGTGCACACATATACACACACACACACACACACACACACACACACACACACACACACACACACACACACACACACACACACACACACACACACACACACACAC
>NC_085868.1:33108128-33140628 GCF_034702125.1 Engraulis encrasicolus
GGTCCCAGACCCTGGTTTTGATTGGATGAAAGCCATAGCGGACAAACGGGATAGGAGCGGACGGGGATCACACAAGGACAGAGCTGTCTGTGTGACTGCCCTGCTTGTTGTGTGGAGAGATTGGATGTTACAGTAGTGTAGAGGTTATTTTTTAGAAACTGCACTCCTAACTGTTTTTTTTACAAGGTTTTTGGGTGCGAGCGAACAGCAACGTTTACATTTCTCTCTCTAGGTCGTCCTCAGACGAGCCTTCCATCGTTGCTTCAAGTCAACCCGATTCTCCATACATCTTTTCAGTTCACTGGTACTCTTATCTGGGCTCCAGTGTCTTTCTTGAGTATGTCCACATATGTGGACGCCCTCTTAACCGGCACCCACGTGATGGTTCCCACAGCACCAGTTTGCTGGCTGGCAAACTATTTACTACTATTTACTAGGCATGGTACGGTTTGCGTTGCAAACCGAGACCGTACGGTTTGCATGTCACGGAACGGGGTAGTGGGCAACCGCACGGTGCCCACGGTTTCAAAAAAAAAAAAAAAATAGAGTGAGCACCGGCGGACGACGCTATTAATAAAATCCTACTACTTTTACAAGCATAAAACACAAAGACTACGTAGGATATTGAGTGTGGAAAGACTGATTTCTATCAGCCAACTGAAATGCATAATGTAACAGCATGCGCCAGATGACTAGGCTACAGTAGCCTACAAGCAAGTGCAGGTCGGTCAGCAGCGTCACCGTCTCCCCCCTCTCTCTCCACGTTAGCGCAAGTGACTGTTCCCAGCCTTTATGCTGACCATTTTAAATGAAATGAACATGAATTTACAAACAATGACAGATTAGTAGAACAAAGTAGACTGTGACTTACGTTACAGTAGCCTAGTGTAGGCTATATCCACGTGGCATTGAATGGGGATTCCGGACGGCAAAATGCGAGATAATTGAACATATCCATCAGATTCACTGCGCTGTCCTTAACTGCAATCAACTGTAGGCCTAATTATATGTAGCCAGTTAGACTCTGATGGACGGAAGGGGACTTTGTGCTGTTGCCTAGTTAACATTGATGTTTAACACTAGGCCTATAACAAAAATAAAATTTGACTGTTTTAAAAGGCTCAGCTTCACAGGAGTTTTGTGAAACATTCTTGTGCATACACTTCTAAAAAAAACGATCTTTTAAAATTATGTTACCTTAACTTTCACATTTTAACATAACATAACCCTATCAGTTGTTCACTTAAAATTGAATTTGACTTCTGATTTTACTTCTATGCTTCTCACGGCCGGCAGTTTCATTATAGGAAGCAACTGATTCATAAGCGCAAAACTCGCAGAAAGCGGTATCAAAATAAAAGTCCAATTCGTTCTCAGTGTGTCATTAACCAAAATAGTCATACTGCACTGACCTAATGGTCCCATTGCCTACAGGAGTGTAGCTGTTTTATTTTTACACGTCAAATGTGTTATAGCATGTAATATTTGAATATTTGTCAACTTAAAAGTTAGGACTTAGTTCTCCAGCATGTTAAAATCATTGATATCTTTCCTCTTTCAGTTGGGATAAATTAAGTCAAATTCAACATACCCATGATAAGCTTACATTTTCATTCTAATTTTTATATAATACATTTTATTTAAAAAAATAAAATAAAAAAAAACAGAACCGTACAAAACCGAAAACCGTGACCTTGAAACCGTGATATGGACCGAACCGTGACATTTGTGAACCGTACCACCCCTACTATTTACTACTATTTACCGTAGTAGAAAAGACGCACTCTCAGGTCTTGAAGACGCTGAAGAAGGCGTAGGCCGAAACGTCTGTCAGTCATGCTAACCCACTAGAATAAAACACAAGAATTACACCCAAGAGTGCGGCTTTTCTACTAAATATAAACAGTAGTGTAGTGCACACATTTTTTAAAAAAGAGTGTTAATTCAACACTTAGAGAGTACTCCGGGACCAAATAATCGACTCTCTAACTGTTTCCACAACGTTGCATTTTTTATACTGTGTGCGGAAATGCAAATGGTCTGTTTGTTGTATGGAGAGATTGGATCTTACAGTTGTGTAGTGCACTGTAAAAAAGGGGTATCAATTGAAAAACTTAGGTGCTGTTTCCACGTAGCCGGATATTTTTAAATGTGGATATTTTTTTCTCCTGTTCACATTGGTATTTGCCTTCCGTTTCCAAGTAAGCAGTTTTAAAACCCACGCATCAAAAATCCGGCTTTAAATCAATCCCATTTAGGGAGCTAAAACGCACCTGTTACAATGGAGTTTTAATTTTTATCCACATGTTGCGTTTCCACCTAAACAGCAGAAAAAAATATCCACATTTAAAAATATCTGGCTACGTCGAAATAGCACCTTAAAGAGTCGGATTTAACATAGAGTGTATTTGGTCTCAGAGTACTCTCTAAGTGTTGACTTAACATTGCATTTTTACGGTGTGTGGAGCTGCAACAGGTCTGGGGTCAGTTAAGCCGTGCAGTTTTACTGTGCTTTAATCACATGTTGGCACAGGGAAACCTGATTCCGGAATGATAATCTTAATTACTGTACAGGTTGGAAGGTCGGGAGGTTAGTAGGGAGTTGGTAGGAGCAGGGAAGCCGACATCGACGACAAAGGGGTCACTTATCCTGGGCCCAGAGGGACAGGGGCACAATAATTGGGTCCTCAATACATTATTTGTAGTGCCCAAACCCAGTAGTACAAATAATGTATTGAGGACCCAATTCTTGTGCCCCTGTCCCTCTGGGCCCAGGATAAGTGACCCCTTTCAGATGACTTTGTACTGGGCCTAGCCAAAGCTGTCAGTGGCCCTGGGTAGGAGAGAGAAACCTGATTCTAGAACCAGAGAGGCTGCTTCTGGGGCTGGCCTCCGCTGACTTCCAATTTGCCTTTTAAATACAGGCCGGCCGTCTCCCTCTGCCAAAACGATAGTCTTTGTGATTGTGTGTGTGTGTGTGTGTGTGTGCATTTGTGTGTGTGTGTGTGTGTATGTGTGTGTGTGTGTGTGTGTGTGTGTGTGTGTGTGTGTGTGTGTGTGTGTGTGTGTGTGTGTGTGTGCATTTGTGTGTGTGTGTGTGCGTGTGTGTGTGTGTGTGCGTGCATGCGCGTGCATTTGTGTGTGGGGGTGTACACGTTGTACTTGTGTGTGCGTGTGCATTTGTAAGTGTGTGTGTGTGTGTGTGGGGGGGGTGTACACATTGTACGTGTGTGTGTGTGTGTGTGTGTGTGTGTGTGTGTGTGTGTGTGTGTGTGTGTGTGTGTGTGTGTGTGTGTGTGTGTGTGTGTGTGTGTGTGTGTGTGTGTGCGTGCGTGCCTGCACAAGAGGTGGGCATGATTGAACAGGTCTGTGCGTAGGTAGAGGGGGAGGTACAGACTCCGGATTTGAATAAAAAAGGGCAAGCGGGAGGAGGGAGAGAAGGAAGGAAGAAGCGAGGGAGAGAGGGATAGAGTCCTGTGCTGAAGGAGGGAGCGAGTTATGTGTACGAATGAAGGGTGGAGAGAAGGACAAAACACAGGAAAGCAGAAAACAGAACGAGAAAAGAACACAGAATGCGATAAGGAGTGAGAGAATGTGGGCACAGTTCACATGAAGGAGAAAAGGGAGAGCAACGGAAAGAGAGATATTGGAAAGAGAAGAAACTGGAAAGAGGGAAAAGAGAAAGATGAAGAGATGAAAAAAAAAGGAAAGAGAAATGAGGAGGTACTGTACCTGCTATTTTGAGGAGGTGGAGTCAAACACCCCAACACCTACTGTAACTTCGCAGAGAGAGAGAGAGAGAGAGAGAGAGAGAGAGAGAGAGAGAGAGAGAGAGAGAGAGAGAGAGAGAGAGAGAGATGATGGTGATTACGAGGAGGAGGTTGTTTGAAGAGGCGGAGCTGAATTCCTGAGCTCAAGGTGGAATACATAAATACACAGAGGCAGAGGCAGAGGCAGCGGCCGACGCACACACGCACAAACGACAAAAACACGACACACGTTTTCTCTCTCTCCTCACTCCCCTCCCATGGCAGGTTTACCCTGATGACTGTGAGGAAATGGAATGACAACACATAGAAGTGTGGAAAGATAGACAGAAAGAGAGAGAAAAATAGAGGGAGAGGGAGATAACGAGGGAGAGGGTTGAAAAGCTCAGTGCGAGATGGATGTCACATGACCTAAGCCTTGTATTTTTGGACCATGTGCCAATGTGAGTGTTGCTTTGTCTTTCTCAGTACCGTACGACGTGTTGGTCTAATATGTGTGATGATGTGCTACCTGTGTGAATATGTCTAATAGAAAGTGAAAGGCTGGCGTGTCTGTGCAATATCACTTTTGGAATGGAAGACTACAGCATGCTGCCTGCGCATATTTGTTGGTAGGCTAGGAATGTTAGCATAACTAACAGTGACGTTTACCCGTGTGTGAAGCGCTCAAGATTCTCCTGTTTAAAACGTCATCATTTATTGATTTTGATATGTGTATTTTGTAGACATATTGTGATGGCGTTGCAATGTCCTCATTTCACACATTACACACAATTTTATGAATGTTTGTCCTATTGTGTCTGTCCAATTATGTCTGATTAATTAGGTTAATGGGAATGAATTCGTAATTGGGCTCTCCAGTATTTTGGCCTTGTATCAGCAATTCAATTAACTCTGTTTTGTTTGTCTTCTCTCCCTCCCTCTCCCATCCTCCTCATCTCCCCCTCTCTCTCCCTCCCTCTCCCATCCACCTTATCTCCCCCTCTCTCTGTAGGTGTAGGTTGTCGGACTGGTGACATCCCCTAAACATCCAGCTCCCCCCTCCCTTCCTCCTCCTCCTCCTCTTCCTCCTCTTCCTCCTCCTCCTCACCCTACCTTCCTCCTCCTCCTCTTCCTCTTCTATCTCCTCCTCCGCTATCTGCTTCCACTTTCACTCTCTCGCTCGCTCGCTCTTTGCAACCCCGCAATCACCATGACGTCCACCCTGGCGACGCTATTGGCCAAGTCCAAGGTGGACCTGCCCACTCCGGAGGTTGGCACCGAGCGATTGGGCGGCTGCGAGGAGGAGCGGCGCTATGAGGTGGTGCCCTCCGTGGTGTGTTCCATGTGCTGCCTCTTCGGAATCATCTACTGCTTCTTTGGTAAGCTAGAACATCGCACACACACACGCACAATAATAATACACACTAATACACACACCCTAATACACACACACACACACACATACGGAATCATCTACTGCTTCTTTGGTAAGCTATAACATCGCATACACACACACACACACACACACACACACACACACACACACACACACACACACACACACACACACACACACACACACACACACACACACACACACACACACACACACACACACACACTAATACACACACACACACACACACACTAATACACATACGCCCGCCCCCCCATACACACACACACACATAGAGCAACAGTGTAAAGGTACACATAAAGGTCCCTCCAGTCTCTAGGCTCCAGATGTATAAATAAAATGATATGACCATCATTAAAAATAATATAAATGTACTCTAGCCCCATAATGTGCACCTTTCCGCCAGTGGAATGCTGTAATGGTCGTTGACAAGGCTTTACTACCATAGCACTACACAGCTACCACATTACACAGGAATATATTATGATTTGGTTGTTGTCATTCTAGTAACAGCAACAGTAACAGTAACAGTCTTAAACTGTTAAAACACAGCGTTATAAATTTGCTGTTACCAGAACGGCAATGACTGAGTCCTAGTGCATTACTAAAGGCCCTCTGTTATGTCATAGTAGAGTAATACTATGGTAATTAACCTTTCAATAATAATGACAGTGTACCACTGGTGGTATCACAGCACGAAAAGGGGGATTTGTGACAATGAACTCGTCCCTAATCGTCCACGGACTTGCCTAACTTTCGTCTGATTTTGAGCGCTTGAGAGAATCAAAATTAACAGTTTTGGTGACAGTGAACTCGCCCGGAAGCGAATCGCGAGCCGCGGGCAGGTCTCACAGCAGGGTGTTAATGGCCCAACGATTAGCGATTACCACATGAAAGGCAATGACAGCCAGCCCAGAACGCGGACTAGCCTTTCTCTTATTGGACGAAAAAGACACATGGCTCAAAGTAAAAGAGCTGCGCTATTGGTTAGCAGGGTCGGCAGCTACGACCTTCTATTGGTCACAATGATACATTGGTCACGTTGGATTAATTTATGCAGACCGTATACAGTAGGTCCGTATAATTATGCAAAAATTATTATTAATATACCTAGATTGATTTTACTTAGTATATTCACATCATTATAGGCTGCACTGTGATGGGGCTTTAGCATGCATGCATGATGTGAATTTATTGATAAAATGAAAATTAATGAAATGAAAATGATTTTTTTTAACGCTTTTAATATCACACCAAACAATGTACACACACTTTGACAAGAACCATGCAACTACACACATACCCTGCAAACAATATACTCTATATGCAGTGATTTACACAGCACTCAGGTCACAAATGTACAACTAGGAAACATTTCATTACCGACAGATTAGGTTTGGGCAGGCTGTCATAATGCTTTAGCGTACGTATCGCACGCTAGTGCATTCAGCGTGTTGGTGCGACGCATTTTGAATTTAAATCGTGCTCCTCAACGCACCAGTAAAGCGCTTTCATGCACTTTTGACACGTGACGAGGTTTGCGCAGTTTTCCCCGCCGTGTCGGCGATTTTGTTTTGTCACAGTGCATTTGTTACTAAACGCAAATATGCTTTGCTGTGCCCTAACCAAAACCACCCCTAAACCTAACCTGTCAGTGAAGTAATGTTTCTGCTGCTTTACTTTTGCCAAGAACAGCGAGATTAGGCGAATTTCTGCCTAAATTGTGCCTAAACCAAAACCATCCCTAAACCGAACCTGTCACAGGGCGTTGTGGAGCACGACTTAACTTGAAAATGCGTATTAGACACCCGCGATAGTGGGTTCAAATCAGCGTGTCATAGATACGCCTAGCCTATGCATGATGTTTGGGAAGGGCACAATTCATAAAACTCAGAAACATACAATGCTTTTTCAAAAAAGGGTTCCATGTTCCCCGCTGCATCCAAGTAGACTGCTGCCACACTGCTAAGAGCAGGTTGTTGTTACACCTCTGACAGGTTAGGTTTAAGGATAGTTTTAGTCAGGGCACATACAAAAATGGATTTGAGTAAAAGTTGTCAATTCATAGTAAATACGTGGTAAATATGAAAGTAAGAGGAAAAAATAGTGCAGTACTGCCTTTTAATACAGACTATACAGGTATGTACAACATTATAAACATTGCTGTTGATTTCATGTTCTTCAGCCGCCAATCATGCCAGAAGGGTCTACTGAAGGTCTCTGGTCACTGTGTCCTCGTCATACTGCAACAGGCACTCAGTCTCACTTCTGGGAGCTGTAGAAACAACAAATAAATTAATACTTCACCATGCACCTCATATTGACATAGCAAATATATCAATAAGCAAGTCATATTGAGCCCAACAGGGATAATCTTACACTATTTTTGTCTTCTATAGTCTCATGCACTATGTCTCCCTGCCAGGATATGTAGGATGTAAGAAAATAAATCAAAACATAGCAATGCACAGCATTGACAACTTATCTATAAAGTAGCACACGTCATATTGCCAATGTAGGCCAGGGGTGGGGAACTATGTCTTGAGGGCCGTTTGCGACCCTTGAGGCCGTTTTATCTGGTCCCCGATATCATTTTTATGTTATTCAGCTTCACATAAAATGACATATTTTGTAAAGGAACCTTAGAAAATACATTTGCAATACAATTAAGTTATATTCAGGGAAGCTGAAGAAGGTGGTGTTTGTTTAAATGTGGCTGCCTTCAATATAGGTCTAAAGTGAAGGGGAAAATCCTGGTTTGTGTTCATAGTACGGCCCTTGGAGGACTTTTACGGCCCCTCGGATGAATTTGAATTGGCCCTTCGAATGAGAAAGATTCCCCACCACTGACGTAGGCTATAGGTTACGCTTACCCTCTTTCACTCCTCTGTGGAGAGACTGTGGTTATTTCAGGTTGGCTTCCAGACGCGTCTGTAGCACAGCACACAGAATTGCAGGACACAGCATCCTGCAGGACACTACAAAAAACAAACAAACAAAACAAAACAAAACAAGGGGAATGAATAAATGACCTGCCCAGTTATTAAACAAATGAAAATTGATGTGCCAGAGCTGTGGTAAAAGTAACCTTGGGTCCAAATCATCTAGGCCTAGGGTGTGTGTGTGTGTGTGTGTGGTAAATCCAGTGTGCACATTATTCAGATATGAGAATTAATTCATTCATTCATTTTAACTGACATCAGTACATACCCATATCAGTGCCATTTCACCCTGCCAAGACACTGGACCTGGGTCTATTGGAGCTCTCTGCTCAGGGTGTCCTCGCCATACTGCAGCAGGCACTCTGTTTCTATAGTTCCTAGAAGCGAGACAAATAAATAAATAAATACTTCACCATGCACCTCATATTGACATAGCAAATATGTCAATAAGCAAGACCTATTGAGCCCAACAGGGATAATCTTACACTATATCAGTTTTCTGTGGTCTCTTGTAAGATTGGCCCATCACCATTCTGCAGGACACTACCGTCTCCCTGCCAGGATCTGTAGGATGTAAAAAAATGAATCAAAGCATAGCAATGCACAGCATTGACAACTTATCTATAAAGTAGCACAAGTCATATTGACAATGTAGGCCAGGGGTGGGGAACCTATGTCTCTAGGGCCGTTTGCGACCCTTGAGGCATTTTTATCTAGCCCCCCGATATAATTTTAATGCGATTCAGCTTCACATGAAATATACATATTTTGTAAAGGAATCTTAGAAAATACATTTGCAAAACAATTAAGTTATATTCAGGGAACCTGAAGAAGGTGGTGTTTGTTTAAATGTGGCTGCCTTCAATATAGGCCTAAAGTGAAAGGGAAAATCCTGGTTTGTGTTCATAGTACGGCCCTTGGAGGACTTTTACGGCCCCTCGGATGAATTTGAAGTGGCCCTTCGAATGAGAAACGTTCCCCGACCCCGACGTAGGCTATAGGTTAAGCTTACCCTCTTTCACTCTTCTGTGGTGAGACTGTGCCCATTTTGGGTTGACCTCCACACGCGTCTGTAGCACAGCACACAGGATTGCAGGACACAGCATCCTGCAGGACACTTCAAAAAACAAGGGGAACGAATAAATGACCTGTCCAGTTCTATAAAAAAGAATACCCTGAAAAAGAACACCCTGTTGTTTCTACAGCTCCTAGAAGCGAGACAAATAAATTAAATAATTCACCATGCACCTCATATTGACATAGCAAATGTATCAATGAGCAAGTCATATTGGTCACAAAGAAGTTAATCTTACATTCTTTCAGTCTTCTATGGCGAGTTAGGCCTTCAGGTGACTCGTCTTCGCCATATTATGAGACAGCAGCCTGTGAAAACATGGCAAATAGAATAACCCATTAACCTTGGGTCCTAATATAATACATGGACATAAACTAGCCAACATTATTTAGACAAGGTCAGTAGACCTCCACGTGAAACAATAAGAAAAAGTGATCATACATAATTTCAATTTCTTGAAGAGGCCATCTACACTTATTTCTGCAACAAGTGCTGTTTTGAGGACCCATACTTTTTAAGGACAGGTTGCCTACTGTTGCCCTGTGTGACTGCCTAGGTTTTAAGATAGGGAAAGTAAAACAAAAATCATTGAGTAAAATCGATGGGGGACAAATTGAAGCTTTTGTAGACTACGTCGCTACTTGAGGAAAAATAGCTTAACTACAGGGACGTTAGCTACTCGATACATGGTAGTGACGCTACGACCAAGCTACTAGAGAATGTAATTTATTAAACTAGTCGCTTCGCTACTGCCCAGCACTGAAAACCAAGGACACTCCCAACTGAGATCGCTCCCGGACGTGTAGTCCCAGGTGTTTCTATCACTCCCGGACGTGTAGTCCCACCGATTATATTTCACGTATCATCATACACTGCCACATACAAGCAATTTAGGGTTAGGTTTAGGGTTAAGGTTAGAAACAAAAAACTAACATCAAAAAGATAACTAACTCCGTTATATGGCGGTGGGATCGATAGTCTGGCTAGTGGGAGCGAGCCGACCGGGGAGCGTCCTGCGTTGGTAGCGACAATCAGGGAATGGAAAACCAACATACCCAGACGGCACACCAGTCTTGCCAACGTCGCCTAGATGCATTTTTGCCGCTGTAAAATACATTGGCAAGGCGTCTAAGCGTTAGTTCATCAGCGAAATGCAGGGCAGACGTGAAAAATGAGCAGTGTCCAGCATCTAGTTGATGAGCTAACGCAATAGCACGCTAACGGTAGCCTTTGTCTATCTTTAGGCAGGGGAAAGGCAACTGAGAACGAGCAATGTCAAACAATTTACCATAAACAAGTATACTTAACACATTCACCACAGCATTTTGTCATTACGATGCTCGCAAGTCATCAGAATTTACTAGCGTACAGCAGCAACTAGCCTAGTCACATTGAGGGGACTTGAGCTACCAGCTATGTAAAGCGGCTGTGCTAACTTAGCAATGGCGGATCTGTGTTCAGAGGAGCTATTCAGTCGCTCTTGAGTACTGAAACTTTAAACCACAGTTGAGTAAAATGTACTTACATGTATGTGAAGCCCATTTTCCGTTGGTATGTGAGGAACTTTCCCCCCATATCGCCAAGAAACTTGTAACAGTGAAACCACACAGACAGCGCGTGATTCTGTTCAATCAGGAAGTACTGTTGACCGCGGTACTTCTTCTTCTTCTTCTTCTTCTATAGGGTTTTACGGCAGCTGGCATCCAAAAAGTTGCATTGCTGCCTCCTACTGGGCTAATGCTTCACAGCATTAAATTCTACCATATAGGCCAGTATCTAATAAAAACTTAAAGAAAAAGCGCTTTCCCTTGACACTTGTGCCCACTTCGAGTATACTTTTTAAAGATATCTCCTTCAACCCACACTGCTTTAAGCGCCTGATCAAATCTTGCCTGTGAGCATCATACTTTGGGCAAAGCAACAATACATGGTCAACAGTCTCCCTCTGCTGGCAAGTGCACAGTCCGTCCTGGTGTTTTCCTAAAATATGTAAAGTGCTGTTTAGACAGGTATGGCCTATTCTCAGTCTTGCAATGATGACGTCCTCCTTACGCTTACCACTGGTGTATGCTGTAACTGAGTCAGAAACACTGTCAACTAAAGAATAGAGATGCCTGCCTTTTGTCTCTTGATCCCACAACTGTTGCCATTCAGCAAGACCTACATGAGCAGGTACCCATAAAAATGACACAGTCACTCCCTTTTTGCCCACATCATTAAGTGCCAATAAAATCTCATACACAATATCCTGCCGCCCCTTAGACATTCCCTTTCCAATGCTTTTGATTGCAGATACAGAGTCGCTGCAGATTAAAACCCTCCTGTCTTGCAATTGACCTGCCCATTGCACAGCCATCAAGATGGCATATAGCTCGACTGTGAATACATGCAATGAGTCAGACGTTCTCTTCAAATCATGAACCTTCATTTTCGGAACTAAAAAGGCTGCTCCAGTAACCCCTGACTCCTGATCCTTTGATCCATCAGTGAATATTAAAACATAATCATGATATCTGTCTTCTGCATGACAGTGGAAGCTATACACCAACTCCACTTCAGGATCTTTTTCCTTGATTTCAAGCAGTGTCAGGTCAATTTCTGGAACACACAGCTGCCATACAGGAGTCACAGGCCATATTACAGTTGAGCAGAAAGAACACTGCAAAACATTCATTTCTCGCGCCACAGTTTCTCCAGTCCACCCAAAACTCGGTAAATCTGCCACCACACTCTCCCAGCTTGGCTCAACAACACTTCTCACAGGATGGTCGGGTCGCTGACCCATCAGATTCACCCAGTAGTTGGCCTGCAACTGTCTCCTTCTCACCCCCAGAGGCATTTCTCCAGTAATCACTTGCAGAGCGCACACAGGAGAGGACCGCATAGCTCCAGTACAAATCCTCAATGCAGAAGCCTGGACTACATCCAGCTTGGTCAACACAGACGCTGCCGCAGAAGCATACACTAAACATCCATAATCAAGCCTTGCCCTGATCAAGTAAGTGTAAATCAATTTCAAAGAGGCCATATCAGCCCCCCACTCTTTTCCAGCAAGACACCTCATTAAATTCAAAACACTTTTACACTTGTCTACTATCTTTGAGATATGGATTCTCCACGTCAGTCTAGTGTCAAAGAACACACCCAAGAATTTAAAAGAAGACACCCTCTCCACAGGACAGTTGTACAGTTGCAGCTCCAACCCATCACATACTTTCTTCCTTGTGAAGAACATCGCCTTCGTCTTCTCTATGGAGAATCTAAAGCCCCACTTCCTACCCCAGTCCTCAACAGTTGTAAGAGCTTCTTGGACTTTCTTCACCGTATGTTTTATATTTTTCCCCCTCTTCCACAAGCTACCGTCGTCCGCAAAGAGGGACTGTCCAATGTTCGGCTGCACCTCAGAGAAAATGTCATTGATCATTAAATTGAAGAGGAGGGGGCTAACCACACTTCCCTGCGGAGTTCCATTCTCAACAACGCAACGCCTTGATAGGTCCTTCCCTATCCTAACCTGGATGCTGCGGTTATTTAAAAAGTCCATAACCCAGTTGTAAAGGTTTCCCCCAATCCCCAACATATGCAACTTGATCAAGAGGCCCCCCACCCAAAGCATATCATACGCTTTTTCGACATCTAAAAACACAGCTACTACAGTTTCTTTATGTATTTGAGCTTTTCTAATTTCATTCTCAAGACATACAACAGAATCAATCGTGTTACGCCCCTTTCTGAACCCACTCTGATATCTTGACAGTAGTCCCTTCTCTTCCACAAAGTACATTAATCTATCATTGACCAGCCTTTCCATCAGCTTACCAAACTGAGAGGTCAAAGCTATCGGTCTGTAATTCACAGGGTTAGAAGGGTCTTTGCCAGGTTTTCTGATCGGTACAATGACTGCTTCTTTCCATGCTGTAGGAATGCATCCCTCTTCCCACACCTTATTAAATAAATTCAAGACTGCCATCAGACCCTCATCGCTCAGACGCGACAGCATTTTATAACAAATTTCATCCTGCCCTGGGGCTGAATTCCTGCACCCCTCCAACGCATTTTTAAGTTCCAATAATGTGAAGGGAACATTATATTTGTCCTGTCGTTTCTCTTTCTTTTGGATAACCTCACCAAACAGCGCCATGGTTTCCTCTCTGCCTCTCTTTTCCTGATCTGAAAGGTTATCAGAGCTATGGACCTTACTCAAAGTCCTCACCATCATTTCTGCCTTCTCACAGTCAGACACCGCCAACACGTCACCATCTGAGAGAATTGGGTAGTCCCACCCCCTCCTATTCCCCTCCATTTTCTTAATCATACCCCACACTTCAGTAATATTCACACTACTACCTATGGTATTGCAGTAATTTCTCCAGTATGACCTCTTACTCTGCCTGATGGTTCTCCTGACTACAGCATGTGCCTGTTTATACTCAATCAAATGATGAAAGTTATGTGTCCGCCTCAGCTGTCTAAAAGCCCTTTTCCTAGCTCCCACAGCATACTCACATTCCTCATTCCACCAAGGGACTGCCCTTCTAACCATCTTCCCTGAACTTTTCGGGATGGACTCCATGGCAGCCATACAGATCCTTCGGCGCAACTCACCCTCATGCACCTCCACATTATCAGTGTTCGGGACAGACCTGAGAAACAGGTCACTTAAGTCCTTAAACCTTTCCCAGTCTGCCTTTTCCAAGACCCACCTCCCTGCCCTCCCACCTTGCCTAAGGCTGATATCAATATCCAAGGTACATACAACAGGATAATGATCACTCCCAATTCCGTCCCCATGGACTTCCCATTCACACCTTGGCGCTAACCCACTCGATGAGAAAGTGAGATCCAACACAGATTCATGCCCCGTTCTAACATCAAACCTTGTGCCCCTCCCATCATTCAAACACACTAAGTTCTTCTCACTCAGCAGCTCCTCAATCACCTGACCATTACTATCAGTATGATTTCCACCCCACAGAGTACTATGAGCATTAAAGTCCCCAGTCCAAACCACATTCCCCATTTCCTGCCCTTCAATTTCCATTAGCTCTGCAAGAGCCAACTGTTTGCAAGGGTTATAGTAATTTATGACAACCATCCTCCTTGAGCCCACCCATACTTCCACCACCACATATTCCTGCTCCTGCCCAAGGCCCAGAACTCTATATGGCACTCCCTCACGCACAAAGGTAGCACAACCCCCTCCAATTCCCCCCACCCTATCCCTCCTAATACTTATATAATCAAACAAAACAAAATCAAACCTAGGCTGAAGCCAAGTTTCCTGAATACATATCACATCAGGTTTCACTGTCATATCTTCTATAGCCTTTTTAAACTCTTGACCATTTGCAAGCAGACTCCTTGCATTCCATTGTAAAATAATCATAAGAGCGGATTGGTCATCCTTGGTCTACTACTACACTCTCCTGACTTGTAGGGGTCACACAGAGCCCATCCCTCACTTCCTCCCACTTTAGTCCCACCATATCCAGATGCTGAATCGCTGCCTTTGTAATAATTTGAATCCTCTCCGTTTTCGACTTTACCTCCGCCGTCGCATTGATCACCCCTGCAATAAACGTTACCAGGTCAATTTTCTCCCTCCAGCCATATTCCTTAATAGGTCTCCCCGCCCCAGCTCTGACTTGCAAATTCGCTAAAGGTCTATCATCAGGTCCAGTTTTGTCAATTCTTCTCACCGCTTCTGCATAGGACACTTTATTCTTCAGTTTCACATTATGAATTTCAGTTTCCCTTTTCATAACCGCGCAGCCCCAATACGCCGCACTGTGCGCCCCCCCACAATTACAACACTTCGGGATTGTTCCCTCCCCACATTTTCCATACTCATGAGCTCCCCCACACTTGGCACACGTTTGCACTCCTTTACACACCTTAGCAGCATGACCAAACTTCTGACATTTAAAGCATCTTAAAGGTTTGTGTATAAACTCCCTCACTCGATATCTCATGTAACCCAAGTAGAGCTCAGTGGGTATTTCTTTGCTACTGAAATTAATCAAAATAGACTCAGTCTCCTTTTTCTCAACTCCCCTAGTTAGTCGTGTCGCACTCACAACAACCCCGCATTTCTCTTTCAAATTCTTCACCAACTCACCCATCGGCATTGTTATTGGAATCCCGTATATCACTCCTTTACTCCCTTCACTGCCAACTCTGGCCACTTTCACAACTTTCGCTTTCCCAACACATTGCAACTTGCAAGCCTTCACAGCCTGCTCCTCAGACACACATCCAATCAACAAATTGCCATCATCCAGAACTCTAGCATTTTGTATTATCCCAAGTTGACTCTTCAGTATAGTAGTCAATTTCATCGGATCCATATTTTTAACGCCACCACTTTCAAACCTTACAACCACAAAGACACCTTTCTCTCTTTCACAGTCCCCGGCACCTCTAAGCCTCTTAACTCCAGAGTTCCTTCCTGCATCATCCAAAACACCTCTGTTAATTCTCCTCAACTGCCATTCCTGAGTATCCATCTCTATGCCATCCATCATGCTACCACCTTCCTCTCCCTGCCTCCCCGCCATGGTGGAGAACTTAGGAGAGTATCGTATACCGGACCTATACAGGCCGTCGGCCGATACCCCCACAAAATTCTCCACTCACAGCCTAGCCTTACTCTAAACAAATCAAGAAAAACAAAATCAAAAATCAAAACCAAAGGAAAAAGGACAATGACAGTGATTTGACGCGAACTTTCACTGAACAGCGTGAAAATGCTCAACATCCGACCGACTTCCTCGACATTCCATCGACCGAGCAATCGTTCTCGTTGACCGCGGTAGATGGCTTCTTTGTGACTTGTGTGTGGAATTCGCATTGTGCCAATTAGTTTTACTGCCACCTAAAGGCTTGGTGTAGAACTAATTTAACCAGAGACGGTCTATTTTCAACTAACTTGAACAATCCTTGCTTTAGTTCAGAATACCATTTAAAAACCAGAGTGGCCAAGCACATTGATGTTTTTCCTCAAAAGCAGTTGAGGAACCTTTTTTAATTCGAAGGGTCACTTCAAAATGTATGTCCAAGAAAGATCATTCAGATGATTCTATTTTGATTGCCTATTCTGTAGGTTCATTTAAATGTTTATAGCACAGATCAAATTGTTTGATCAACTTAATTTCTGAGCTTATAGTATCATAATAAAATGTACTGACAGCAAAGCTCTGGCTAGTAGAAAGGTTTAATGCAGGGGTGGGAAACCTTTTTAATTCGAGGGGCCACTTCAAATTCCTACCATGGTCATAAAATCCTCCGGGGGCCGTACTATGAACACAAATCAGGATTTCCCCATAAAATGTAGGCCTATATAGACACCTTTAGGCCTATATAGACATATAGACATATTTAAAGGTAGACACCTTTAAAACAGTCCCCATATTTTCTAGGTCCCCTGAATATAACTTAATTGCATTGGAAATGTAATTTCTAAGATTCCTTAGGCCTGCAAAATATGTCATAGGCCTATTTAATGTGAAGTTGCAAAACATTATAATGATATCAGGGGCCGGATAAAACAGCCTCAAGGGCCCTCGAGACATAGGTTCCCTACCCCTGGTTTAATGGTTAGTGATTCTGAAAAACACCACTGGGCAGCGTGAAAAACATACACACAGACACACACACACAGACACAGACACACACACACACACACACACACACACACACACACACACACACACACACACACACACACACACACACACACACACACACACACACACACACATTTTAGTAAAAGCCCAAAAAATGCCCTAGGGCCCCCAACAATCCCGTTGCCTAGGGACCCCAAAATCCTAGAAACAGGCCTGCCGACCCCCCACTCCCTCCCACCCACCTGACCTCACCCCACCCCACCCCACTTGAAATTGACTGGGGCAGCTCCCGACCTGATCACTGGCATTTACATATTAAAGGCTCTTCTGAGAAGGGGATGGGAGGGGGGCATGGGGGAGCCGCAAATGCTGTGGCTTGAGGTATGAGGCAATTTAAGGTGCAAAACTCATCCACAAATTCCTCTTTTCATGCAGTGTATGGCATATAAATAAAGGGCTACCAGATTAAAGTTGGTGGGAATGTATTATGTGTTGCTGGCTGAAGGAGATCATTTAAGAAGAGAGTGGATGTACTCTACTCTCTAGGCAGCACACGTGGCAAGAGGCCACCAGCTTGGAGGATGTTGCAATATCAAAGCACACTGGAGCTTAGTCTGGTCGGTCGTCTCACACACTACTAACCCATTTGGGGAGCGCTTGGCTTACTTACTCCATGTCTTATCAAATACCTCTTTGCTTGCTCACTCACTCGTGTCATCGCATTAAGCCCAGTGACTGTGTGACTTTTATGTACTGTACTGACGTATATGCTGGTTTCTCGATCCCACCGAGTCTAAGGGAACACAGAAAAGACAGTAGTAGCCTGCTTGGCCACACTGACTGCTACTGCGGACTTGATTGTGATACGTAGATACAAAAGGAAGTATGGGCAGGTATATGCTAATCGTGTCATGCATCAAGAGTGAGTTGCTACAGTAGTCCTTGATTTGGTACCATGTTTCCTTGACTGCACCAGGCAATTGCCTGATTATCATTGACTTTCAAATCTCTTGGTCTGACCAAGAGCATAACAAATAACATTCCTGACCCGTCTCCCTTGGTTTGCAGCTGGTTGTTTACTTCCCGACAAAGTGGGTGGGTGGGTGGAGTTCCCGATTTTTCCGGAGCTCAGAAACAATATTTGTATTGCTCCTGACCTGACTAGAAGCAACGCTGAAGGTGTTGCGTCACTAGGAGGGTGCGGCCTGGCTACCATGTAAGGTCCTTGCTAGGTCTGTGAAACCTCCAGTATTTCCCACACATAATCACACCTTGGATGTCCCATGGAAGTGTCTCCTGCAGTATAGACAGTGATGGGCAAAATGGATTCATTAGTTACAATCCAGTGACACATATTCCAAAGGACCTGTGTTTTACCTGTCCAATTCAACCAGGTGATCATTCAACCAATCAAGTCATTTGGAATATGTGGCACTGGATTGTAAACTAAGGAGTCCATTTTGCCCATCACTGATTATAGGCAGATATAGAGCAGAGATACGGTTGCTCAGAATCAGATAGCTTAATTTTGAAAAGTTGAAGTTATTTATTCTTTATGTGCAACAACAAAGCACCCCTTGACACAGGGGTACCAAAACCTGCTGTATTATAAAAGTTCAAAGATCCATACACAGCTTCTAGGTGCTGGTAAACGCTTGCCTGGTTATCATCATGACTTTCAAATTTCTTCGAGACTTGGTCTGACCAAGATCATAACAACTAACAGGTTAATCCACCTACCTTGGTTTGCTACTGGTCGAGGGTAGAACAGGCTGAGCCGAAGATTAAAGCAAACATTTCTTTGTTCCAGAATAGAACTTCTCTGCTTAGACAACGTCACTGCTTTGAACACGCCCCTACCCAGAACGATTGGAAATGCTCAAAGTTGATTAGTTCCCGACAAAGAGGGTGGAGTTCCCGCTGTTGTGGGATCCAGATTCTACTTGAACGAGCTCCTGGCCTTAGTGAGTGTAGCTGAGCCGAAGGCGTTGCGTCACCACTAGGGCGGAGGCTGGGTAGGTAAACGCAGGAATATGCAATACTCCTGCTGTATTATGCTCTAGGTGTAATTAGTTTCTTATTAGCCTGCTGTATTGGGATTGTGCTTTGTTACAGATATATTCCCCATGATGCATTAGGCTCAGGCTCAGCTAAGATACTTCCTGCTGTCCTGCTGAATCATGGGAATTGTATTTCCGTGTCCACTGACCTAGTCTTGTGTAATACTACTATTATCATGGTCAGTCTATTGGCAGAGGCACTGCCAGACAATCTCAACACAATTAGCTCTATGTTCCACAATGGAAGACTACAAGTCCCTGTTGTGCTGCACCGTCACTTATGAGTAAAGTGTTCTCCTGTGTTCTCCTGTGGGATGATGGGAGTTGTTGTCCTTTTGTTGTCGTAGGGGTCTCTAGTGTTGCTGCTGATGGAGCCTAGTAGTGTGCTGGCTGGCAGACAGCGTGCTCATCTTGAGCTTTTAAATATTGATGAGAGTACTTACCCGGGGCCACGCCTTATGTAACTGCACTCCATGACTCCCTCTCTCTCTCTCTCTCTCTCTCTCTCTCTCTCTCTCTCTCTCTCTCTCTCTCTCTCTCTCTCTCTCTCTCTCTCTCTCTCTCTCTCCGCTTGGCCTACTAAAACTGACAACAACGCACTCCCACCAGGCTCCGATAACCTACAAATTTCCTTCGGCCCAAAGAGCTGCTTGCGTTTGACAGCGCTTTGATGCAGTGTGTGTGTGTGTGTGTGTGCGTGTGTGCGTGCGTGCGTGCGTGCGTGCGTGCGTGCGTGTGTGCGTGCGTGCGTGCGTGTGTGAGTTGGGGGGGGGTAGGTTGAGGGGGCAGCCGTGGCTCAAACGACTGATAAACTGCTACATCGGCGACCCTGGTTCCATTCTGGCCCGATGTCATTTGCCAATCCCTTCCCCGTCTCTCTCTCTCCCCCGTTAATTTCCTGTCTCTCTTCAACTGTCCTGTCACAATCAAGGTATAAAAAAGTCAGAGAGAGAGAGAGAGGGAGAGAGAGAGAGAGAGAGAGAGAGAGAGAGAGAGAGAGAGAAAGAAAGAAAGAAAGAAAGAAAGAAAGAAAGAAAGAAAGAAAGAAAGAAAGAAAGAAAGAAAGAAAGAAAGAAAGAAAGCAATACAATTCTGACTGTGCTATGCCAGCATGCTAGTGATGGGGAAAATTTGAGTTTGGGCTATACATGATCTCATATTTGTACCACCTGTCCCTGACTCCTGTTCATTACCCAGCTGGGAATGGCACTGCCATGTGGTCAATTGCATACTGTACTCAGCTGTATGCCCAGGGCTGATCATTGCCATTGACCTGTACTTTTATCACAACTCCAATTAGCAATCGATTAAAAGGGTGCAGATCCTCAATAATCGATTTGATGTAGTAGTTGTAGCGAAAAGAATAATATATAAGGTAAGGTAACTTTATTTGTACCCGAAGGTAGATTTGGTTGCAGGCAAAAGTAGCAAAAGCTTACACAGACAACACAGTACTGACACACAAACAACTTACACCAACAGCCCAGTACTGGACAGTGACAAAGGACAATAACAAAACAAAACAAGGACAACAAAAACAAAAACAAAAAAATATATTTGGGCAGCTGTGGTGTAATGGTTTAGGGAGTTGGACTATAGATCACAGGGTTGCATGTTCAAATCCCGCCCTTATCGCTCCCTATACATCTCCATCCATGGCTGAAGTGCCCTTGAGCAAGGCACCTAACCCCACATTGCACCATGGACTGTAACCCATACCCTGTAATATCTGTAAGTCGCTTTGGATTTTTTTTGTTTGTTTGTTTTTTTTAAGCATCAGCTAAGTGTAATGTAATGTAATATAATTTGAATCTTGAGGGCCTTGGGTCATTGTTTACTTTCTGACAATGTGGAATCCCCTAACCCAAAGAGCACCAAAATGAAGAGCTTACAGCACTTGTACATGTTTCTGTTTACATGTTTCAGATAGCTACTGTAAACCAGAGGAGAACATTTGGGAGAACATTTGGGACATGTGGTGACATGCAGGGCTGCTGACATCTTTGGCTGGGCCCAGGACAAAGTAATCTGAAAGGGCCCCCCTCCCAATACATTCAATGTAATGACAACCCAGTAATGGGCCCCCTATCCCCCAGGGCCCGGGACAACTGACCCCTTTGTCCCCCCTTGTCGGTGTCCCTGGTGACATGGTTGAAAAGGGTCCGAGTGAAGACAGGATGCTTTGGTGAAATGACCTGTCATTAGCAAAATCAGAGGGCTGATAATGAACACACAGTCAAGGTGATGAACGAGTAGAAGAAAGAGAGGATAATAAGCAGCTGTGGCGGAGGAGTGTGTACTGTATGCAGTGAGTAGGTGTTAATTGGAACCACTTGTTCAAGGGAAGAGTCAAAGCTTTTCTGAGAATTGCTATTTCTGGACTACGAAAACCAACTTCACCATCATTTTCATCATAATCAATCTTTCTTTCTCTCTGATTCCCTCTTTCTCACACACATACACATACACACACACATACACATACACAAACGCAACACATATTCACATACGCACACATACACAACACGCACGCACGCACGCACACACACACACACACACACACACACACACACACACACACACACACACACACACACACACACACACACACACACACACACACACACACACACACACACACACACACACAAACACACACACACACACACATTAACAGAAATGATAGTGTACATATGAATATGCGCACCTCCTGGCGGATACACGTCAGCTGGGCACGACGCTGCTGTCACACACACAGGCATGCTGCTTCTTTCCTTCTCATGAGTTCCATTGTAGTGCTGTTGCATTATTTCCGTGCCTTCATCATCCTCCTACGGTACCACTTCTTATTGATTGCTGTTGTTTCCTAGTATCCGTTAGTGTTTGTTTTGCCCAGCGAAGGGCAAACATGCTGCTTTCATTTGGTCTCTCCTGTACTGATTGATTTTTCTCCTCTCAGTATTTCAACCGGAGAACTTTTCTCACCTCTCAAGTTCTTTCTCTCTCTCTCTCTCTCTCTCTCTATCTCTCTCTCTCTCTCTCTCTCTCTCTCTCTTCATCTTCCTCCATCTTTTCCTCTCTCTGCCCCCCCTTCTCTTCTTCTTCTTCTCTTCTTCTTCTTCTTCTTCTTCTTCTTCTTCTTCTTCTTCTTCTTCTTCTTCTTCTTCTTCTTCCGTCCACAGCTCATGATATTGCTATGCTGCCATTGAAGTGAGTGTTATTTACTACTGTGTAGCGGAGACATTTGATTCTCAGTAGTCAGTCTATTGATCTGGCTAGTATGGCTAACACATGGGGTTAGCAGGGAGACTGCAACTAGCCTACTCAGGCCTTCAAGCCAGGCCCTTTGCTGAAGTAGCCACTCCATTAAAAGAGATTAACGTTGCACCTGAACACAAATCCTGTGTTGTTTCTGTCAGGATCCGTTGCCGGAATTCGATCTGACAACAGCGGGGAGGTTAATGGTGTTGGCTAAGTGAACAAAATGGTTTGTGAAAAGGCACATGACGTCACTAGAGAGAGTTAACTGGAGTGAACAGATGGGCTAGTCGTGTAGGCAGTCATGCAACCATGCTGGTAAAAGGAATGGACTTGGAGAAGAGAAGAGAAGAGAAGAGAAGAGAAGGGAAGAGAAAAGAAGAGAAGAGAAGAGAAGAGAAGAGAAGAGAAGAGAAGAGAAGAGAAGAGAAGAGAAGAGAAGAGAAGAGAAGAGAAAGACTTTATTGTCATTGCACAAAATACACAGTTGGCCTACATAACCATTATGATAAAATACTATGAAGAATATTTAACAATTACTAAGTGCTACACATGGACATTTATACAATAAAAACAGTTAAACTTAAACTTGCTCCACACTCTCAAACAAAACTCCCAAAACCCTCATAACAAAACTAAACCCTTAAACTTAAAATGTACACTTCAGCCTCCTGCCCCTTGTCTCTCCCCTCTCCCCTATCTCCTGGGCTACTGGTGCTTCCAGGTGGTGATGCTCCTGGCCGTCCTGATGTTGTATTACACTTTTTCTCAATTGGTTTTGTACATTTTTCGAATCTTACTCGCATTTTGCAAAACATCACGTTCATTTCCAAAAAAGATTTAACAAGTGGCAAAACACCATGGATGACCTGCAAAACCCAATCTCTTGCTCAAAACCCTTGGCCAATCTCTCAAAACCAGGTTTTTGTGTCTGTGAACGTGTCAGAGCCATCAAAATGTTATGTCACTGTGTAAATGTTTTGGGGAGTGAGATCTTTCATGGATTATCATAACAAAGCATTTTGCAGAACACGACAAAATCAATTGATAATGTACAAAAACACTGAGAATTGTACACAACCATTTGCATGGTGATGAAAGCATTTGCTAAATGCTGAAAACTACGAGAAACGTATTTTACCATGTGCACAGGTAACAGCAGGAAGTCACAATTGAACAAGAAGTTTTGAGAATGATTATTCTGTTGTGAGAAATGTACAAAACCAATTGAGAAAAACTGTAATACATCATATTGACTTAATCTTAAATTCTGTCTGTCTGCCTCTCCCTCCACCTAGGCTTCCGGTAATGTTCGTGATGGGCCTGATGCAGCATTTAAAAAAATGCATTTTCAGTTCTTACTAGCTTAAATATGCACTGTGTGATATTTTTAGTGGTATCTTTCCAGAATTCATGCTACCCATTCACAAATGTTACCTTTTTCACAAACCAAAAACCACCACCATCAAATTTTATTATTTGAAGCATTCGTTATGACTGGGAAAATGGCATTTTTCATACATGAAAAGGGAGATCTTCTCCATGTCCGCCATTTTGACTTTCCAGAAATAGAATGTTTTAACTGCAAAATATACTTACTGGTCATACTAATGAATATTAGTTTATTATTTGGTAAATATTCATGAAAAGATCAAATTTGGCAATAGGCAGCACAGTTTCAGTGAACAGTTGCAATACCTAATCTTGCCACCATCCTACTGTACATAGTGCACCTTTAAATGAACCCTGACTGGCCCTACCGTGGCCTAACAATAGGGCACTTGTCTGCTACACCTCCGACCCGGGTTCGATTTCCGGCCCGGGTCCTTTGCCGGCCCTTCCCCGTCTCTCTCCCAACTTGCTTCCTGTCTGTCCTTCACTGTCCTGTCTCATAATAAAGGCTTGAAAGAAACCTTAAAATAAATGAATAAATGAACCCTGACTGTCTGTGTGCCTTTCTCTTTCTGCCTGTCTGTCCTTCTGTCCCCCTAGGCTACCGCTGCTTCAAGGCGGTGATGTTCCTGACGGGCCTGATGTTCGGCTCGGTCATCATCTTCATGCTGTGCTACAAGGAGCGCGTGCTGGACACCCAGCTGAGCGTGGAGGCCTCGGTGGGGATCGGCCTGGGCATCGGGACACTGTGCGGACTGGTCACCATGCTGGTGCGCAGCGTGGGACTCTTCATGGTAAATAACGATGAATATACCTTTTACTTACCCCTCTGGAGTAGTGGTTCCCAACCTATGGGTCGGGACCCAACCTATGGGTCGCCAGAGATTCGCAGGGGGTTGCGAAGCCCTTTTGATTTTAAGGGATACCATATATAGCCCATGTTGAATGAATGACAAAGCATTTATGCATACATATGCATAGAAGCAACAAAATGTAAGTGTTACATTAAACATTTATTCTATATTTGACCGTAGACGAATTGAGGAATAAAATAACTAAAATGAGTTTTCACAGAAAACAGAGGGTATCGTGACTCCCTCTCGTGCAGGCACTCGCGCAGTTGGGTCACCAAAGCTTATAATGGTGAAAACATGGGTCCCTGAAGAAAAAGGTTGGGAACCACTGCTCTGGAGTATCGGCCACTAACAAGGTTTCTCCAGCCCTCTCCTGTGCAAGTCTCTCCAGGTCTTCCCAGGTGTAGCCTGCCCGTAGATCACAACGCAATGAATATACATTTTACGGTAACACTATATTTTTTAACGGGGCTTTAATTACAGTGTACCTACTCATTAGATACAGTGGAGTAACTGGTGTAGTAGCATGTAAGTACAACTGTAGTACATGTTATTACATCGTACTCACCATGTGTACTTTTGTGTATCCACATACCAAGTGTGCCTTGGGACTCAGTTCAGCTCTTTGTCTCCTTAAGTTTTTATCATGGTAATATGCAGTATATTTTGTACTGATTTTAATGTTTTTCTGATTTGCACAATGCAAATTAATCAATATATCGATACAAAACATATATCAACTTTGGGATTTACCACAGTTGAAACTTGTATCCAAAAAAAATGTAACTCCAAATCTCAAAGAAGTTTGAACTTGAAACTCCAAGCTCCAAGAAGAATACCAATGTCTTACTAAACTGTAGTTTCTAAATAAACACATTAATCTTTCTCATTTTAAATGTTCTATGTGGTGACCTGCTGCTGGGTCAGACATTTCAGCTTGTGTTTTTTTCCCCTCAATGTTCTCTGTGCTGTAAGAAATATCTTTAAAATCTTTTATTTTATTTTATTCATTATTGATTTTTTTGTGATTCACTGTTTTTTTCTGTATTTATTAACAAAATCCCAAGATGGGAAACAGGAGCATTACAAAGGCAGTGATCAACACACACCCCACCCCAACCCAAATTCATTATTATTTATTTCTTCTGTGCTGTAAGAAATATGGGTAACACTTTATTTAGGGTTACATCTATTAGCACTGTTAGCAATGTTAATGCCTGTGTATTGTATAAGTAACTTGTAAGGCATGTACTAAGGAAAATCAAACATTTGTTAGGCATGTATTCGCAAATGTCTTGTTCATGCATAATTAGGGATTTATTACCAACATAACCTTAGTAAGGACCTAACAAATGTTTTATTTTGCTTAGTACATGCCTTCCAAGTTACTTATATAGGCATTAACATTGTATGTATTAGTGCTAATAGATGTAACACCAAAATAATGTGTTACTGAAATATCTTGTAAATCTTTTTAAAATTTAATTCATGATTATTTCTTTCTTCTCTCCCAGGTGGGGCTGCTGCTGGGGCTGCTGGCCGGCGTGGGCACGCTGGTGGGCATGGAGGAGCTGTCGGGCTCCCCTCCGCGCACCGTGTGGGTGCCCCTGGGCGTGCTGCTGGGGCTGGGCATGCTGTTCGCCGTGCTCACCCTGCAGTGGCAGCGCTTCTTCGTCACCCTCTCCACCGCCTTCTTCGGCGCCGCCGTCATCGCCGTGGCCGTCGACTACTTTGTGGAGGTCTGCTCATCTGCTTCCTCTTCCTCCCTCTTGTCTTCTGTCTCTCTCTCTCTCTCTCTCTCTCTCTCTCTCTCTCTCTATCTCTCTCTCTCTCTCTCTCTCTCTCTCTCTCTCTGTCTCCCTCTCTCCCTCCCTCTCTCTCTCCCTCTTCTTCTTTATGACCGTTGACTACTCTGTGGAGGTCTGTTCCGCTGCTTCGTCTTCCTCCCTCTCTTCCCCTCTTCCTCTCTCTCTCTGCCCCCCCTCTCCTTCTCTGCCTCTTTTTCTTCTTCTTCTTCTTCTTCTTCTTCTTCTTCTTCTTCTTATTATTATTATTAGCCGTTGACTTCTTTGTGGAGGTCTGCTCTGCTGCTTCGTCTTCATCCCTCTCTTCCTCTCTCTCTTTCTCTCTCTCTCTCTGCCTCCCTCTCTCTCTCCTTCTCTGCCTCTTTTTCTCCTCCTTTTTGGCTGTCGACTACTTTGTGGAGGTCTACTCTGCTGCTTTGTGGAGGTCTACTCTGCTGCTTTGTGGAGGTCTACTCTGCTGCTTTGTGGAGGTCTACTCTGCTGCTTTGTGGAGGTCTACTCTGCTGCTTTGTGCCTTTTGTTTTACAGACGTTTTAGTGACTTTATTGGGTCCCAGAGTACTATCCAAGTGTTACTCTTCACTTGTTTAGTCTTTAGCACATTGAAGGACAGTTATGTATGGTAATGTGCTATATAAATAATATTGATTGATTGATTGATTGATTGATTGATTGGTTGATTGATTGATTGATTGATTGATTGATTGATTGATTGATTGATTGATTGATTGATTGATTGATTGATTGATTGATTGATTGATTGATTGATTGATTGATTGATTGAATGGTTAAATTAACAATGCATTTTGCGCTGTGTACCTTACCATAGGTCTTTGCGCTGGTGCGCTATGTGCTGGAGAGGGTCAAGGCGCACCCCCGAGCCCGGCCCGTGTGCTGGGTCACCTGGGTGGTGCTGGGGGTGTGGCCTGCCCTGGCGCTCCTGGGGGTGCTGATACAGTGGAGGGTTACGGCCGAGGGATACTCACACACTAAAGGTGGGTTTTAGTTATCATGTGTGTGTGTGTGTGTGTGTGTGTGTGTGTGTGTGTGTGTGTGTGTGTGTGTGTGTGTGTGTGTGTGTGTGTGTGTGTGTGTGTGTGTGTGTGTTTGTGTGTGTGTGTGTGTGTGTGTGTGTTTGAGTAAAGGTGTGTATATTTGTGTATGTTTCCATTTCTTCCTTGAGTGTGTGCCTGCACCTTTTTGTCTGAGTCAGCAGAGGCTCTCCTGTTTCTCTCTCTGTGTGTGTGTGTGTGTGTGTGTGTGTGTGTGTGTGTGTGTGTGTGTGTGTGTGTGTGTGTGTGTGTGTGTGTGTGTGTGTGTGTGTGTGTGTGTGTGTGTGTGTGTGTGTGTGTGTTTGTACATGCAAGTATGTATCTACCGTATGTAGTGAGTAGAGTACAAGTGTGAGTAGGCATTGAATTTCATGGTGTGAGTGAAGACACAGCAGTATTTCTGCGTGCGTGTGCGTGTGCGTGTGCGCGTGTGTGTACGCGTGTGCATGTGTATGTGTGTGAAGTGTATTCGGTGGACACTCTGCTGCATCTCAATGAGTCTCAGAGAAGCTGGAGGCAACAGTGTGCAATGAGTACACACAAGAGGTGTGTGTGTGTGTGTGTGTGTGTGTGTGTGTGTGTGTGTGTGTGTGCGTGCGTGCGTACGTGCGTGCGTGTTTATCTATGCGTCTGGGAATGTGTGTGTTAGATACAGTGTGCGTATGCAACATATTGCGCTTTTAAGGACCAAAGGAAGCTGTGATTCATGATTGTCTGTGTACAAACCAAATATAGCGAGTTTCTTCAAATGTCACTGCTTTTTATCTACTCTAATTGATAGAATAAATTAGTCTGGCAAGCCAGACTATAAGATAAAGAGTTTGATCTGGCACTGCACAGTTCAGAAAGCTGAGGGCTGTGGGTGGGACAAAAAAACATTCAAACGGATTTTGCCCACCATGACTGCCCTAGGAAATCCCATGCTGCTTTGCATAGTCGTTAAGAGAGCATCGAGCGGTGAAGAGGCAATGACTGCAGTTTGTTTTTTAATAGACACAATTGACATGATTGGCTATGGCAGGGCTGTACATTAAGACCAATTGGTCGCATTTTGAGCCTAAATTTTGGACTGTGCGAGGAAGAAAAATGAAACGGGCGCACGTGTGCGAGTATGCTTTTCAACCCTTTAATTCGCATTTTGCTCCTGCTCGAGTGCATGATTGCGAGAGCTGGGCTTTTTTTCCGATTCCCTAATACTAAATGCGGTACGTCCTCCTCGCATACATGCACTGCCTGTCTGACAGACAGCGTCAATCTCCCAGTGGGAATGCACTTCAAAAAAGACGGTCAATGTTGCTTGAATTCCGCGTTGGCTAAGATTGAACCATCTATGCTCCCGTAGCGGTCAGAAAATAACAGAATCGCACAGAGCCATGGTTAAATATGTGGCATATAACGCGCGCACGCTCATCTCCCAGTCGAATGTTCTGTGCCAAAACTTCTAACAGCTTTTCGAAATGGGCTGCAGGAGTTTGCATTGCTAACAGGAAACCTTTTGAATCCGATAGTGAAATAGCCTCTCGGTTTGCTAGTTCATGTTATTTAAAAGACGTCGCTGTTTTTGTGTTTTCCCTAACCGCTGTCTTCCCAATTACTTCGCAAAAAATGCATCGCAAACAAAGTAGTATTAGTCAAGATATAGTTCGAGGAGCATTCAGAACAGGTACCGGTAGTGTTCACTGCGCGTAAGGGCCAGTCTAGTTGGCCCAGCAGCTACCGGTGCTGTAGGGCATGGCTATCAAAAAGAGCAGCCAACACAGTGAGATAATTTTGCGCCTCCCAGTTTCATTACACACCGTTCCAACCCACGCGTTTGAGGAATAAACTATTTTTTAAAAGCCTGTTGGATTAGCGTGTAGCCTACTATGTTTAAGACTAGTCAAGTAAATAAACTAGTCAATCTAGTTCAGTAAGCATGTGATTACATGTTTCAATCACGAAGCTATAGTAGCCTAATAATAATAGGCTAATAATAATAATGATAATAATAGTAATAATAATAATAATAATAACACATACCTTTTTCATGAACATCTGTGGTTACAGGTCTTATTCTGGTTAACCCACCACCAACCTTGGTTAATATGTTTTCTGTGGAAAACACAACCAGACTCTCTCTGTGCATTATTGCTGCGGTGATCAATGGTACAATATTAAGCACAGTAGGCCTATTTTACATTAAAAAAACACAATAATGTTTTGTAAGTGTCGCGAAATTTTGCTCCTAAACTTTTGTCTGTGCTCCTAAATTTTTGTCTGTGCTCCTAATTTTTTTCATTTAGGAGCACCAGTGCTCCTAGTGAAAAAGCTTAACGTACAGCCCTGGGCTATGGACTACGTATACGTCAGGCCGAATTGGATGAATTTCAATTCAAAGTAATGCCTTAACACGAACACTAGGCGGTGTCATTACCTTGAATTTCTTTGAATTTAATCTACACCACCCATTGAAAGTACATAGAACACCACCACCTAGTGTTCGTATTATGGCATTACTTTGAATTGAAATTCTTTCCATTCGGAATTTCGTACAAGCCTGGTATACGTATATGCCAAATGATACATACGTGTACGTGAAGCCCAATAAACGACTAAAGGCCACACCTTTCCTACAAGTAATCTCCTACGAGAAAGCCTCCAGACTATCTCCCTTGTTAGATCCTTTGCTGGCTGTTAACCAGGCAACAGCATGCAGCCTCATCCTCCCAAGCCCGCCCAGCATTTCAAAAAGGGAGGGACAAAACCTCCGTTGTGATTGGACAGGTTTGCCGTTCTTTTTTTACAGTTTTTACAGTTGTCATCAGCCGACTGCAGCGTCGTGCCCAGCTGACGCGTATCCACCAGGAGGAGCGGCATATTCATATGTACACTATCATTTCTGTTAACGTGTGTGTGTTTGTGTGTGTGTGTTTGTCTGTGTGTGTGTGTGTGTGTGTGTGTGCGTGCGTGTGTGCGTGCGTGCGTGCGTGCGTGCGTGTGTGTGTGTGTGTGTGTGTGTGTGTGTGTGTGTGTGTGTGTGTGTGTGTGTGTGTGTGTGTGCGTGCGTGCCTGTATAGTGGTGATCACTCAACAGCAGCGTGCAGCTGATGCGTATCTGTCAGAAGGAGGAGCATCACAATAATTAATGTACACTTGTGTGTGTGTGTGAATGTGTGTGTGAATGTGTGCGTCATGTGCGCTGGTGTTCATAAATCAGAAGCGTCATATGTATATACCGTAATTCATGTGTATTAATATGTGTTTGTGTGATGCGTGTGTTTACAGTTGTCATCAGCCGACAGCAGCGTCGTGCCCAGCTAACGTGTATCCGCCAGGAGGAGCGCCATATTCACACTATCATTTCTGTTAACGTGTGTGTGTGTGCGTGTGTTTGTGTGTGCGTGTGTGCGTGTGTGTGTGTGTGTGTCCATTCCAGTGGTGATCAGCCGGCAGCAGCGCCGCGTGCAGCTGATGCGTATCCGCCAGAAGGAGGAGCGGCGCGAGAGCGGCAGCCGCAGCAAGAAGAAGAAGAAGCAGCCTCCTCATCCTCACCACACGCACCCGCCCAAGGCCATGCACCCCGAGCCCGCCTACAGACGCAAGCCGCAGCCAATCAGGCGCTACGACGGGGACGTACTGTCTCCCGTAAGTACGCACGTACACTCACACTCTAGCACACACACACACACACACACACACACACGCACACGCACACACACACACACACACACACACATACACACACACACACCAGCGTACACTTTTCCACATGCAGGCAGTCAGTCAGAGCCCGCCTACAGACGCAAGCCACAACCTATCAGGCGCTACGACGGAGACGTACTATCTCCCCTAAGTACGCACGTACACTCACACACACACACACACACACACTCACACACACACACACACACACACGCGCACACACACATACGCACACACCAGCATACTCCTCACCGCATGCACCCAGAGCCCGCCTACAGACGCAAGCCTCAGCCTATCAGATGCTACGACGGGGACGCACTATCTCCCGTAAATACGCACATAGTCTTGCACTAGTCTTGCATCCTCACCACATACACCCCCCAAGCTATGCAGCCCGTCTGTAAGTAACAAGCACACACTTACAGGTATGCACCAGGGCTTGACATTAACTTTTCACCCACCGGCCTCTGTGGCTAGTGGTTTTCCCGAGTCACTAACCATTCAGGTATGCCACTAGCCACCAATTTTATATCATTAATTATTTTTTTTATCATCATAGTGTATGTCTAACCTCAGAAGATGAGGTGCTAAAGCAAGATGAGTATATAGCTTTCTACATGGAGGTATAGCAAGCAAACAAAAACTGAGTTACTAAGCTTTTTTGTGAATTTAAATGCAAACAGTTGATAAAGAAGGGGCGAACAATAGAATATAGGCTATGATGCATATGTCATACCAAGGAATAAGCTGCCAGCCAAATTGGCTAGTGACAATGAAAGCATTACTGGCCACAGCCAAGTTTTACCAGCGTTTGGCCGGTTTGCTGGTGCCAGTGTCAAGCCCCAGTGGTGTAGTCTACGTAGAACGCGGGTGTGCGGAGTATACCCACTTCTAAATTTCAGGGATTTCAGTATACCCACTTAAAATTGATTGATCCATTGTTTTGAATAGCACAAATATATACAGTATACCCAATTTAGAAAATACTCAACTATACAGTATACTTACTATAAAAAAGTAGACTACACCACTGTCAAGCCCTGGTATGCACCTATTACACAGACACATACAGTACACATCCCATAGAAGGAGCCTCTGTATCCTCACCACACATAACACACCCGCCCAAAGCCATGCACTCAGAACCCGACTGCAGACGCAAGCCTCAGCCTACAACGGAGACGTACTGTCTCCTGTATATACGTATATAATTCTCTCTCACACACATATGTATGCTGTAGAAAAGCTGCTCTCTCGACTATATTTCTTGTTTTTTTATTACTTAGTGGGATACCACACAGACAGACATTTTTGCCATCCTCAGCACCTACACACACACACACACACACACACACACACTCACACACACACACACACACACACTAGCCCAAAGCCATGTATCCAGAACCTGTATACCGAACCACAGCTCACATGCTGTGCATCAACCTTGTGACCATCTCTTGTGTGTGCAAGTAAGCATAACAACCTCTTCTCTGTCTCGCCGTCTCATGTCTCTCCTACTTGTATTATTAACTAAATGCTATCTCCCCATCTCTCCCTCTTTCTCTTTCTCTCCCCCTCCATCTTCACT
>NC_085868.1:33145628-33148128 GCF_034702125.1 Engraulis encrasicolus
TTTTGTTGTTTTTTCCCCTTATAGATCGCCTCTCCGAAGATGGAGCAGCCCATCGGCCCATCTTTAATATAGACAATGTACTGAACCAATCAAAATACGGTAGACCAACAGAGGGGCAGTATGAAGAGGCTAAAATGACTAGGCCAGTTTTTGGTCCCCGGTCCTAACCTGGGGTCTGTTTCTCGAAAGCGTCTTTGCTATCGTCGTTAGCAAAGTCCAACTCTCTCTCGACAGCGACGCTCACCACTAAATCCAAGGGAATGGTAAAACGGTCTTAAGATGGTCTTAAGACAGTTAGCAACGACAAGAATCGGGACACGGACCCCTGGTTTTACCAGACCACATTAATTACTAATTACATCGTATTTATTTATGTATGTATTTTGGTCTGGATCCTCGATGCCCTGGAGCGCTTGGGTGGGAGGAGTGAGCTCAGCTCTAGTTTTGAAATGAGTGGTGACCACTCTCTGACAGTTGACGTTCATGACGCATGTTATTATGCGGCAAAGTGCGTTCGCTTATTGGCTGGCCGCGTGGAGGATGACTAAACCCTCTCCAGAGAAGCGCAATCAGACCGTTCGTGAATTACCATCAAAATGAATGGTCTGACCTGTCAGGCTACCGCCAGAGATTCTTTAAGTATAGAGATATGCCAACATAATAGGTTTCTATGGGCACCTAACATGACCAGGTTCCAGTCTGCCTAAAGGGGCGTGTCATAATGCTCCTAGCATTGAATAGAACAGTCCTCAGGTCTGCCTAGGTCTGCCTAAAGGGGGATTTCCCCCCCAATAATAGAACCTGTAAACAATGGGCCAATGGAACCTCTCTCTCTCTACTCTCTCTGGTACCCCAGTCCAGCCCTGGAATCATCTTCGTCTCACTCCTCACTTTTGTGTCGCTCTCAAAATGTGTGCTCATCTCACGCCATATGAAGTGTGCTCATCAGGCTTTGTAAAAGTATACAGGAAATAAATAAGAAGCAAATACCATAACAGGTAAACCCAGTGGAGCTAGCAAGGGCAGGTAGTACAAAAAAATCGAACAAGAACTACATGTAGACATACAATGCAGGATTGTGTGTTTATTTGACTGGATATCCTTTGTCAAATATCTGACTTAGTTAATATCATATGGCTGTGTGTGTGTGTGTGTGTGTGTGTGTGTGTGAGTGTGTATTTGTGTGTTCCTGCCGTTGTCTACATGACTTCATCTTGGTGCTGTGTGGATTCGCTGACCACCTGGAGAGAGTAGGAGACAGAAAAGGGGGAGGAATGGAGTTAACCCGGTAAAACATGGCGTTATACATTTTGTTGTTACCAGAATGGCAAGGACAGAGTCGTAGCGCATTACTAAAGGCCCTATGTAATGTCATAGTAGAGTAGTACTAGCCAGGGCTGTGCCCTCCTAGTGACGCAACACTTTCAGCGTTGCAACTAGTCAGGTCAAGAGCAATGCAAGTACTTTCTGAGGTCCCGAAAATACGGGAACTCCTCCTACTTTATCGGTAAGCAAACAACCCTAACCAAGGAAGGCGGGTCAACCATGCCGTTTGGGAGATGTAAATTGTTATGATCTTGGTCAGACCAAGTCTCAAAGAGAGTTGAACGTCGATGATAATCAGGCTAGAGTAGTACTATGGTAATAAACTTTTCAACGACTATTACAGCGTGCCGCTGGTGGTACGGCGTCGGCATGCATTATGGCAGTGATTCTTAACCTTTTTTGTCTTGCGTACCCCCTAAGCCTCTTAGTTGTGACGTGAGTACCCCCTATTTCATTTTCTATATCATTTTATCTGTCCTGATGTTGCTGCTCCATACATTTGTTATAATAATGACACTTTTCCAAGTACCCCCTGTAGTGTGCTCGCGTACCCCTAGTGGTACACGTACCCCTGGTTGGGAAACACTGCATTATGGGGTTAAGGAATGACCGCCAAGAAATGTCACTTGTTAATAAATCCCCTGGCTTCAGGGAGTTTGGTTAGGGGCTGTACTATACTTTACAAGAAACTTGACTTTGCAAGAACTGAGTATAACACAGAATGTGGATATGTTGTGTGTGTGTGTGCATGTGTGTATGTGTGTGTGTGTCTGTGAGCACGTGTGTGCGTGTGCGTGTGCGTGTGCGTGTGTGTGTGCAGGCATGTGCGCACATACACATTCAC
The DNA here is from genome assembly GCF_034702125.1 of Engraulis encrasicolus. Taxonomy (NCBI): domain Eukaryota; kingdom Metazoa; phylum Chordata; class Actinopteri; order Clupeiformes; family Engraulidae; genus Engraulis; species Engraulis encrasicolus. The sequence continues at coordinate 33,147,799 of NC_085868.1, forward strand.
TTGAGTGTATTTCCATATATAAAATGCTTAGGTTGGGAGAGGGTGTGTCTGGACATGTTTGTGTGTCTGTGTGTGCCAATCACTAGGTCATGTGACTACGCGTATATACGTAGTATTGTCAGTTTTTGGTGTGTGTGGGTGTGTGTGTGTGTGTGTGTGTGTATATATATATATATATATATACTGTGTGTGTGTGTGTGTGTGTGTGTGTGTGTGTGTGTGTGTGTGTGTGTGTGTGTGTGTGTAGACACGTGTGTGAGCATGTGTGTGTTTGCGTAGATGCAGAGGAATTTAGAGTATTTCCACAAGTCTTCACAAGTGTGTCAATGA
>NC_085868.1:33163128-33168128 GCF_034702125.1 Engraulis encrasicolus
ATAACAACGCCGCAAAGGGACCCCAATAACAGCACACTGCTACCCAAGACTGACACAGTATACCCTGAAACCTTCTTGATGCAGCTTGTCTTTCTCCAAGGGAACACAGAGCTCAATAGACAGAGCACCAACAGAGCACCCACAATAACAGCACAGCAGCCCATAAAGACTAACAGAGCGCCTGAAAGAGTAGCAAGGTGGGCCCAGCCGAGGCTCAAACGGCTGGGCACTGCACTGCTACACCGGATAAACAGGGTTTGATTCTGGCCCTGGTCTTTTGCCGACCACCCCCCCCACAGACACACACACACACACACACACACACACACACACACACACACACACACACACACACACACACACACACACACTCTCCCGTTACTTTCCTTTCCTATCCAATAAAGGCAAGAAAAGACCCCAAAAAATGTAACAAAAAAAGAGTGGCCCACAAACCTTCTCGATGTAGCTGGCGAACCGGTCGTTGAGGTGTTGCAGCTCGACCTTCTCGTTGGTGCGCGTGGTCAGGAACTCCTGGTTGAGCGCGTCCGCCAGGCTGAAGTCCAGCGTCTCCCCCATGCCAGCGTACGAACGGCCAGCTGAAGACGCCGATATTCCAGCCACGCCGATCGGAATGCCGTATGAAGCCCGGTAGCTCCCGTAACCGCCGGGGGCAGAGGAGGAGGAGCTCTTGTGGACCTTGGGGATTCAAAGATTCAAAGATTGAAGTTTTTTTTGGTCATAATCACAGTGAACAGTCAAATAAAAAAAAAAAGATCTTGACAGTATCAACACTGTAACAGGTGTTTAAGTAACCCCATAATCTCCAGAAAGAAAACAAAGTTAAGACAGTTAAAATACCTACACAACCTAATTTTATGTTTAAAAAAAAGTGACAAGTGCTAAAACTTCAGAATCCCCATAAGTAAATTCTCAAAAATAATTACCTCATAATCAATCATAAACAATCATAAATACATCATAAACAATATACATTAAAAAAGATATAAATATATATCCCCATATTATCCTTCATTGTAAGTCTTTTTGTTTAAAAAGTGTCTGCCAAATGCAATGTAATGTGAAGTAATGTAATGCAATGTAACCTCGTAGACACGGGAGTGGACGTGAGAGCCGGCACCGGCGCCGCCGGCCAGTGAGGATCGGGAGCCGTAGAGGGTTCGCCCCATGGGGCTGGAGGTGAAGCCGGGGGTGCCGAAGGTGCGGCGGTAGGAGGAGTTGGACTGGGCAGACGAGGCGTAGCGACTCATGGCTGCTGGTGCTGGTGCTGGTTGGTTGGTGCTGGTTGTTTGGTGCTGGTTGATTCCTGGTTGCTGGTTGCTGGTGTGTTAGCTTGGCCTGGGATGGCTTCAGTTACTAGTTGCTATTTTCTGGTCTTAGCCTGACCTGGATGGAGGGATGGATGGATGGATGGATGCTGGTTGCAAGCTGCTTGCTTCAGAGGGACGGAGTGGGTTGCTGGTTGCTGGTTACTGGTACTCAGTCCGAAGGAGTGAACACGTGTACGAGTGAGAGAGACAGAAGGAGAAAGAGAGGGACAGAGAGAAGAGGAGCGCGTGTGTGGGGCTGAGTGTGTGTGTGTGTGAGTAGTGCGAACTCGAGTGAGAGCGCTGGTATGGCCTTGGTCACACACACATGGAGAGAGCGGGTGAGTGTGTGAGAGAGGGGCTGTACAGCGTTGCTTGTATTTGTAGTGGTGTCCTGTTTCCACCCCCTGCCCAGCCAAACCCAAACCCAGCCCCATTCCCAAAGCCAACCACATCCCCATCCCGACTTGTCTGCCTACCACTCTCGTCACCTCTTCTCAAACGCTCAACATCACCCCCACCCCCCACCCCCCACCCCCAGCTCTCTCTAGTCCCAGTCAAACTCTCTCTCGCTCCCGCTCTCGCTCTCGCTCTCTCTGTCTCTGTCTTTCTCTCTCTCTCTCTCTCTCTCTCTCTCTCTCGTAAAGATTGCTCTTCCCCTCTCTGCTACCAAATTCTTCCTCTCTGCCACTCATCAAACCCTACCACTCCCAAATCTTCCCCTCTCTCCTACCCGCCAAAGTCTGATTGTATTCACCTCCCATAATCCAAGAGAGGGCTCTGTTAAAACTGACTTTTGAGTCCACAATTTTCAGCAATGACCCTAACTGTCCATAGCTTTCTCTCTGCCCCCTTCCTCCACCAAGACTCTACCTCTCCCTCAAAATCTCTCACTACACCCCCCAAATATTGTCGATAACACTTTACGGCATCATAGGTATGACATGACAGTGTCATAATAGTGTCATAACACAGTCATAGACTTGTCATAAACATTATGTCAATGTCATAAACATTTTATGACTGTTATCATTAAGTGACATTCGGTTATGGAATAGACAGGCCTAACAATGTCAACTTTTCATGACCTTACAACATTTATGACATTGACGTTATGTTTACGACTCATCCATGACAGTGGTATGACACTGTTTTGACACTGTTATGGCACTGCAATGTTGTTATGTGTATGATGCCGGCGTCAAGTAAAGTGTAACCAAATTGTCTGGTTCTCTCACTCCCTTCCCACTTCATTTTAGTCTCTGTTCTCTAATATCCCTGTATCTATTCACAAGGTCGGATGAAGATGGCCCGGGGCCCCTAGGTCACAGGTTGCTGTGGGGTCCCCCCCGGAGTCATAATTACGAGCTAGGATGACATATCTACCAATTGTGGAGAGGAGCATTAAATAGATTCAAAATGGCACTCAACACCACAGAGGGTTTTTTTTCCATATGGCCTCTTGTCACAATTCTGCAATTTTTCACTGTTGGCCAATCAGGACCATTAGACTACATCTAGCCTGTGCGTTAATCCGGGCCTGTCTATTCAGCATCTCTCCTTCATATATATATCTCTCTTGTTATGCACCATCTATCTGTCTTCCTCTATATGTCTTGGCCTATATTTTACCCTGTCTTTATTTATCGTTATCTACCACGTTCATCTTCCTTTGTCTTGTACTGTATCTCTTTCCTCCATGTCTTTCTTTCTTTCTTTCACTATATAACCTCTTCAGCTGTCCATGGTCCATGACTTGGATGTGTGTGTGTGTGTGTGTGTGTGTGTGTGTGTGTGTGTGTGTGTGTGTGTGTGTGTGTGTGTGTGTGTGTGTGTGTGTGTGTGTGTGTGTGTGTGTGTGTGTGTGTGTGTGTGTGTGTGTGTGTTGTGAGTGTGACACCCCTCTCTGTCCAGACAGTTGGCACCTCCTCAGGGCTTTGCTAAAATGCAAAGCATGGGATACCCTGCACTCTCTCACACACACACACACACACACACACACACACACACACACACACACACACACACGTGCGCGCGCACGCACACAAGCACACGCACATGCACGCGCACGCACACGCACACGCACACGCACACGCACGCACACACACAAACACAAACACATGCACGCGCAAATACCAACACACTGTTAGTTTCACGTCACTTGTATCATTTTCACTTCCAGAGCATGTATTCAGACTAAGGCTTAGCACAACGTTATGATGTGTTTATAAAGTCAGGGACTATGGGCTAAGACCCTGTCTACACTTGTATGGATATATAACGTTTTTATTCATTTGGGCCTTTTTTCACAAATGAACACAATTTTAGCTCTCTAAAACAGATGTTTCAAAATCTACACCTGTCACAATGGTGATGGTTATTTTATGTCATGTAAATGGGATTATCCATTTTAAAAAATATGCACATGTAACCAAGGCTAAAGTACAAAATAAGTTTGGAGAAACGGGTAATCTTTCTACATTTGAATGGGACACCATTCCACTTCCAACCTGAATTGCCATTAAACCTACTCAGTGTTACTTTAAACACAAAGATCCTTTCCGTAATTCCCTTTAGCCATCAGCCAGTCTACGCATGTCTTTTGTCTTGAACCTCCTATTGCAATGCACAAGCGCAACAAACACCATGTATAGTCAGAGCCTCTCTATGACAAACTCAAGAGGTAGACTGTTTGGTGACTGTGCGTATGTGTGTGTGTGTGCGTGTGTGTGTGTGTGTGTGTGTGTGTGTGTGTGTGTGTGTGTGTGTGTGTGTGTGTGTGTGTGTGTGTGTGTGTGTGTGTGTGTGTGTGTGGGGGGGAGTGTTTACATTATCATACAGAAAGGTTTATGGTTGAGACAAGATGGATTCTATTTCGGGGGTCGTGGGGGGGGGGGGGGGGGTATTCTAGAACGCTTTGGCTAATGGTTCCAGAATCTTTACTCTGCATAGTTGCATAGAGGACCCATCAAGCGTTTATGCTAGAAGGTTCTGACACAGAACTATTGCCATTTCAACATTTGAAATTGTTGTCAGTCCCATTTAAAATATAATTAAATTATATCTGGACAATTACATTATATTATCTGGATAATTACAAAGCGGATTCCAAAAAAGTTGGGACACTTTGTATTTTGTGAATAAAATCAAAATGCTGGCATTTTCAAAACATTCAATCCATGCATAAGATGCACAATGGCACAAGGTCAACATAGGAACAGTTAAAATGAGGCAAAAGCATTGTTTTGAGGGAAATATGTGGTCATTTAAAATTCGACCCATGCAACAAATCTCAAAAAAGTTGGGACAGGGCCAAAAAATGTTGTAATAGTTGAATAATTCTGAAAATAACACAAGGAGGAATATTTTGAAAGGAACTATATTGACTGCCAACATGAATGCACAGATAAAATGCCATCACAGAGAGGCTGTGGCACTCAGTAGTGACGATTTTGAGGGACTATTTACTTATGTATTACACAGAAAGATTGAATTCTCAAAATTGCAGGCATATAAGGCCTATTTCTGTAATGTAGAGTTCTGTGAAATCATTGCATGAGTTATGAGATCATGACATACCCATCGTCAATAAGCAAACCATGACAGCTGTTGAAAAAATTACCATAAACACAAGACTTGATTAATGCCCATGATGCAGACATTAAACAGTGCTGC
>NC_085868.1:33173128-33175628 GCF_034702125.1 Engraulis encrasicolus
ACAGACAGATACATTTACTGACACAGACAGAGGTAGGCAGTCAAGCAGACAGACAGACAGACTGATACAGGTACAGTGGTACTCATATATTTACATACCCCAGCAGAATATACGCTTTCTCTGCGATTTCTCAAAAAACAAAACCTTTTTTTTCACTCATTGCTAGTGACTGACTTAAGACATTTATGAGCAATCTTCTGTGTTTACTCTTTCAAAAGCATGATCACAACCCAAACTACCCAAATGACCCTGTTCAAAAGTTTACATACCCTAGTTTCTGATGCTGAATATGGCCCTTTTTAACATCAAGGACCGCTCTAAATTGTTTGTGGTAGTTGTGGATAAGGCTCTTAATTTTCTCAGATGACAAAACAGCACATTCTTCCTGGCAGAATGGTTGTTTCCTATAATATCTTTGGGTGTCTTGCTGGAACCTCACCTTTGAGGTTTCCCCTGAGTGGCTCAATGATGTTGAGATCAGGAGAGTGAGATGGCCGCTCAAAAACCTTAATTTTATTCTTTCTGAAGCTAATGACGGGTTGATTTGGCTTTCTGTGTCGAAATATTGTCATGTTGGAATTTCAATTCAGAAATGCAATATGAGGGGGTTTGGTTGGAATCAAGCCATTGGGCAAGGGAATCATTAAATTGCAATGATCATTGCAAGGGAAATTGTTCAGGAGGCATAGGACAACCAAAAAATAACTTCAGGTGAAATATAGGACAACATGAAAAATGTTTTAAACTGTACAGCAAAGAGGCACTTGAGGAAAGATGGGCTGTTGGGGGTTGCCAGGAGAAAGCCATTACTACAAAAATGCAAACATGTTATTTTGCATATGATACACCAAATAGCATAGCGAGAAGCATCAGAATGCCTGTGACAAAGTCATTTGGAAAAATGAGATCAATATGGAACTTTTTTCAGCCACTATTAACAGTACCATTTGGAGAACAGTCAACGGAGCCTATGATGAAAGTTACACCATTCCTTCTGTGAAACATGGTCATGGACCACTGATGTCATGGGGACATTTGAGTTACAAATGCACAATACTTTTGGTCCATACTCGCAGAATGATGAATACATTGCCCTGTGAAAAATACTGGAGGAAAATTGACACACATCAGCCTTGAAACTGCACATGGTCCATTGTTTGGACATGCCAACATGACAATATTTCAACACAGAAAGCCAAATCAATCCGTCATTAGCTTCAGAAAGAATAAAATGAAGTTTTTGAGCGACCGTCTCACTCTCCTGATCTCAACATCATTGAGCCATTCAGGGGAAACCTCAAATGTGAGATTCCAGCAAGACACCCAAAAATATTATAGGAAACAACCATTCTGCCAGGAAGAATGTGCTGTTTTGTCATCTGAGAAAATAAAGAGCCTTATCCACAACTACCACAAACAAGTTAGAGCGGTCCCTGATGTTAAACAGAGCAATATTCAGCATCAGAAACTAGGGTATGTAAACTTTTGAACAGGGTCATTTGGGTAGTTTGGGTTGTGATCATGCTTTTGAAAGAGCAAACACGGAAGATTGCTAATAAATATCTTAAGCCAGTCACTAGCAATGAGTGAAAAAAAAGGTTTTGTGAAATCTTTCATATTTTGTGAGAAATTGCCAAGAAAGCGTATATTCTGCTGGGGTATGTAAACAAATGAGCACCACTGTATATATACACCTATGTAGGCCTACCTGGTGTGGGAAGGCAGACAGATAGATCTACAGAAATACAGAGTGATGAGAAAAATAACAAAGATCTTCCAAATTGAAACGTTATTCAGATTGTCAGTGTAAATGACCCATGACCTTTACATGAGCTGTAACACCGAGTTGTCTTGGTCAGTACTGTTATTTGTTTTGTGTTATTTTCATGGAGGTTGGCAGGGGCACGGAGAGATGGAAATGTCACATTAAAGCTAGGCTCGGCTGGACATACCTGTGTGTGTGTGTGTGTGTGTGTGTGTGTGTGTGTGCGTGTGTGTGTGCGTGTACGTGCGCACATGTGTGTGTGTGTGTGTGTACGAGAGAGAGAGAGAGAGACAGAGAGAGAGAGAGAGAGAGAGAGAAGAGAGAGAGAGAAGAGAGATAGAGAAGGAGAGAGAGAGAGAGAGGGAGAGAGAGAAGAGAGAGAGAGAGAGAGAGAGAGATGATAAGGCACAGGTCATCTTTCTAATAATTCCCTTGCAGCTAAGCAACAGAATAAAACAAAGAAACAAACTCGTCTATGTCATATCATAATTTGTGTGTGTGTGTGTGTGTGTGTGTGTGTGTGTGTGTGTGTGTGTGTGTGTGTGTGTGTGTGTGTGTGTGTGTGTGTGTGTGTGTGTGTGTGTGTGTGTGCGTGCGTGCGTGCTTGTGTGTATGCTTGTGTGCGAGCATGTGGTGTTTAGCCTACCTATGTAATGGTTGGTTGTTTTTTGTGTTGAGTTGTTGTCCTATGAGCACACTTTTATGTGCCAAAAGCCTGCTATGAGTATAACGCCA
>NC_085868.1:33180628-33188128 GCF_034702125.1 Engraulis encrasicolus
GTCCTTTTAAGACACAGTGTTATAAATTTGCTATTACCAGAATGACAATAACCAAGTCCTAGTGCATTACTAAAGGCCCTGTGTTTTATTGTATTGTGACTTAAACTAAAGACTAAAATGTTTAAACTAAAACTAGACAAAAATGTTGAGGACTTTTAGTCGACTAAATAATAACTAAACAAAAATGATTTGTGAAAGACTAAAAACGACTAAGACGGGGACTTTTTTGGGGGCTCAGACATAAATTGGTACAACCACAACTAAAACCTATAAATTAGTTGTTAATTGGTAATCAACCTTTAAAGGGACACTATGGGATTAAAAAATGATTAATTACAGCTGAATCCATCCACCGATACTTATTTGAGTCATTAGTAAATTAATGCTCTGGACCACTTTCGCACCCCACTGTCAGAAAATCCTGAATGTAACTTTTAGCAGACAGACCCTAACGAATATTGGGGGAGAAGCTTCTCAAACAAAACAAAAATCCCTTTACGAATATGTAGCACCAGCGACATAACTAAACAAAAATGATTTTTGAAAGACTAAAAGCGACTAAGACTAAGAATGGACTTCGACACAAGACTAACACTAAGACTAAACTGAAAAATGGACGACAAAATTAACACTGTTTTCAAGCAATGCCACCATGTTATTTACAGATACAGCACTACCGCCACCTACTGATGAAGTACTGTAGCTGCAAACCCAGTGCCACATTTTTGCAGAATAACACCTGTGAGAAGTAAACATTTCACTGATGCAAAATAATGCACATAAATGCACCCATACACAAATGCATACAGGAATTGACTCATCTTGGTCTACAGCAGTGGTTCTCAAACTTTTTCCATCATTCCCCCCTTTAGAGGGTCTGAATGCTTCCGAGCACCACCCCCCACCCCCCACCCCCCCCCGCCCCGAGCAACAGCAGTAGTGCAGACTGATTTTGCGATGAATGGTGAGATTAAACAAAGGGGGACTGCAGTCGAATGCAGATGAATGGTCATTTCCTATGCTATTCAAATTTATGACAATAATATAATGTTGCTGAGGGCTTTAAACCTATTGACTTAGGGGTCTTACACACCAAGGCGGTAAAGCGTCGCGGAACGGCCGCGTTTTTTACCGGCGTCGGTGAAAATACATTGAAACCTATCTGTCCTTACACACCAACCGGCGGTAGTCGGGCGTCAGCGGCGCGGGAGCCGGCTCCGCGCCGCGCTGCATTTGGAAAATAGAACTCTGCCAAAACTAAGCAGAAAGGCCGTGTCCGTCCTGCGACCGTTCCGTTCCGCCTTGGTATGTTTTGGCCCTTATTGGCCAGGAAATCATTTTCTTGTGGGAAAAAAAAAACAAAATCAGATGCAACATACCCCCCCTGAGATGCCTCCGCGCACCCCCAGGGGGGCTTACGCCCCACTTTGAGAAACACTGGTCTACAGGTTCTGTGCTCTCGCACAAACACGAGTTATTGAATGTTTTGGAGTGTGTTCCTATGAGCTTAGAGAGCACTGCCCTCTGCTGGCCAATCACCAAACAACCCAATGACATTTTTTTCCCTTTTCATTCTTACCTTCTAGTCTTTGTGACAAAGATGGCAGAGATTTAGGCCTTTTAAATATGTCCTGGCATTTTGGCTTTCTCTGTTTAAATAGTAGCGTGTGTGTGTGTGTGTGTGTGTGTGTGTGTGTGTGTGTGTGTGTGTGTGTGTGTGTGTGTGTGTGTGTGTGTGTGTGTGTGTGTGTGTGTGTGTGTGTGTGTGTGTGTGTGTGTGTGTGTGTGTGTGTGTGTGTGTGTGTGTGTGTGTAGTGATTATAAGCCGATGCATTGTCAGGTGCCTGCGTTTCCCTCTGCCATGTCCTTGCGTGTATGCTGGGTAACATGAGTGTATTTGTGTGTGTGTGTGTGTAGAGTGATGGTAAGCTACTGCATCGTCTGGTGCATATTCCGCGACCCCTCCTGAGGATTCCTCACCTGGCCATTCACCTGCAGAGGGACATCAACGACTCCTTCGGACCCAACAAGGAGAACCACCTGTAAGTACCAGTGTGTGTGTGTGTGTCTGTCTGTCTGTCTGTTTGTCCGTCTGTCTAACCCGGCTCCCGCAAGAAGTGTTCACAAGTGGATGTCTGTGTGCAGTGATGCAGTGAGGCTACCTGGATTCAGAAGTGACAATACAGTGCCACATATTTCAAAAGATCTTATTTTACTTGTCCTATTGCCCAGAGCTATTGAGCTCTGTGTTCCATTTCCACACCAAGATGACAGCTTATGGAGCATTTAACACACAGATTGCCATTGACATAGTTCCATAATAGTCCCAGGAAGTGAGCGGCAAATGCCGCAAGTGCAGTAAATGTAAATCCTTGTCATTCAGTTTTACGTCACCTTTGCTCGTTATGTAGAGGTTCTGTGTTGGTCTCTAGCGAAAAGAAAGCTACTGCATAGAATTGATTGAATCTATGTGACATTTCACTGACTTCCTGTACCACGATTGTCAAAACTCTGGCGTGCATTTCTCGAAACCAAAGTTGCTTACTACATTAGCTTCTTTGTTGTTTTCCATGCATTTTCTCATTGGCAACTACCCAAGTTGCTAACAGGCTAACAACTTCTCTTTCGAGAAATCCACCCCTGAATTCTATGGCCAAATATCGTCTAAGAGAGAAAGATATGTTAAAACCCGCCCATCCAATGCAAAGGAGTGTGCTCAAAATTCGGAGTGCGTTACAATATGCGACCTTGCCTCCTCCACTTGTGCTCGTCTCCTCGCCCCACCTCCTGGCCCCTCCACCGTGGAGAAAACGATAATGTTTCCCAGCTGTCAGCCTAGCCACAACAACTTTTGAGGGACTGTTTTTCATTCACCATCCCAATTGCAAATGAGAAGAAGGCTTTACAATTGAGCTTTTGCAAGATATTGAAATATAATGCTGTGGTCAGTGATGTCATCATGACATATCACTTCCTGGTACGAGGAGACAAGCACAAGTGGAGGAGGCAAGGCCGCATATTGTAACGCACTCTCGGTCTCCTAAGGGGGCGTTGTCCCTCCTTCTTCTTCTCTTTTCATTGTGTTTGCACAAGACATGCGCTACCGCCATCTACAGCGCTAAGGGGACTCCATTTATTCTCAACCTCAAGACTCCGAAGGTCTCCTAATCGAAGGTCTCTTAAAGGGGCGTTCACCCGCCATGAAGTGGATACCGGAAAAATACCCGCCTGATTTATCTCTCTCTCATATACGATTCTCTGCTATGGCTCTGCTATTGCCCTGTTTGGACAGGTATAACCAGGCCATTTGGAATATGTGGCACTGGATCGGAGCTTCCGAGTCCAAGGTGCCGATTACTGTATAAAGAGAGAGTCATTGTTTTTTTAGTGTTTGCGAGAGGATGTGTGTCTCTGTGTGTTTGTATAAAATTATGACGTAGATAGACGGTGTTTGACGACCATGTCCACGAGTGATGATGAGGGGAAAATCCCGACCGACAGCGCATGGTTGGTTTCTGTGGCAACCATGACATCACTAACCTGATGACCTCACCTAGCTAAGCTGTCTCCTACATTCTCAGAGACAACTAGGATGCAAATGAATGCTTGTAGATAGTACAGTTTGCAGTTAAATCAACGTTGAATGATTAACTAATAACAATAAAAATATATTGTCCAGATTTGCAAGGGGCACCCTCTCAAATAAAATGAGCTGTCGCCTCAAAAGGCATTCATCTGGCAAAATAGGGAAAAAAATAACTGCCTTAATCTTTAAGATGGCAAATTTTGTGTGCGTGTGTGTGTGTGTGTGCGCGCGTGTGTTCGTGTGCGTTTGCGTGTCAGAGTTCCGTTCTTGGCCACAGCTGTTCAGGAGGAGCTGGAGACTGGCTGCACCTCCACTGGAGACGCCTCTAACGCCGCCTCCTTCGTAAGGAGCGCACACACACACACACACACACACACACACACACACACACACACACACACACACACACACACACACACACACACACACACACACACACACACACACACACACACACACATTAACCTGCTCTGTTTACATGTAACAACAACTCTGCTGGAGACACCTGCAACGCCGCCTCCTTCGTAAGGAACACACACACACACACACACATTAACCTGCTTTGTTTACATGTAACAACAACTCTGCTGGAGACACCTGCAACGCTGCCTTCTTTGTAAGGAACACACACACACCTATACACACACACACACAAACACACACTTACACACACACACACACACACACACACACACACACACACACACACACACACACACACACTAACCAACCTGCTCCGTTTATTCAGTATGTAACGGCAAGTCTACAGCAGTGCCTACTTTGTAGGGAACACACACACACTCACTCTCTCTCACACACTCTCTCTCTCACACACGCACACACTAACCTGCTCTGTTTATACTGTATGCAACGGCAAGTCTAGTGGAGATGAGTGTAGTGCCGTGTCCTTTGTAACAAACACACATACACACACACACACACACACACACACACACCTACACACACACCTATACACACACACACACACACACACACACACACACACTTACACACACTAACCAACCTGCTCCGTTTATTCAGTATGTAACGGCAAGTCTACAGCAATGCCTACTTTGTAGGGAACACACTCACACTCACTCTCTCTCACACACTCTCTCTCTCACACACACACGCACACACTAACCTGCTCTGTTTATACTGTATGCAACGGCAAGTCTACTGGAGATGAGTGTAGTGTCGTGTCCTTTGTAAGGAACACACACACACACACACACACAGACACACACAGACACACACAGACACACACACACAGACACACACACACACACAGGGTTCTTTCCGTTAACCCAACTCCTCCTACAGTAACTGCGGTTCTCTCCTCTTGCTCGTGTGCTCGTGCTTCAGTGACGTCCCGCCTCTGTGACGAAGACAATAAAGCTTCCCCGATGTCAAACTAGGCACAACAACTTTTGGGGGTCTTTTCCCCATTCAACATCCCGATTGCAAATGAGACTATTGCCTCCGAACTGCGCTTTTGCGAGATACTGAGTTAAATTTCTGTCACCCATGATGTCATCACGAGGCCTCAAGCACAAGAAAGGACGGGAGTTGGGATAATGGGAAGAGTCCACAGACACTTTTCTTTACCTTACTCTTGCACATGCATCTTTTCACACACACACACATTCACACACAGACAGTACACGGACACTTCTGTATATCTCATACACATCAGGCTTGTACGAAATTCCGAATTGGATGAATTTCAATTCAAAGTAATGCCATAAAAACGAAAACTAGGTGGTGTCATTACCTTGAATTTCTTTGAATTTAATCTACACCACCCATTGAAAGTACATAGAACACCACCACCTAGTGTTCGTATTATGGCATTACTTTGAATTGAAATTCTTTCCATTCGGAATTTCGTACAAGCCTGATACACATACGCACACATTTAATTATGTGCATGTGTACAAAAACACGTGCATCCATACACCTTTCTAATCCATCTTTGTGTGTGTGTGTGTGTGTGTGTGTGTGACTGTGCTGTGTGTGTGTGTGTGACTGTGCTGTGTGTGTGTGTGTGTGTGTGTGACTGTGCCCTGTGTGTGTGTGACTGTGCCCTGTGTGTGTGTGTGTGTGTGTGTGTGTGTGTGTGTGTGTGTGTGTGTGTGTGTGTGTGTGTGTGTGACTGTGCTGTGTGTGTGTGTGTGTGTGACTGTGCCCTGTGTGTGTGTGTGACTGTGCCCTGTGTGTGTGTGTGTTGTAGTGTGAGAAGCACCACCCGGCGCTGGTGCGTATGCTGTGTGGAGAGCTGGGGGTTGAGGCTGACGCAGTGCTGGACTTCGAGCTCTGTCTGGCCGACACTCAGCCAGGGGTAAGTGACTGGAGAGAGAGAGAGAGGGAGGAAGTGGAGTGGGGTCAAAGTCCAGTGCTGTTTCTCAGATGCTGCACTTGTGCACTTCGGGCACTATAACATGTTTTAGTGTGCAATGAATACGTCATACACACTAAAACATGGACACTGAAGTGCACAAGTGCACCATTTATCGTTATCGCAATATCACTGCTTGCAATACACGTATCGCAAAAATTTGGTGAAAAGGAAAAAAAAAAAAGGTATTTAAAATGTTGACATTTGAAGTTGATGCTGTTTAGCTGATTGCTCTTTATACATGATAAAGTGTAGAATGGCAAGTAGAGAGGGGAAAATATCGTGAGTAATATCGATATCACTGTATACAGTCCAGTGTTAATTTCGTCAACCATGACTATGACTAAAATATTTCGTCAAAGCCCTTTTTTGATTTTCGTCATTTAGACTAAGACTAAGACTAAATTGGCAAGGCAATAACTAAAATATGACTAAGACTAAAATTGATTTTTGTCATTGTGACTAAGACTAAGACTAAATTTTAAAAAGCTGACTAAATTAATACTGGTGTCAAATAAAATAGAGAAAAAGAGAACCAGTGTGTGAAGACGTTTCATTCTGTACAGTGTGATATATGTTAAAAAGAGAAGCAGTGTGCGGATAAGGTTTATTCTGTACAGTCAATGATATATGTTAAAAAGAGAAGCAGTGTGTGGAGAAGTTCTATTATGTACAGTGTTGACTAAAATGACTAAAATGACTAAAAAATGACTAAGACTAAAATTGTTTTTCGTCATTTAGACAAAAACTAAGACTAAATTGGGAAGGCAATGACTAAAATATGACTAAGACTAAAATTGATTTTCGTCATTGTGACTAAGACTACGACTAAATCAAAAAAAGCTGACAAAATTAACACTGATACAGTCATGTTATTGTGTATCGCATATTTTTCTAATATCGTGCAGCCCTACGTCTGTATAAGTTCCTCCACTTGGCGGCCATCTTGCCAATGCCTCTGGGCAGCTATTTCGGGCAACTATTTGTCTACATTTTTTCAGCTGCACATATGAGCAGCATTTTTCTGCGAGAATTACAGCGCATCTCTGTAGGCAATTGGCTCTTTTTGCCGGAAAGGTGGGAAATGTGCAAACTCACAACATATTGGCATTATGAATAGCCCCGTTCATTTCTATGGACGTTTTCTGAAGTGTTTTGTCTCATGTAGAGTGTCTCTGGTGAGGTGAGGTGAGGTGGCGTGGGGTAAGTGAATGGTCAAATGGCAGGTCAAGTAGTCGTCACATATATAGAGCACATTTCACACTACTAACACTACTGTCCTACAAAGCCAAAAGGCAGTAACTGCTCATATAGGGAGCATGTCGCTAAGCTAGTGAAAGTCAATCGATCCGTGTAGCATACTACATGCTACAGTGATCCATTGACTTTCACTAGCTTAGCGACATACTCCCTCTTTTAACTCGCCTTAAAGCAAGACAACACTTTACATGAAAAAATAAGACACTTTACCACCTTTATAAACCCCAGCCAACGATTTTAACTGTATTAACCCCCA